>NC_092709.1:358897936-359253804 GCF_047496885.1 Scyliorhinus torazame | reverse complement strand
AATCGTCGTAACTTTGGTGGTGATGCAGGCAGCGGCCCTGGCATCTGTGGCTCTGGGAGTGTGGCTTTGGCTTCCTCGGCAGCTGCTTCATCACCCCTCGACGGGACCGGTGGGAGAAACCGAACAGCGTAAAAATACTGTGTAGGGCTTTTATGACGGTGGTTGCAGTCATGTCGGGGCAGGGGATGGCGAATGGCAACCGCGAGTACTCGTCAATCACGTTCAGGAAGTACGTGTTGCTGTCGGTGGAGGGTAGGCGGCCTTTGAAGTCCATACTGAGGCGTTCAAAAGGACGGGAAGCCTTTATCAGGTGCGCTTTCTCTGGCCTGTAAAAGTGTGGCGTGCATTCGCGCAGATTTGCCAGTCCCTGGTGGCTGTCCTGAGCTCCTCGATGGAGTAGGGCAGGTCGAGGGTCTTGATGAAATGGAAGAATCGAGTGACCCCCGGGTGGCAGAGGTCCTCGTGGAGGGCTCGGAGTCGGTCCACTAGTGCGTTGGCACATGTGCCGCGGGATAGGGCATCAGGAGGCTCGTTTAGCCTCCCGGGATGATACAAGATCTCATAGTTGTAGGTGGAGAGATCGATCCTCCACTGTAAGATCTTATCGTTCTGTATCATGCCCCGCTGTGCATTATCGAACATGAAAGCAACCGACCGTTGGTCAGTGAGGAGAGTGGATCTCCTGCCGGATGCCTCCAATGCCGCACAGTTTCTACTATGGCCTGGGTCTCCTAGTCAACGGAGGAATGACGGATTTTTGAGGCATGGAGGGTGCGTGAGAAGAAGGCCACGGGCCTGCTCGCTTGGTTGAAGGTGGCCGCCAGAGCTACGTCGGACGCGTCGCTCTCGACCTGGAAGGGGAGGGATTCGTCGATGGTGCGCATCGTGGCCTTTGCAATGTCCGCTTTGATGCGGCTGAAGGCAAGGCGGGCCTCTGCCGACAGGGGAAAAACCGTGGATTGGATGAGCGGGCAGGCCTTGTCCGCGTAGTTGGGGACCCACTGGACATAATAAGAGAAAAACTCTAGGCAGCGTTTCAGGGCCTTGGAGCAGTGAGGGAGGGGGAACTACCCAAGGGGGCGCATGCGTTCAGGGTCGGAGCCTATAACTCCATTTCGCACTACGTAGCCGAGGATGGCTAGGCGGTCGGTGCTGAACACGCATTTATCCTTGTGAGATGTGAGGTTAAGGATTTTTGCGGTCTGGAGGAATTTTCGGTGTCGTGGTCCTGCTGGTCATGGCCGCCGATGGTGACATTATCGAGATACGGGAATGTTGTCCGTAAACCGTACCGGTTAACCATTCGGTCCATCTCGCGCTGGAAGACCGAGACCCCATTAGTGACACCGAAGGGAACCCTTAGGAAGTGGTAGAGCCGCCCATCTGCTTCGAAAGCAGAGAATTTGTGGTCGCTAGGGCGGATTGGGAGCTGGTGGTAGGCAGACTTTAGATCCACCGTGGAAAAGACCTTGTAACGCGCGATCCTGTTTACCAGGTCGGATATGCGGGGGAGAGGGTACGCGTCCAGCTGCGTAAACCTGTTGATGGTCTGACTGTAGTCGATGACCATCCTATGCTTCTCCCCGGTCTTTACAATCATAGAATTTACAGTGCAGAAGGAGGCCATTCGGCCCATCGAGTCTGCACCGGCTCTTGGAAAGAGCACCCCACCCAATCCCCATAACCCAGTAACCCCACCCAACACTAAGGGCAATTTTGGACACTAAGGGCAATTTATCATTGGCCAATCCACCTAACCCGCACATCTTTGGACTGTGGGAGGAAACCGGTGCACCCGGAGGAAACCCACGCAGACACGGGGAGGATGTGCAGACTCCGCACAGACAGTGACCCAAGCCGGAATCGAACCTGGGACACTGGAGCTGTGAGCTCTCCAGGGGCTGTTGCTAGCCTCAATGACACCTTCCCTCAGTAATCGCTGGACCTCCGACCTAATAAAGATCCGATCCTGGGCACTGTACCATCTGCTCCTGGTGGCGACGGGTTTGCCATCCGGGGTGAGGTTCGCAAACAGGGAAGGAGGATCGACCTTGAGGGTCGCGAGGCCGCAGACAGTGAGAGGGGGTATAGGGCCGCGGAATTTGAAAGTTAGACTTTGGAGGTTGCACTGGAAGTTTGGCCTGACAGAAGGGAAGAGTGTGGCCTGTGAGAGGGGGAGAGTGAGGCCTGTGAGAGGGGAGAGTGTGGCCTGTGAGAGGGGCGAGTCTAAACCCAGGAATGTGGCCGCGCAGAGGTGGGGAAGGATGTAGAGACGGTAGTTTTTAAACTCCGTTCCCTGGGCCGTGGGATTCGCTATGCAAAACCCCTTGATTTCTACTGAATGAGACCTGGAGGCCAAGGAGATTTTTTGGTTAATGGGGTAAACGGGGAGGGAACAGCGCCTGACCATGTCGGGGTGTATGAAGCTCTCCGTGCTTCCAGAGTCGATCAGACAGGATGTCTTATGCCCATTGATGAGCACCGTCGTTGTTGCAGTCGAGAGTGTTCGGGGCCACTACTGGTCCAGGGTCACCGAGGCTAGTCGGGGCAGCAGTTGGATGTTTTCTTCGGGCGGTGTGTGGTCATCTGAATTGGGGTCCTGAGAGCCCAGCCAAGATGGCGGCGCCCACTGGTCGTACATGGCTGAAAGGTGTACAAGATGGCGGCGCCCAACCAGCGCACGTGGTGTCCGAGACAAAATGGCAGTGCCCGGAGGCCGCACGTGGCCCTGGAGGAGGAAGATGGCGGCGCCCGCTGGCCGCACGGGGCCCGTGGAGAGGGTTCTGGTGGCAACGCATATTCACCTCCTGGGACCGCAGCTACCACCCGGGACTGGCATAGCGCTACAAAGTGTCCCTTTTTGCCGCATCCTTTGCAGGTGGATGCGCAGGCCGGAGATGCTTGGCTTGCCCGTAAAAAAAGCAGCAGGGCTCTCGGTGGTTGACAGGCCGTCTCGCAGCACAAGCTTGTGAGGGGACGGGAGATGCCTCGGGTTCGGCCAGAGGGGAGTTCCACGCTGCCCAGGGGGCTGCCGCACGGTCGGGGACGTAAGCGCGGGCGTTTCAGGAGGCCACATCCAGGGAGCTGGCAAGGACCCATGCCTCCTTGAGACCTAGTGTCTCTTTCTCCAGCAATCGCTGGCGGATTTGGGAGGACAGCATACCTGCAACTAAAGTGACCCGGATCAAAAGTTCTGTGTGGTTGCTGGCTGAAACTTGCGGGCAGCTGCAGTTTCTCCCCAACACCAGAAGCGCACGGTAGAATTCCTCCAGCGATTCCATGGGGATTTGGTGCCTCGTCGCTAGTAGATGTTGGCGTAGACCTGGTTTACTGGGCGAATATAATGTCCTTTCAGCAGATCCATTGCTACCTCGAAGTCGTCCGCATCCTCGATGAGGGTGTAGATCTCTGGGCTCACCCTCGAGTGCAGAATTTGTAGTTTCTGGTCTTCCGTGGGTGTTTTTTCGGCCGTCCCGAGATATCTGTTGAAGCACGCCAGCCAGTGTTTGAAGGTTGCCGCTGAGTTTGCCGCGTGGGGGCTGAGTTGCAGACGCTCCAGCTTGATTCGGAGCTCCATTCTTTAAAATTTAGTGTAATAAATTGATGCTCGATCAGTAACTCCAGAAGCGAGATCGGAGACAATTGAAGGCTTTATTACACGACATGTTTCCCCCAGCAGCGCAGGTACAGAAGGCAGCTGCTGGGGCGACACGGGCTCTTATACCCCGCCTTGCTGGACGAAGCCAGCAGACTGGCTTAACCAATGAGAACGGAGTACCTTCTATACCAATGGTCTTCCAGCATTAGAGAGTACCGTAATACCTCTAATACTGACTACCACATTCTGTGAGAGGGCAGAATGTGGCCTGTGAGAAGGGAGAGTGTGGTCTGGGAGAGGGGGAGAGTGTGGCCTTTGAGAGGGGGAGAGTGTGGTCTGTGAGAGGGAGAGTGTGGCTGTGAGAGGTGTGGTAAACCACGGTATTGCATTGTGTGTGTTGTACATGCCTGGGCTTCTCTAAGCTGGCTGAGCCTGTGGCTCCTCCCCTCGGGCTATGTATAAAGATGGCAAGTCTCCGCCCCCGACCTAGTTCGGGTCCAGAGGCAGGAGGCTTGCAGCTTAGTGTATTAAAGCCTCAGTTACATTCATCACTTGTCATGCGCTTATTGAAGGCGTATCAATTTAATACACTAAACTTTACTATGAACTTATCACTCAAGCTTGATCGCTTGACGTTGGGCCCACAAGCTGCTGATGCCACAGAATCTTTTGCGCACTGGCTAAGCTGCTTTAAAGCATACCTCACATGCTTCAGCAAAGACTTCACAGACCTCCAGAAGAAGCAGATCCTCCACGCACGGGTGAGCCCAAGAGTCTTTCTTCTCATCAGGGGCGCCCCCTCGTATGCGGAGGCAATAACGCTGCTGAAGGGACAATACATGAAATCGGTGAGCGAGGTGAATGCTAGGCACCTCCTCGCCATGAGACGGCAACGCCCTGGGGAATCACTTGCAGAATTCCTGCATGCCTTGCGTATACTCTGCCGGAACTGCGATTGCCGGGCGATATGACCAGCACGCGGAGCTGCTGATCAGGGACGCTTATGTCGCGGGCATGAACTCAAACTATATCCGCCAACGATTACTAGAAGGGGGGATGGTCGGCCTCCCAGAGACAGTGCAACTTTCCAACTCGCTGGAAGTGGCCTCCTAGAACATGGGGGCCTACACCTCCATCCGCGCGGCGCCCTCGTGGGCCTCGTGGTGCAGCCATCAACCGACACAGGTGCGCAGCGGTCCGCCAACCCCGGAGGCCTGAGGTGTTACTTTTGCGGCCAGAGTAATCACCCCAGACAACGCTGCCCGGCACTGAACGCAACTTGCAACGGCTGTGGGAAGAAGGGCCACTTTTCAAAAGCCTGCCAGGCCCGATCTCCCTCTACAACTTCTAGGCCCAGCAGCGCTGCCTGCTGCCTGTCGGGGCCACCCCCAGCTGCCACGCCACCTGCCATGTGCGCTGTCATCTTCGCCGCCATCTTCAATTTCGGCCGCTATGTGCAACCCATGGGGGCCGCCATCTTTAACGCATCCTCCAACCGCCACATGCGAACCGCGGGGGCCACCATCTTGGATGCCATCGCCGCTGCAACCCGCCACGCACGACCCATGGGGGCCACCATCTTGGACTCCATCGGCGATGCCACCCGCCACGCACGACCCATGGGGGGGCCACCATCTTGGATGCCAACGCTGCTGCCACCTGCCATGCACAAACCATGGGGGCCACCATCTTGGACTCTATCGCCGATGCCACCTGCCACGCGCGACTCATGGGGGCCGCCATCTTGGGACCACTCTGCAGCCTCCCGGGAGCCCAGATCACCCGACCGTACGCTGGCCGCCGCTACCTCCGACCGGCCTACCAACCGCCTTCCGAAGCTCGCCTCCATCATGCTCGACCAGTCCCGGCCGCACCACCTCACGAGGTCCACGATGACCGTCCGCATCAACGGGCACGAGACGGCCTGCCTTTTCGACTCCGGGAGCACAGACAGCTTCATACACCCAGATCCGGTAAGGCGCTGCTCCCTCCCCATCCTACCCGCGACCCAGAAAACCTCCCTGGCTTCCGGAACCCACCCAGCAGCAATCCGGGGGCACTGTGTCATGGCCCTTACTGCACAAGGCGTAGAGTACGCTAACTTCAAACTCTACGTCCTCCTCCATCTCTGCGCTGCCCTATTCCTGGGGCCCGACTTCCAGTGCCACCTCCAGAGCCTTACTTTAAAGTTCAGCGGACCCCTGCCACCCCCTCACCGCCGGTAGCCTCGCGACCCCGAAGGTCGCCCCACCCTCCCTCTTCACGAATCTCACCCCGGACTGTAAGCCCATCGCTACGAGGAGCAGACGCTACAGTGCCCGGGACAGGGCCTTTATCAGGTCGGAGGTCTAGCGACTCCTGCGAGAGGGGATCATTGAGACTAGTAACAGCCCCTGGAGAGCCCAAGTGGTGGTCATCAAGACTGGGGAGAAGCATTGGACGGTCATCGATTACAGCCAGACCATCAGCCGGTACATGCAGCTCGATGCGTACCCACTCCCCCGCATATCTGACATGGTTAATCAGATTGCGCAGTATCGAGTCTTCTCCACAGTTGTCTTGAAGTCCACCAGCTCCCTATCCGCCCGGAGGACCGCCAATACACTGCCTTCGAGGAAGATGGCCGCCTCTACCTCAGGGTTCCCTTCGGCGTCACCAATGGGGTCTCGGTCACCAGAAATGGACTGAATGGTTGACCTGTATGGGCTGAGGGCCACTTTCCCGTACTTAGACAACGTCACCATCTGCGGCCTTGACCAGCAGGACCATGACGTAAACCTCCGGCACTTTCTCCACACCGCTAAACTCCTGAATCCCACCTACAATAAAGAAAAATGCGTTTTCCGCACAACCCGCGCAGCCATCCTCAGCTACATCGTGGAACACAGAGTCCTAGGGCCCGACCCCGGCCCCATGCGACCCTCATGGAACTCCCCCTCCCCCACTGCCCCAAAGCCCTGAAGAGATGCCTGGGGTTCTTCTTGTACTATGCCCAATGGGTCCCCAATTATGCGGACAAGGTCCGCCCACTTATCAAATCCACGGCTTTTCCCCTGACGGCTGAGGCCCGACTGGCCTTCAATCGCGTCAAGGCAGATATTGCCAATGCCGCGATGCACGCTGTGGACGAGTCCATCCCATTCCAGGTGGAGAACCATGATGGTTCGGACTTTGCTCTGGCCGCTTCCCTCAACTAAGTGGGCAGGACCGTGGCTTTCTTCTCCCGTACCCTCCATGCCTCCGAAATTCGACCCTCTTCCATCAAAAAGGAAGCCCAAGCCACCGTAGAAGCTATGCGACATTGGAGGCATTACCTGGCCGACAGGCGATTCACTGTCCTCACTGACCAACAGTCTGTTGCCTTCATGTTCAATAACACACAGCGGGGCAAGATTAAGAATGACAATTTCTGAGGTGGAGGATTGAGCTCTCCACCTACAACTATGACATCTTGTATCGACCTGGGAAGCTCAATGAGCCCCCAATGCCCTCTCCCGTGGTACATGTGCCAGCGCACAAGTAGACCGACTCCGGGCCCTCCACAATGACCTCTGTCACCCGGGGGGTCAACGTTTTTTTCAGTTCATCAAAGCTCCAAACCTGTCCTACTCCATCGAGGAGGTCAGGTCCGTGACCAGGGTCTGCCAGGTCTGCGCGGAGTGCAAGCCACACTTCAATCGGCCAGACAGAGCACACCTGGTAAAGGCCTCCCGCCCCTTTGAACGCCTCAGCATCGACTTCAAAGGGCCCCTCCCCTCCACTGACCGTAACGTGTACTTCCTCAACATCGTTGACGAGTACTGAAGATTCTCCTTAGCCATCCCGTGCCCTGACATGACCTCTGCCTCCGTCATCAAGGCCCTACACAGTGTTTTCTCCCTGTTCGGGTTCCCCGCCTACATCCACAGTGACCGGGGTTCCTCCTTTATGAGCGGCGAGTTGCGTCAGCTCCAGCTCAGCAAGGGCATCTCCTCCAGCAGGACAACCAGCTACAATCGCCGTGGAAACGGACAGGTGGAGAGGGAGACGGGACGGTCTAATAGGCCGCCCTTCTGGCCCAATAGTCCAGAAGTCTCCCAGTCTCCTGTGGCCTGTGAAAGGGGGAGAATGTGGCCTGTGAGAGGGGTGAGTATGTCCTGTGAGAGGGGGAGGGTGAGGCCTGTGAAAGGGAGAGAGTGTGGCCTTTGAGAGGGGAGAGTGTGGCCTGTGAGAGTGGGAGAGGGAGGCCTGTGAGAGGGGGAGAGTGAGGCCTGTGAGAGGGGGAGAGTGAGGTCTGTGAGAGAGGGAGAGTGTGGCCTGTGAGAGGGAGAGGGAGGCCTGTGAGAGGGGGAGGGTGTGGCCTGAGACGGGGAGAGTTTGGCCTGTGAGAGGGGAGAGTGTGTTCTGTGAGAGAGGGAGAGTGTGGCCTGTGAGAGGGGGAGAGTGTGGCCTGTGAGAGGAAGAGAGTGTGGCCTGAGAGAGGGGGAGAGTATGGCCTGTGAGAGGGGGAGAGTGTGGCCTGTGAGAGGGGCGAGTGTGGCCTGTGAGAGGGGGAGAGAGAGGCCTGTGAGAGGGGGAGAGTAAGGCCTGTGAGAGGGGGAGAGTGTGGCCAGTGAGAGGGGGAGAGTGGGGCCTGTGAGAGGGGGAGAGTGAGGTCTGTGAGAGGGGGAGAGTGTGGCCGGTAAGAGTGAGAGACTGTTCTGTGAGAGGGGGAGAGTGAGGCCTGTGAGAGGGGTAGAGTGAGGCGTGAAAGAGGGGAGAGTGTTTTCTGTGAGAGGGGGAGAGTGTGGCCTGTGAGAGGGGGCGAGAGTCAGGCCTGTGAGAGGGGGATAGTGAGGCCTGTGAAAGATAGAGATTCTGGCCTGAGAGAGGGGGACAGTGTGGCCTGAGAGAGGGGAGAGTGTGTTCTGTGAGAGAGGGAGAGTGTGGCCTGTGAGAGGGGGAGAGTGTGGCCTGAGAGAGGGGGAGAGCGTGGCCTGTGAGAGGGAGAGACTGTGGCCTGTGAGCGGTGGAGAGTGAGGCCTGTGAGAGGGGGAGCGTGAGGCCTGTGAGAGGGGGAGAGTGTGGCCTGTGAGAGGGGGAGAGTGTGGCCTGTGAGAAGTGAGAGTGTGGACTGTGAGAGGGGGAGAGTGAGGCCTGTGGGAGGGGTGGGTGTGGCCTGTGAGAAGGGGAGAGTGTGGCCTGAGAGAGGGGGATTGTGTTGCCTGTGAGAGGGGGAGTGTGTGGTCTGAGAGATGGGGATTGTGTTGCCTGTGAGAGGGGGAGTGTGTGGTCTGAGAGATGGGGAGAGTGTGGCCTGTGAGAGGGGGAGAGTGTAGCCTGTGAGAGGGGCGAGTGTGGCCTGTGAGAGGGGGAGAGTGAGGCCTGTGAGAGGGGGAGAGTGTGGCCTGAGAGAGTGAGAGACTGTGGCCTGTGATAGGGGGAGAGGGAGGCCTGTGGGAGGGGGAGAGTGTGGCCTGTGAGAGTGGGAGAGTGAGGCCCGTGAAAGGTAGAGAGTCTGGCCTGAGAGAGGGGTAGAGTGTGGCCTGAAAGAGGGGGAGAGTGAGGCCCGTGAAGGCGGAGATTCTGGCCTGAGAGAGGGGGATAGTGTGGCCTGAGAGAGGGGGAGCATTTGCCCTGTGAGAGGGGGTTAGTTTGGCTGAGAGTGGGGGAGTGTGGCCTGTGAGAGCTGGAGAGTGAGAACTGTGAGCGTGGGCCAGTGAGGCTTGTGAAAGGGGGGAGCGGGTGCCCGGAGAGAGGGGGGAGTGTGGCCTGAGAGATGGGGAGAGAGTGGCCTGTGAGAGGGATATTATAAAGCCCCTGAAAGGGGTAGAGTCTGGCCTGAGAGAGATGGAGAGTGACGCCTGTGAGAGGGGAGAGTGTGGGCTGTGAGAGGGGGAGAGTGAGGCCTGTGAGAGTGGGAGAGTGTGGACAGTGAGAGGGGTAGAGTGAGGCCTGTGAGTGGGGGAGAGTGTGGCCTGTGAGAGGGGGAGAGTGTGGCCTGTGAGAAGGGGAGATTGTGGCCTGAGAGAGGGGGAGTGTGGCCTGTGAGAGGGGGAGAGTGTGGCCTGAGAGATGGGGAGAGTGTGGCCTGTGAGAGGGGGAGAGTGTAGCCTGTGAGAGGGGCGAGTGTGGCCTGTGAGAGGGGGAGAGTGAGGCCTGTGAGAGGGGGAGTGTGTGGCCTGAGAGAGGGGGAGTGTGGCCTGTGAGAGGGGGAGAGTGTGGCCTGAGAGATGGGGAGAGTGTGGCCTGTGAGAGGGGGAGAGTGTAGCCTGTGAGAGGGGCGAGTGTGGCCTGTGAGAGGGGGAGAGTGAGGCCTGTGAGAGGGGGAGAGGGAGGCCTGTGGGAGGGGGAGAGTGTGGCCTGTGAGAGTGGGAGAGTGAGGCCCGTGAAAGGTAGAGAGTCTGGCCTGAGAGAGGGGTAGAGTGTGGCCTGAGAGATGGGGAGAGAGTGGCCTGTGAGAGGGATATTATAAAGCCCCTGAAAGGGGTAGAGTCTGGCCTGAGAGAGATGGAGAGTGACGCCTGTGAGAGGGGAGAGTGTGGGCTGTGAGAGGGGGAGAGTGAGGCCTGTGAGAGTGGGAGAGTGTGGACAGTGAGAGGGGTAGAGTGAGGCCTGTGAGTGGGGGAGAGTGTGGCCTGTGAGAGGGGGAGATTGTGGCCTGAGAGAGGGGGAGTGTGGCCTGTGAGAGGGGGAGAGTGTGGCCTGAGAGATGGGGAGAGTGTGGCCTGTGAGAGGGGGAGAGTGTAGCCTGTGAGAGGGGCGAGTGTGGCCTGTGAGAGGGGGAGAGTGAGGCCTGTGAGAGGGGGAGAGCGAGGCCTGTGAGAGGGGGAGAGTGTGGCCTGAGAGAGTGAGAGACGGTGGCCTGTGAGAGGGGGAGAGTGAGGCCTGTGAGAGGGGGAGAGGGAGGCCTGTGGGAGGGGGAGAGTGTGGCCTGTGAGAGTGGGAGAGTGAGGCCCGTGAAAGGTAGAGAGTCTGGCCTGAGAGAGGGGTAGAGTGTGGCCTGAGAGAGGGGGAGAGTGTGTCCTGTGAGAGGGGGAGAGTAAGGCCTGAGAGAGTGGGAGAGTGTGGCATGTGAGAGGGGGAGAGTGAGGCCCCTGAAAGGCGGAGATTCTGGCCTGAGAGAGGGGGATAGTGTGGCCTGAGAGAGGGGGATCATTTGCCCTGTGAGAGGGGGATAGTTTGGCTGAGAGTGGGGGAGTGTGGCCTGTGAGAACTGGAGAGTGAGAACTGTGAGCGTGGGCGAGTGAGGCTTGTGAAAGGGGGAGCGGGTGCCCTGAGAGAGGGGGGAGTGTGGCCTGAGAGATGGGGAGAGAGTGGCCTGTGAGAGGGATATTATAAAGCCCCTGAAAGGGGTAGAGTCTGGCCTGAGAGAGATGGAGAGTGACGCCAGTGAGAGGGGGAGAGTGTGGCCTGTGAGAGGGGTGAGTGTGGCCTGTGAGATGGGCGAGTGTGGCCTGTGAGAGGGGGAGAGTGAGGCCTGTGAGAGGGAGAGAGTGAGGCCAGTGAGAGGGGGAGAGTGTGGCCTGAGAGAGTGAGAGACTGTGGCCTGTGAGAGGGGGAGAGGGAGGCCTGTGGGAGGGGGAAAGTGTGGCCTGTGAGAGTGGGAGAGTGAGGCCCGTGAAAGGTAGAGTCTGGCCTGAGAGAGGGGTAGAGTGTGGCCTGAGAGAGGGGGAGAGTGTGTCCTGTGAGAGGGGGAGAGTAAGGCCCGTGAAAGGGGTAGAGTCTGGCATGAGAGAGGGGGAGAGTGTGGCCTGAGAGAGGGGGAGTGTGGCCTGTGAGAGGGGGAGAGTCTGGCCTGAGTGAGGGGGAGAATAAGGCCTGTGAGAGGTGGTTAGTGAGACCTGTGAGAGGGGGCGAGTGAGGCTTCTGAAAGGGGGAGAGTGTGGACTGAGAGAGGGGGAGAGTGTGTCCTGTGAGAGGGGGAGAGAAAGGGCCGTGAAAGGGGTAGAGTCTGGCATGAGAGAGGTGGAGAGTGACGCCTGTGAAAGGGGAAGAGTGTGGCCTGTGAGTGGGGGAGAGTGAGGCCTGTGAGAGTGGGAGAGTGTGGACTGTGAGAGGGGGAGAGTGAGGCCTGTGAGAGGGGGTGAGTGTGGGGTGTGAGAGGGGGTGAGTGTGGCCTGAGAGAGGGGGTGAGTGTGGCCTGAGAGAGTGGGAGAGTGAGGCCTGTGAGAGTGGGAGAGTGAGGCCTGTGTGAGGGGGAGAGTGTGGCCTGTGAGAGGGGAGAGTGTGGCCTGAGAGAGTGGGAGAGTGTGGCCTGTGAGAGGGGGAGAGTGTGGACTGAGAGAGTGTGAGAGTGTGACCTGTGAGAGTGGGAGAGTGAGGCCTGTGAGAGGGGGAGAGTGAGGCCTGTGAGAGGGGGAGAGTGTGGACTGAATGAGTGTGAGAGTGTGACCTGTGAGAGAATAAAGAGAAAGAGAAAATCGCTTTTTGTCACAAGTAGGCTTCAATGACGTTACTGTGAAAAGTCTCTAGTCGCCACATTACGGCGCCTGTTCGTGGAGACTGTTACGGGAATTGAGCCGTGCTGCTGGCCTGCGTTGGGCTGCTTTCAAAGCAAGCGATTTAGCCCTGTGCTAAACAGCCCCTTCTGGAGAGTAAGGCCTATGAGAGGTGAAAGTGTGGCCTGTGAGAGGGGGAGAGTGTGGCCTGTGAGAGTGGGAGTGCGAGGCCTGTCAGAGGGGGAGAATGAGGCCCGTGAAAGGTAGAGTCTGGCCTGAGAGAGAGGGGAGAGTGTGGCCTGAGAGAGGAGGAGGAGTTGACCTGTCAGAGAGGGAGAGTGTGGCCTGAGAGAGGTGGAGAGTGTGGCCTGTGAGAGGTGGAGAGTGTGGCCTGTGAAAGTGAGAGAGTGTGGCCTGTGAGAGGGGAGAGTGTGGCCTGTGAGAGCGGGAGAGTGAGGCCTGTGATATGGGGAGAGTGAGGCCTGTGAGAGAGGGAGAGTGTGGCCTGTGAGAGGGAGAGTGGGTCCTGTGAGAAAGGGAGAGTGTGGCCTGGGAGGGGGAGAGTTTGGCCTGTGAGAGGGGGAGAGTGTGGCCTGTGAGAGGGTGCGAGTGTCAGGCCTGTGAGAGGGGGCGAGTGAGGCTTGTGAAAGAGGGAGAGTGTGGCCTGAGAGAGGAGGATAGTGAGGACTGTGAGAGGGGGAGAGTATGGCCTGTGAGAGGGGGAGAGTGAGGCCGGTGCGAGGGGGAGAATGAGGACTGTGAGAGGGGGAGAGTGTGGCCTGTGAGAGGGAGAGACTGTGGCCTTAGAGAGGGGGAGAGTGAGGCCTGTAAGGGCGGAGAGTGCGGCTTGTGAGAGGGAGAGACTGTGGCCTGTTAGAGAGGGAGAGTGAGACCTGTGAGAGGGGGAGCGTTATGGCCTGTGAGAGGGGGAGAGTGTGGCCTGTGAAAGAGGGAGAGTGAGGCCTGGGAGAGGGGAGAGAATGGCCTGTGAGAGGGGGAGAGTGAGGCCTGTGAGAGGGGGAGAGTTGGGCCTGTGAGAGGGGGAGAGTATGGCCAGTGAGAGGGAGAGGCTGTGGCCTGTGAGAGGGGCAGAGTGAGGCCTGTGTGAGGGAGAGAGAGAGGCCTGTAAAAGGGAGAGTGTTTTCTGTGAGAGGGGGAGTGTGTGGCCTGTGAGAGGGGGCGAGTGTCAGGCCTGTGAGAGTGGGATAGTGAGGCCTGTGAGAGGGGGAGAGTGTGGCCTGAGAGAATGGGAGAGTGAGGCCTGTGAGAGGGGAAAAGTGAGGCCCGTGAAAGGCGGAGAGTCTGGCCTGAGAGAGGGGGATAGTGTGGCTGAGAGAGGGGGAGTGTGGCCTGTGAGAGTTGGAGAGTGAGACCTGTGAGCGGGGGCGAGTGAGGCTTGTGAAAGGTAGAGAGTCTGGCCTGAGAGAGGGGTAGAGTGTGGCCTGAGAGAGGGGGAGAGTGTGTCCTGTGAGAGGGCGAGAGTAAGGCCCGTGAAAGGGGTAGAGTCTGGCATGAGAGAGGGGGAGAGTGTGGCCTGAGAGAGGGGGAGTGTGGCCTGTGAGAGGGGGAGAGTCTGGCCTGAGAGAGGGGGAGAGTGAGGCCTGTGAGAGGTGGAGAGTGAGACCTGTGAGAGGGGGCGAGTGAGGCTTCTGAAAGGGGGAGAGTGTGGCCTGAGAGAGGGGGAGAGTGTGTCCTGTGAGAGGGGCAGAGTAAGGGCCGTGAAAGGGTTAGAGTCTGGCATGAGAGAGGTGGAGAGTGACGCCTGTGAAAGGGGAAGAGTGTGGCCTGTGAGTGGGGGAGAGTGAGGCCTGTGAGAGTGGGGTGTGAGAGGGGGTGAGTGTGGCCTGAGAGAGTGGGTGAGTGTGGCCTGTGAGAGGGGGAGAGTGAGGCCTGTGAGAGTGGGAGAGTGTGGACTGTGAGAGGGGGAGAGTGAGGCCTGTGAGAGGGGGAGAGTGAGGCCTGTGTAAGGGGGAGAGTGTGGCCTGTGAGAGGTGGAGAGTGACGCCTCTGAGAGGGGGAGAGTGTGGCCTGAGAGAGTGGGAGAGTGTGGCCTGTGAGAGGGGGAGAGTGTGGACTGAGAGAGTGTGAGAGTGTGACCTGTGAGAGTGGGAGAGTGAGGCCTGTGAGAGGGGGAGAGTGAGGCCTGTGAGAGGGGGAGAGTGTGGACTGAGAGAGTGTGAGAGTGTGACCTGTGAGAGAAAAAAGAGAAAGAGAAAATCGCTTATTGTCACAAGTAGGCTTCAATGACGTTACTGTGAAAAGTCTCTAGTCGCCACATTCCGGCGCCTGTTCGTGGAGACTGTTACGGGAATTGAGCCGTGCTGCTGGCCTGCGTTGGGCTGCTTTCAAAGCAAGCGATTTAGCCCTGTGCTAAACAGCCCCTTCTGGAGTGCAAGGCCTATGAGAGGTGAAAGTGTGGCCTGTGAGAGGGGGAGAGTGTGGCCTGTGAGAGGGGGAGTGTGAGGCCTGTCAGAGGGGGAGAGTGAGGCCCGTGAAAGGTAGAGTCTGGCCTGAGAGAGGAGGAAGAGGTGACCTGTCAGAGGGGGAGAGTGTGGCCTGAGAGAGGTGGAGAGTGTGGCCTGTGAGAGGTGGAGAGTGTGGCCTGTGAAAGTGAGAGAGTGTGGCCTGTGAGAGGGGAGAGTGTGGCCTGTGAGAGCGGGAGAGTGAGACCTGTGATATGGGGAGAGTGAAGCCTGTGAGAGAGGGAGAGTGTGGCCTGTGAGAGGGAGAGTGGGGCCTGTGAGAAAGGGAGAGTGTGGCCTGGGAGGGGGAGAGTTTGGCCTGTGAGAGGGGGAGAGTGTGGCCTGTAAGAGGGGGCGAGTGTCAGGCCTGTGAGAGGGGGCGAGTGAGGCTTGTGAAAGAGGGAGAGTGTGGCATGAGAGAGGAGGATAGTGAGGACTGTGAGAGGGGGAGAGCATGGCCTGTGAGAGGGGGAGAGTTAGGCCGGTGCTAGGGGGAGAGTGAGGCCTGTGAGAGGGGGAGAGTGTGGCCTGTGAGAGGGAGAGACTGTGGCCTTAGAGAGGGGGAGAGTGAGGCCTGTAAGAGCGGAGAGTGCGGCTTGTGAGAGGGAGAGACTGTGGCCTGTTAGAGAGGGAGAGTGAGACCTGTGAGAGGGGGAGCGTTATGGCCTGTGAGAGGGGGAGAGTGTGGCATGTGAAAGAGGGAGAGTGAGGCCTGGGAGAGGGGAGAGTATGGCCTGTGAGAGGGGGAGAGTGAGGCCTGTGAGAGGGGGAGAGTTGGGCCTGTGAGAGGGGGAGAGTGTGGCCAGTGAGAGGGAGAGACTGTGGCCTGTGAGAGGGGCAGAGTGAAGCCTGTGTGAGGGAGAGAGGGAGGCCTGTAAAAGGGAGAGTGTTTTCTGTGAGAGGGGGAGTGTGTGGCCTGAGAGAGGGAGCGAGTGTCAGGCCTGTGAGAGTGGGATAGTGAGGCCTGTGAGAGGGGGAGAGTGTGGCCTGAGAGAGTGGGAGAGTGTGGCCTGTGAGAGGGGAAAAGTGAGGCCAGTGAAAGGCGGAGAGTCTGGCCTGAGAGAGGGGGATAGTGTGGCCTGAGAGAGGGGGAGGATTTGCCCTGTGAGAGGGGGATAGTTTGGCTGAGAGAGGGGGAGTGTGGCCTGTGAGAGTTGGAGAGTGAGACCTGTGAGCGGGGGCGAGTGAAGCTTGTGAAAGGGGGAGAGGGTGGCCTGAGAGAGGGGGGAGTGTGGCCTGAGAGAGGGGGAGAGAGTGTCCTGTGAGAGGGATATAATAAAGCCTGTGAAAGGGGTAGAGTCTGGCCTGAGAGATGTGGAGAGTGTCGCCTGTGAGAGGGGGAGAGTGTGGCCTGTGAGAGGGGGAGAGTGAGGCCTGTGAGAGTGGGAGAATGTGGACTGTAAGAGGGGGAGAGTGAGGCCTGTGAGTGGGGGAGAGTGTAGCCTGTGAGAGGGGGAGAGTGTGGCCTGAGAGAGGGGGAGTGTGGCCTGTGAGAGGGGGAGAGTGTGGCCTGAGAGAGCGGGAGGATGTGTCCTGAGAGAGGGGGAGAGTGAGGCCTGAGAGGGGAAAGTGTGGCCTGTCAGAGGGGGAGAGTGTGGCCTGTGAGAGGGGGAGAGTGAGCCCTGTGATACGGGGAGAGTGTGGCGTGAGAGGGGGAGTGTGAGGCCTGTCAGATGGGGAGAGTGAGACCTGTAAGAGGGGGAGAGTGGGGCCTGCGAGAGGGAGAGACTGTGGCCTGTGAGCGGGGGAGAGTGAGGCCTGTGAGAGGGGTAGCGTGAGGGCTGTGAGAGGGGGAGAGTGTGGCCTGTGAAAGGGGGAGAGTGTGGCCTGAGAGAGGGGAGAGTGTGGACTGTGAGAGGGGGAGAGTGATGCCTGTGAGAGTGGGGGAGTGTGGACTGTAAGAGGGGGAGAGTGAGGCCTGTGAGTGGGGGAGAGTGTGGCCTGTGAGAGGGGGAGAGTGTGGCCTGAGAGAGGGGGAGTGTGGCCTGTGAGAGGGGGAGAGTGTGGCCTGAGAGAGGGGGAGGATGTGTCCTGAGAGAGTGGGAGAGTGAGGCCTGAGAGGGGAAAGTGTGGCCTGTCAGAGGGGGAGTGTGGCCTGTGAGAGGGGGAGCGTGAGGCCTGTGAGACGGGGAGAGTGTGGCATGAGAGGGGGAGTGTGAGGCCTGTGAGATGGGGAGAGTGAGACCTGTAAGAGGGGGAGAGTGTGGCCTGCGAGACGGAGAGACTGAGGCCTGTTAGCGGGGGAGAGTGAGGCCTGTGAGAGGGGGAGCGTGAGGGCTGTGAGAGGGGGAGAGTGTGGTCTGTGAAAGGGGGAGAGTGAGGCCTGTGGGATGGGTGAGTGTGGCCTGTGAGAAGGGGAGAGTGTGGCCTGAAAGAGGGGGAGAATGTGGCCTGTGAGACGGGGAGTGTGTGGCCTGTGAGAGGGGTGAGTGTGGCCTGTGAGAGGGGGAGAGTGTGGCCTGAGAGAGGGGGTGAGTGTGGCCTGTGAGAGGGGGTGAGTGTGGCGTGTGAGAGGGGGTGAGTGTGGCCTGAGAGAGGGGGAGAGTGTGGCCTGTGAGAGGGTGCGAGTGAGGCCTGTGTGAGGGGGAGAGTGTGGCCTGAGAGAGTGTGAGAGTGTGACCTGTGAGAGTGGGAGACTGAGGCCTGTGAGAGGGGGAGAGTGAGGCCTGTGAGAGGGGGAGACTGTGGACTGAGAGAGTGTGAGAGTGTGACCTTTGAGAGAAAAAAGAGAAAGAGAAAATCGCTTATTGTCACAAGTAGGCTTCAATGACGTTACTGTGAAAAGTCTCTAGTTGCCACATTCCGGCGCCTGTTCGTGGAGACCGTTACGGGAATTGAGCCGTGCTGCTGGCCTGCCTTGGTCTGCTTTCAAAGCCAGCGATTTAGCCCAGTGCCTTTTGGAGAGTAAGGCCTATGAGTAGGGAAAGTGTGGCCTTTGAGAGGGGGAGAGTGAGGCCCGTGAATGGTAGAGAGTCTGGCCTGAGAGAGGGGGAGAGTGTGGCCTGAGAGAGGGAGAGACAGTGGCCTGTTGGGGGGAGAGTGAGACCTGTAAGAGGGGGAGAGTGTGGGCTGCGAGAGGGAGAGACTGTGCTCTGTGAGCGGGGGAGAGTGAGGCCTGTGCGAGGGGGAGCGTGAGGGCTGTGAGAGGGGGAGAGTGTGGCCTGTGAAAGGGGGAGAGTGTGGCCTGTGAGAGGGGAGAGTGTGGACTGAGAGGGGGAGAGTGAGGCCTGTGGGAGGGGTTAGTGTGGCCTGTGAGAAGGGGAGAGTGTGGCCTGAGCGAGGGGAAGAGTGTGGCCTGTGAGAGGGGGAGTGTGTGGCCTGTGAGAGGGGTGAGTGTGGCCTGTGACAGGGGGAGAGTGTGGCCCGAGAGAGGGGGCGAGTGTGGTCTGTGAGAGCGGGAGAGTGAGGCCTGTGAGAGGGGGAGCGTGAGGTCTGTGAGTGGGGGAGAGTGAGGCCTGTGAGAGGGTGAGAGTGTGGTCTGTGAGACGGGGTGAGTGAGGCCTGTGAGAAGGGGAGAGTGAGGCCTGAGAGAGGCGAAGACTGTGGACTGAGAGTGGGGGAGTGTGTGGCCTGTGTGAGGGGGAGAGTGAGGCCTGTGAGAGGTGAGTGTGTGGCCTGTGAAATGGGGAGAGTGTGGCCTGTGTGAGGGGGAGTGTCAGGCCTGTGAGAGGGGGAGGGTGTGGCCTGTGAGAGGGGTGAGTGTGGCCTGTGAGAGGGATAGAGTGTGGCCTGAGAGAGTGGGAGAGTGTGGCCTGTGAGAGGGGGAGAGTGTTGCCTGTGAGAGGGGCGAGTGTGGTCTGTGAGAGCGGGAGAGTGAGGCCTGTGAGTGGGTGAGTGTGAGGCCTGTGAGAGGGGGAGAGTGTGGCCGGTGAGAGTGAGAGACTGTGGCCGGTGAGAGGGGGAGAGTGAGGCCTGTGAGAGGGGGAGAGTGAGGCCTGAGAGAGGGGGAGAGTTTGGACTGTGAGAGGGGGAGAGAGAGGCCTGTGTTAGGGGGAGAGTGTGGCCTGTGAGAGGTGGAGAGTGAGGCCTCAGAGAGGGGGAGAATGTGGCCTGAGAGAGTTGGAGAGTATGGCCTGTGAGAGGGGGAGAGTGTGGACTGAGATTGTGAGAGTGTGACCTGTGAGAGTGGGAGAGTGAGGCCTGTGTGAGGGGGAGAGTGAGGCCTGTGAGAGGGGGAGAGTGTGGACTGAGAGAGGGGGAGAGTGTGGACTGAGAGAGTGTGAGAATGTGACCTGTGAGAGAAAAAAGTGAAAGAGAAAATCGCTTATTGTCACAAGTAGGCTTCAATGACGTTACTGTGAAAAGTCTCTAGTCGCCACATTCCGGCGCCTGTTCGTGGAGACTGTTACGGGAATTGAGCCGTGCTACTGGACTGCCTTGGACTGCTTTCAAAGCCAGCGATTTAGCCCTGTGCTAAACAGCCCCTTCTAGCGAGTAAGGCCTATGAGTGGGGAAAGTTAGGCCTGTGAGGGGGGGAGAGTGTGGCCTGTGATAGGTGGAGTGTGTGGCCTGTGAAAGGTGGAGAGTGTGGACTGTGAGAGGGGGAGAGTGAGGTCTGTGGGAGGGGGCGAGTGAGGCCTGTGAGAGGGGGAGTGTGTTACCTGTGAAAGGGGGAGAGTGTGACCTGTGAAAGGGGAAGAGTGAGGCCTGTGATAGGGCGCGAGAGTGGCCTGTGAGAGCGGAAAGTGTGGCGTGTGAGAGGGGGAGAGTGAGGTCTGTGAGTGGGGGAGAGTGAGCCCTGTGAGAGGGGGAGAATGAGGCCAGTGAGAGGGGGAGAGTGAGGCCTGTGATAGGGCGCGAGAGTGGCCTGTGAGAGCGGAAAGTGTGGCCTGTGAGAGGGGGAGAGTGAGGTCTGTGAGTGGGGGAGAGTGAGCCCTGTGAGAGGGGGAGGATGTGTCCTGAGAGAGTGGGAGAGTGAGGCCTGAGAGGGGAAAGTGTGGCCTGTCAGAGGGGGAGAGTGTGGCTTGTGAGAGGGGGAGAGTGAGGCCTGAGAGAGGGGGAGAGTGAGGCCTGTGAGACGGGGAGAGTGTGGCCTGAGACGGGGAGTGTGAGGCCTGTGAGATGGGGAGAGTGAGGCCTGCGATAGGGGGAGAGTATGGCCTGGGAGAGGGAGAGACAGTGGCTTGTTGGGGGGAGAGTGAGACCTGTAAGAGGGGGAGAGTGTGGGCTGCGAGAGGGAGAGACTGTGCTCTGTGAGCGGGGGAGAGTGAGGCCTGTGCGAGGGGGAGCGTGAGGGCTGTGAGAGGGGGAGAGTGTGGCCTGTGAAAGGGGGAGAGTGTGGCCTGTGAGAGGGGAGAGTGTGGACTGAGAGGGGGAGAGTGAGGCCTGTGGGAGGGGTTAGTGTGGCCTGTGAGAAGGGGAGAGTGTGGCCTGAGCGAGGGGAAGAGTGTGGCCTGTGAGAGGGGGAGTGTGTGGCCTGTGAGAGGGGTGAGTGTGGCCTGTGACAGGCGGAGAGTGTGGCCCGAGAGAGGGGGCGAGTGTGGTCTGTGAGAGCGGGAGAGTGAGGCCTGTGAGAGGGGGAGCGTGAGGTCTGTGAGTGGGGGAGAGTGAGGCCTGTGAGAGGGTGAGAGTGTGGTCTGTGAGACGGGGTGAGTGAGGCCTGTGAGAAGGGGAGAGTGAGGCCTGAGAGAGGCGAAGACTGTGGACTGAGAGTGGGGGAGTGTGTGGCCTGTGTGAGGGGGAGAGTGAGGCCTGTGAGAGGTGAGTGTGCGGCCTGTGAAATGGGGAGAGTGTGGCCTGTGTGAGGGGGAGTGTCAGGCCTGTGAGAGGGGGAGGGTGTGGCCTGTGAGAGGGGTGAGTGTGGCCTGTGAGAGGGATAGAGTGTGGCCTGAGAGAGTGGGAGAGTGTGGCCTGTGAGAGGGGGAGAGTGTTGCCTGTGAGAGGGGCGAGTGTGGTCTGTGAGAGCGGGAGAGTGAGGCCTGTGAGTGGGTGAGTGTGAGGCCTGTGAGAGGGGGAGAGTGTGGCCGGTGAGAGTGAGAGACTGTGGCCGGTGAGAGGGGGAGAGTGAGGCCTGTGAGAGGGGGAGAGTGAGGCCTGAGAGAGGGGGAGAGTTTGGACTGTGAGAGGGGGAGAGAGAGGCCTGTGTTAGGGGGAGAGTGTGGCCTGTGAGAGGTGGAGAGTGAGGCCTCAGAGAGGGGGAGAATGTGGCCTGAGAGAGTTGGAGAGTGTGGCCTGTGAGAGGGGGAGAGTGTGGACTGAGATTGTGAGAGTGTGACCTGTGAGAGTTGGAGAGTGAGGCCTGTGTGAGGGGGAGAGTGAAGCCTGTGAGAGGGGGAGAGTGTGGACTGAGAGAGGGGGAGAGTGTGGACTGAGAGAGTGTGAGAATGTGACCTGTGAGAGAAAAAAGAGAAAGAGAAAATCGCTTATTGTCACAAGTAGGCTTCAATGACGTTACTGTGAAAAGTCTCTAGTCGCCACATTCCGGCGCCTGTTCGTGGAGACTGTTACGGGAATTGAGCCGTGCTACTGGACTGCCTTGGACTGCTTTCAAAGCCAGCGATTTAGCCCTGTGCTAAACAGCCCCTTCTAGCGAGTAAGGCCTATGAGTGGGGAAAGTTAGGCCTGTGAGGGGGGGAGAGTGTGGCCTGTGAGAGGGGGAGAGTGAGGCTTGATGGGAGGAGGCGAGTGAGGCCTGTGAGAGGGGGAGTGTGAGGCGTGTGATAGGTGGAGTGTGTGGCCTGTGAAAGGTGGAGAGTGTGGACTGTGAGAGGGGGAGAGTGAGGTCTGTGGGAGGGGGCGAGTGAGGCCTGTGAGAGGGGGAGTGTGTTACCTGTGAAAGGGGGAGAGTGTGACCTGTGAAAGGGGAAGAGTGAGGCCTGTGATAGGGCGCGAGAGTGGCCTGTGAGAGCGGAAAGTGTGGCGTGTGAGAGGGGGAGAGTGAGGTCTGTGAGTGGGGGAGAGTGAGCCCTGTGAGAGGGGGAGAGTGAGGCCTGTGAGAGGGGGAGAGTGAGGCCTGTGATAGGGCGCGAGAGTGGCCTGTGAGAGCGGAAAGTGTGGCCTGTGAGAGGGGGAGAGTGAGGTCTGTGAGTGGGGGAGAGTGAGCCCTCTGAGAGGGGGAGAGTGAGGCCTGTGAGAGGGGGAGAGTGTGGCCTGTGAGAGGGGGAGAGTGAGGCCTTTGAGAGTGGGGGAGAGTGTGGCCTGTGTGAGGGGGCGACTGAGGCCTGTGAGAGGGGGAGAGTGTGGCATGTGAGAGGGGCGAGTGTGGTCTGTGAGAGGGGAAAGTTTGGCCTGTGAGAGCGGAGAGTGAAGTCTGTGAGTGGGGGAGAGTGAGGCCTGTGAGAGGGGGAGAGTGAGGCCTGTGAAAGGGGGAGAGTGTGGCCTGTGAGAGGGGGAGAGTGTGTTCTGTGAGCCGGAGCGAGTGAGGCCTGTGAGAAGGGGAGAGTGAGGCCTGAGAGAGGGGAATGTGTGGCCTGTGAAATGGGGAGAGTGTGGCCTGTGTGAGGGGAATGTCAGGCCTGTGAGAGAGGGAGAGTGAGGCCAGTGAGAGGGTGAGAGTGTGGTCTGTTAGAGGGGGGAGTGTTACCTGTGAAAGGGGGAGAGTGTGGACTGTGAGTGGGGGAGGGTCAGGACTATGAGTGGTGGAGATTGAGGACTGTGGGAGAGGGAGAGTGTGGCCTGTGAAAGGGGGAGAATGTGGACTGTGAGAGGGGGAGAGTTATGCCTGTGAAAGGGGGACAGTGTGGCCTGTGAGAGGGGGAGAGTGTGGCCTGTGAAAGGGGTAGAGTGTGGCCTGTGAGAGGGTGGAGTTTGTTCTGGGAGAGTGGGAGAGTGTGGTCTGTGAGAGGGGCGAGAGTGTGGCCTGTGTGAGGGGGAGTGTCAGGCCTGTGAGAGGGGGAGAGGGTGGCCTGAGAGAGTGGGAGAGTGTGGCCTGTCAGAGGGGGAGAGTGAGGCCTGAGAGAGGGGGAGGATTTGCCTGTGAGAGGTGGATAGTTTGGCTGAGAGGGGGGGAGTGTGGCCTGTGAGAGTTGTAGAGTGAGACCTGTGAGCGGGGGCGAGTGAGGCTTGTGAAAGGCGGAGAGTCTGGCCTGAGAGAGGGGGATAGTGTGGCCTGAGAGAGGGGGAGGATTTGCCCTGTGAGAGGGGGATAGTTTGGCTGAGAGGGGGGGAGTGTGGCCTGTGAGAGTTGGAGAGTGAGACCTGTGAGCGGGGGCGAGTGAATCTTGTGAAAGTTGGAGAGGGTGGCCTGAGAGAGGGGGGAGTGTGGCCTGAGATAGGGGGAGAGAGTGGCCTGTGAGAGGGATATAATAAAGCCGGTGAAAGGGGTAGAGTCTGGCCTGAGAGATGTGGAGAGTGTCGCCTGTGAGAGGGGGAGAGTGTGGCCTGTGAGAGGGGGAGAGTGAGGCCTGTGAGAGTGGGAGAGTGTGGACTGTAAGAGGGGGAGAGTGAGGCCTGTGAGTGGGGGAGAGTGTAGCCTGTGAGAGGGGGAGAGTGTGGCATGAGAGAGGGGGAGTATGGCCTGTGAGAGGGGGAGAGTGTGGCCTGAGAGAGGGGGAGGATGTGTCCTGAGAGAGTGTGAGAGTAAGGCCTGAGAGGGGCAAGTGTGGCCTTTCAGAGGGGGAGAGTGTGGCTTGTGAGAGGGGGAGAGTGAGGCCTGTGAGAGGGGGAGAGTGAGGCCTGTGAGACGGGGAGAGTGTGGCCTGAGAGGGGGAGTGTGAGGCCTGTGAGATGGGGAGAGTGAGGCCTGCGAGAGGGGGAGAGTATGGCCTGTGAGAGGGAGAGACAGTGGCCTGTTGGGGGGAGAGTGAGACCTGTAAGAGGGGGAGAGTGTGGGCTGCGAGAGGGAGAGACTGTTGTCTGTGAGCGGGGGAGAGTGAGGCCTGTGCGAGAGGGAGCGTGAGGGCTGTGAGAGGTTGAGAGTGTGGCCTGTGAAAGGGGGAGAGTGTGGCCTGTGAGAGGGGAGAGTGTGGACTGTGAGGGGGAGAGTGAGGCCTGTGGGAGGGGTTAGTGTGGCCTGTGAGAAGGGGAGAGTGTGGCCTGAGAGAGGGGGAGAGTGTGGCCTGTGAGAGGGGGAGTGTGTAGCCTGTGACAGGGGTGAGTGTGGCCTGTGAGAGGGGGAGGGTGTGGCCTGTG
This sequence comes from Scyliorhinus torazame, assembly GCF_047496885.1. Taxonomy (NCBI): domain Eukaryota; kingdom Metazoa; phylum Chordata; class Chondrichthyes; order Carcharhiniformes; family Scyliorhinidae; genus Scyliorhinus; species Scyliorhinus torazame. The sequence continues at coordinate 359,230,276 of NC_092709.1, read as the reverse complement.
ACAGGGGGAGAGTGTGGCATGTGAGAGGGGCGAGTGTGGTCTGTGAGAGCGGGAGAGTGAGGCCTGTGAGAGGGGGTGAGTGAGGTCTGTGAGTGGGGGAGAGTGAGGCCTGTGAGAGGGGGAGAGTGTGGCCTGTGAGAGGGGGAGAGTGAGGCCTCTGAGAGGGGGAGAGAGCGGCCTGAGAGGGTGAGAGTGTGATCTGTGAGACGGGGTGAGTGAGGCCTGTGAGAAGGGGAGAGTGAGGCCTGAGAGAGGCGAAGACTGTGGACTGAGAGTGGGGGAGTGTGTGGCCTGTGTGAAGGGGAGAGTGAGGCCTGTGAGAGGTGAGTGTGTGGCCTGTGAAATGGGGAGAGTGTGGCCTGTGAGAGGGGGAGAGTGTGGCCTGTGAGAGGGTGAGAGTGAGGCCTGTGAGAGGGGGAGAGTGTGGCCGGTGAGAGTGAGAGACTGTGGCCTGTGAGAGGGGGAGAGTGAGGCCTGTGAGAGGGGGAGAGTGAGGCCTGAGAGAGGGGGAGAGTGTGGCCTGTGAGAGGGGGAGAGAGAGGCCTGTGTTAGGGGGAGAGTGTTGCCTGTGAGAGGTGGAGACTGAGGCCTCTGAGAGGGGGATAATGTGGCCTGAGAGAGTGGGAGAGTGTGGCCTGTGAGAGGGGGAGAGTGTGGACTGAGAGTGTGAGAGTGTGACCTGTGAGAGTGGGAGAGTGCCGCTGTGAGAGGGGGAGAGTGAGGCCTGTGAGAGGGGGAGAGTGTGGCCTGTGAGAGGGGGAGAGTGTGGCCTGAGAGAGGGGGAGAGCGTGGCCTGTGAGAGGGAGAGACTGTGGCCTGTGAGCGGTGGAGAGTGAGGCCTGTGAGAGGGGGAGCGTGAGGCCTGTGAGAGGGGGAGAGTGTGGCCTGTGAGAGGGGGAGAGTGTGGCCTGTGAGAAGTGAGAGTGTGGACTGTGAGAGGGGGATAGTGAGGCCTGTGAAAGATAGAGATTCTGGCCTGAGAGAGGGGGACAGTGTGGCCTGAGAGAGGGGAGAGTGTGTTCTGTGAGAGAGGGAGAGTGTGGCCTGTGAGAGGGGGAGAGTGTGGCCTGAGAGAGGGGGAGAGCGTGGCCTGTGAGAGGGAGAGACTGTGGCCTGTGAGCGGTGGAGAGTGAGGCCTGTGAGAGGGGGAGCGTGAGGCCTGTGAGAGGGGGAGAGTGTGGCCTGTGAGAGGGGGAGAGTGTGGCCTGTGAGAAGTGAGAGTGTGGACTGTGAGAGGGGGAGAGTGAGGCCTGTGGGAGGGGTGGGTGTGGCCTGTGAGAAGGGGAGAGTGTGGCCTGAGAGAGGGGGATTGTGTTGCCTGTGAGAGGGGGAGTGTGTGGTCTGAGAGATGGGGATTGTGTTGCCTGTGAGAGGGGGAGTGTGTGGTCTGAGAGATGGGGAGAGTGTGGCCTGTGAGAGGGGGAGAGTGTAGCCTGTGAGAGGGGCGAGTGTGGCCTGTGAGAGGGGGAGAGTGAGGCCTGTGAGAGGGGGAGAGTGTGGCCTGAGAGAGTGAGAGACTGTGGCCTGTGATAGGGGGAGAGGGAGGCCTGTGGGAGGGGGAGAGTGTGGCCTGTGAGAGTGGGAGAGTGAGGCCCGTGAAAGGTAGAGAGTCTGGCCTGAGAGAGGGGTAGAGTGTGGCCTGAAAGAGGGGGAGAGTGAGGCCCGTGAAGGCGGAGATTCTGGCCTGAGAGAGGGGGATAGTGTGGCCTGAGAGAGGGGGAGCATTTGCCCTGTGAGAGGGGGTTAGTTTGGCTGAGAGTGGGGGAGTGTGGCCTGTGAGAGCTGGAGAGTGAGAACTGTGAGCGTGGGCCAGTGAGGCTTGTGAAAGGGGGAGCGGGTGCCCGGAGAGAGGGGGGAGTGTGGCCTGAGAGATGGGGAGAGAGTGGCCTGTGAGAGGGATATTATAAAGCCCCTGAAAGGGGTAGAGTCTGGCCTGAGAGAGATGGAGAGTGACGCCTGTGAGAGGGGAGAGTGTGGGCTGTGAGAGGGGGAGAGTGAGGCCTGTGAGAGTGGGAGAGTGTGGACAGTGAGAGGGGTAGAGTGAGGCCTGTGAGTGGGGGAGAGTGTGGCCTGTGAGAGGGGGAGAGTGTGGCCTGTGAGAAGGGGAGATTGTGGCCTGAGAGAGGGGGAGTGTGGCCTGTGAGAGGGGGAGAGTGTGGCCTGAGAGATGGGGAGAGTGTGGCCTGTGAGAGGGGGAGAGTGTAGCCTGTGAGAGGGGCGAGTGTGGCCTGTGAGAGGGGGAGAGTGAGGCCTGTGAGAGGGGGAGTGTGTGGCCTGAGAGAGGGGGAGTGTGGCCTGTGAGAGGGGGAGAGTGTGGCCTGAGAGATGGGGAGAGTGTGGCCTGTGAGAGGGGGAGAGTGTAGCCTGTGAGAGGGGCGAGTGTGGCCTGTGAGAGGGGGAGAGTGAGGCCTGTGAGAGGGGGAGAGGGAGGCCTGTGGGAGGGGGAGAGTGTGGCCTGTGAGAGTGGGAGAGTGAGGCCCGTGAAAGGTAGAGAGTCTGGCCTGAGAGAGGGGTAGAGTGTGGCCTGAGAGATGGGGAGAGAGTGGCCTGTGAGAGGGATATTATAAAGCCCCTGAAAGGGGTAGAGTCTGGCCTGAGAGAGATGGAGAGTGACGCCTGTGAGAGGGGAGAGTGTGGGCTGTGAGAGGGGGAGAGTGAGGCCTGTGAGAGTGGGAGAGTGTGGACAGTGAGAGGGGTAGAGTGAGGCCTGTGAGTGGGGGAGAGTGTGGCCTGTGAGAGGGGGAGATTGTGGCCTGAGAGAGGGGGAGTGTGGCCTGTGAGAGGGGGAGAGTGTGGCCTGAGAGATGGGGAGAGTGTGGCCTGTGAGAGGGGGAGAGTGTAGCCTGTGAGAGGGGCGAGTGTGGCCTGTGAGAGGGGGAGAGTGAGGCCTGTGAGAGGGGGAGAGCGAGGCCTGTGAGAGGGGGAGAGTGTGGCCTGAGAGAGTGAGAGACGGTGGCCTGTGAGAGGGGGAGAGTGAGGCCTGTGAGAGGGGGAGAGGGAGGCCTGTGGGAGGGGGAGAGTGTGGCCTGTGAGAGTGGGAGAGTGAGGCCCGTGAAAGGTAGAGAGTCTGGCCTGAGAGAGGGGTAGAGTGTGGCCTGAGAGAGGGGGAGAGTGTGTCCTGTGAGAGGGGGAGAGTAAGGCCTGAGAGAGTGGGAGAGTGTGGCATGTGAGAGGGGGAGAGTGAGGCCCCTGAAAGGCGGAGATTCTGGCCTGAGAGAGGGGGATAGTGTGGCCTGAGAGAGGGGGATCATTTGCCCTGTGAGAGGGGGATAGTTTGGCTGAGAGTGGGGGAGTGTGGCCTGTGAGAACTGGAGAGTGAGAACTGTGAGCGTGGGCGAGTGAGGCTTGTGAAAGGGGGAGCGGGTGCCCTGAGAGAGGGGGGAGTGTGGCCTGAGAGATGGGGAGAGAGTGGCCTGTGAGAGGGATATTATAAAGCCCCTGAAAGGGGTAGAGTCTGGCCTGAGAGAGATGGAGAGTGACGCCAGTGAGAGGGGGAGAGTGTGGCCTGTGAGAGGGGTGAGTGTGGCCTGTGAGATGGGCGAGTGTGGCCTGTGAGAGGGGGAGAGTGAGGCCTGTGAGAGGGGGAGAGTGAGGCCAGTGAGAGGGGGAGAGTGTGGCCTGAGAGAGTGAGAGACTGTGGCCTGTGAGAGGGGGAGAGGGAGGCCTGTGGGAGGGGGAAAGTGTGGCCTGTGAGAGTGGGAGAGTGAGGCCCGTGAAAGGTAGAGTCTGGCCTGAGAGAGGGGTAGAGTGTGGCCTGAGAGAGGGGGAGAGTGTGTCCTGTGAGAGGGGGAGAGTAAGGCCCGTGAAAGGGGTAGAGTCTGGCATGAGAGAGGGGGAGAGTGTGGCCTGAGAGAGGGGGAGTGTGGCCTGTGAGAGGGGGAGAGTCTGGCCTGAGTGAGGGGGAGAATAAGGCCTGTGAGAGGTGGTTAGTGAGACCTGTGAGAGGGGGCGAGTGAGGCTTCTGAAAGGGGGAGAGTGTGGACTGAGAGAGGGGGAGAGTGTGTCCTGTGAGAGGGGGAGAGAAAGGGCCGTGAAAGGGGTAGAGTCTGGCATGAGAGAGGTGGAGAGTGACGCCTGTGAAAGGGGAAGAGTGTGGCCTGTGAGTGGGGGAGAGTGAGGCCTGTGAGAGTGGGAGAGTGTGGACTGTGAGAGGGGGAGAGTGAGGCCTGTGAGAGGGGGTGAGTGTGGGGTGTGAGAGGGGGTGAGTGTGGCCTGAGAGAGGGGGTGAGTGTGGCCTGAGAGAGTGGGAGAGTGAGGCCTGTGAGAGTGGGAGAGTGAGGCCTGTGAGAGTGGGAGAGTGAGGCCTGTGTGAGGGGGAGAGTGTGGCCTGTGAGAGGGGAGAGTGTGGCCTGAGAGAGTGGGAGAGTGTGGCCTGTGAGAGGGGGAGAGTGTGGACTGAGAGAGTGTGAGAGTGTGACCTGTGAGAGTGGGAGAGTGAGGCCTGTGAGAGGGGGAGAGTGAGGCCTGTGAGAGGGGGAGAGTGTGGACTGAATGAGTGTGAGAGTGTGACCTGTGAGAGAATAAAGAGAAAGAGAAAATCGCTTTTTGTCACAAGTAGGCTTCAATGACGTTACTGTGAAAAGTCTCTAGTCGCCACATTACGGCGCCTGTTCGTGGAGACTGTTACGGGAATTGAGCCGTGCTGCTGGCCTGCGTTGGGCTGCTTTCAAAGCAAGCGATTTAGCCCTGTGCTAAACAGCCCCTTCTGGAGAGTAAGGCCTATGAGAGGTGAAAGTGTGGCCTGTGAGAGGGGGAGAGTGTGGCCTGTGAGAGTGGGAGTGCGAGGCCTGTCAGAGGGGGAGAATGAGGCCCGTGAAAGGTAGAGTCTGGCCTGAGAGAGAGGGGAGAGTGTGGCCTGAGAGAGGAGGAGGAGTTGACCTGTCAGAGAGGGAGAGTGTGGCCTGAGAGAGGTGGAGAGTGTGGCCTGTGAGAGGTGGAGAGTGTGGCCTGTGAAAGTGAGAGAGTGTGGCCTGTGAGAGGGGAGAGTGTGGCCTGTGAGAGCGGGAGAGTGAGGCCTGTGATATGGGGAGAGTGAGGCCTGTGAGAGAGGGAGAGTGTGGCCTGTGAGAGGGAGAGTGGGTCCTGTGAGAAAGGGAGAGTGTGGCCTGGGAGGGGGAGAGTTTGGCCTGTGAGAGGGGGAGAGTGTGGCCTGTGAGAGGGTGCGAGTGTCAGGCCTGTGAGAGGGGGCGAGTGAGGCTTGTGAAATAGGGAGAGTGTGGCCTGAGAGAGGAGGATAGTGAGGACTGTGAGAGGGGGAGAGTATGGCCTGTGAGAGGGGGAGAGTGAGGCCGGTGCGAGGGGGAGAATGAGGACTGTGAGAGGGGGAGAGTGTGGCCTGTGAGAGGGAGAGACTGTGGCCTTAGAGAGGGGGAGAGTGAGGCCTGTAAGGGCGGAGAGTGCGGCTTGTGAGAGGGAGAGACTGTGGCCTGTTAGAGAGGGAGAGTGAGACCTGTGAGAGGGGGAGCGTTATGGCCTGTGAGAGGGGGAGAGTGTGGCCTGTGAAAGAGGGAGAGTGAGGCCTGGGAGAGGGGAGAGAATGGCCTGTGAGAGGGGGAGAGTGAGGCCTGTGAGAGGGGGAGAGTTGGGCCTGTGAGAGGGGGAGAGTGTGGCCAGTGAGAGGGAGAGGCTGTGGCCTGTGAGAGGGGCAGAGTGAGGCCTGTGTGAGGGAGAGAGAGAGGCCTGTAAAAGGGAGAGTGTTTTCTGTGAGAGGGGGAGTGTGTGGCCTGTGAGAGGGGGCGAGTGTCAGGCCTGTGAGAGTGGGATAGTGAGGCCTGTGAGAGGGGGAGAGTGTGGCCTGAGAGAATGGGAGAGTGAGGCCTGTGAGAGGGGAAAAGTGAGGCCCGTGAAAGGCGGAGAGTCTGGCCTGAGAGAGGGGGATAGTGTGGCTGAGAGAGGGGGAGTGTGGCCTGTGAGAGTTGGAGAGTGAGACCTGTGAGCGGGGGCGAGTGAGGCTTGTGAAAGGTAGAGAGTCTGGCCTGAGAGAGGGGTAGAGTGTGGCCTGAGAGAGGGGGAGAGTGTGTCCTGTGAGAGGGGGAGAGTAAGGCCCGTGAAAGGGGTAGAGTCTGGCATGAGAGAGGGGGAGAGTGTGGCCTGAGAGAGGGGGAGTGTGGCCTGTGAGAGGGGGAGAGTCTGGCCTGAGAGAGGGGGAGAGTGAGGCCTGTGAGAGGTGGAGAGTGAGACCTGTGAGAGGGGGCGAGTGAGGCTTCTGAAAGGGGGAGAGTGTGGCCTGAGAGAGGGGGAGAGTGTGTCCTGTGAGAGGGGCAGAGTAAGGGCCGTGAAAGGGTTAGAGTCTGGCATGAGAGAGGTGGAGAGTGACGCCTGTGAAAGGGGAAGAGTGTGGCCTGTGAGTGGGGGAGAGTGAGGCCTGTGAGAGTGGGGTGTGAGAGGGGGTGAGTGTGGCCTGAGAGAGTGGGTGAGTGTGGCCTGTGAGAGGGGGAGAGTGAGGCCTGTGAGAGTGGGAGAGTGTGGACTGTGAGAGGGGGAGAGTGAGGCCTGTGAGAGGGGGAGAGTGAGGCCTGTGTAAGGGGGAGAGTGTGGCCTGTGAGAGGTGGAGAGTGACGCCTCTGAGAGGGGGAGAGTGTGGCCTGAGAGAGTGGGAGAGTGTGGCCTGTGAGAGGGGGAGAGTGTGGACTGAGAGAGTGTGAGAGTGTGACCTGTGAGAGTGGGAGAGTGAGGCCTGTGAGAGGGGGAGAGTGAGGCCTGTGAGAGGGGGAGAGTGTGGACTGAGAGAGTGTGAGAGTGTGACCTGTGAGAGAAAAAAGAGAAAGAGAAAATCGCTTATTGTCACAAGTAGGCTTCAATGACGTTACTGTGAAAAGTCTCTAGTCGCCACATTCCGGCGCCTGTTCGTGGAGACTGTTACGGGAATTGAGCCGTGCTGCTGGCCTGCGTTGGGCTGCTTTCAAAGCAAGCGATTTAGCCCTGTGCTAAACAGCCCCTTCTGGAGTGCAAGGCCTATGAGAGGTGAAAGTGTGGCCTGTGAGAGGGGGAGAGTGTGGCCTGTGAGAGGGGGAGTGTGAGGCCTGTCAGAGGGGGAGAGTGAGGCCCGTGAAAGGTAGAGTCTGGCCTGAGAGAGGAGGAGGAGGTGACCTGTCAGAGGGGGAGAGTGTGGCCTGAGAGAGGTGGAGAGTGTGGCCTGTGAGAGGTGGAGAGTGTGGCCTGTGAAAGTGAGAGAGTGTGGCCTGTGAGAGGGGAGAGTGTGGCCTGTGAGAGCGGGAGAGTGAGACCTGTGATATGGGGAGAGTGAAGCCTGTGAGAGAGGGAGAGTGTGGCCTGTGAGAGGGAGAGTGGGGCCTGTGAGAAAGGGAGAGTGTGGCCTGGGAGGGGGAGAGTTTGGCCTGTGAGAGGGGGAGAGTGTGGCCTGTAAGAGGGGGCGAGTGTCAGGCCTGTGAGAGGGGGCGAGTGAGGCTTGTGAAAGAGGGAGAGTGTGGCATGAGAGAGGAGGATAGTGAGGACTGTGAGAGGGGGAGAGCATGGCCTGTGAGAGGGGGAGAGTTAGGCCGGTGCTAGGGGGAGAGTGAGGCCTGTGAGAGGGGGAGAGTGTGGCCTGTGAGAGGGAGAGACTGTGGCCTTAGAGAGGGGGAGAGTGAGGCCTGTAAGAGCGGAGAGTGCGGCTTGTGAGAGGGAGAGACTGTGGCCTGTTAGAGAGGGAGAGTGAGACCTGTGAGAGGGGGAGCGTTATGGCCTGTGAGAGGGGGAGAGTGTGGCATGTGAAAGAGGGAGAGTGAGGCCTGGGAGAGGGGAGAGTATGGCCTGTGAGAGGGGGAGAGTGAGGCCTGTGAGAGGGGGAGAGTTGGGCCTGTGAGAGGGGGAGAGTGTGGCCAGTGAGAGGGAGAGACTGTGGCCTGTGAGAGGGGCAGAGTGAAGCCTGTGTGAGGGAGAGAGGGAGGCCTGTAAAAGGGAGAGTGTTTTCTGTGAGAGGGGGAGTGTGTGGCCTGAGAGAGGGAGCGAGTGTCAGGCCTGTGAGAGTGGGATAGTGAGGCCTGTGAGAGGGGGAGAGTGTGGCCTGAGAGAGTGGGAGAGTGTGGCCTGTGAGAGGGGAAAAGTGAGGCCAGTGAAAGGCGGAGAGTCTGGCCTGAGAGAGGGGGATAGTGTGGCCTGAGAGAGGGGGAGGATTTGCCCTGTGAGAGGGGGATAGTTTGGCTGAGAGAGGGGGAGTGTGGCCTGTGAGAGTTGGAGAGTGAGACCTGTGAGCGGGGGCGAGTGAGGCTTGTGAAAGGGGGAGAGGGTGGCCTGAGAGAGGGGGGAGTGTGGCCTGAGAGAGGGGGAGAGAGTGTCCTGTGAGAGGGATATAATAAAGCCTGTGAAAGGGGTAGAGTCTGGCCTGAGAGATGTGGAGAGTGTCGCCTGTGAGAGGGGGAGAGTGTGGCCTGTGAGAGGGGGAGAGTGAGGCCTGTGAGAGTGGGAGAATGTGGACTGTAAGAGGGGGAGAGTGAGGCCTGTGAGTGGGGGAGAGTGTAGCCTGTGAGAGGGGGAGAGTGTGGCCTGAGAGAGGGGGAGTGTGGCCTGTGAGAGGGGGAGAGTGTGGCCTGAGAGAGCGGGAGGATGTGTCCTGAGAGAGGGGGAGAGTGAGGCCTGAGAGGGGAAAGTGTGGCCTGTCAGAGGGGGAGAGTGTGGCCTGTGAGAGGGGGAGAGTGAGCCCTGTGATACGGGGAGAGTGTGGCGTGAGAGGGGGAGTGTGAGGCCTGTCAGATGGGGAGAGTGAGACCTGTAAGAGGGGGAGAGTGGGGCCTGCGAGAGGGAGAGACTGTGGCCTGTGAGCGGGGGAGAGTGAGGCCTGTGAGAGGGGTAGCGTGAGGGCTGTGAGAGGGGGAGAGTGTGGCCTGTGAAAGGGGGAGAGTGTGGCCTGAGAGAGGGGAGAGTGTGGACTGTGAGAGGGGGAGAGTGATGCCTGTGAGAGTGGGGGAGTGTGGACTGTAAGAGGGGGAGAGTGAGGCCTGTGAGTGGGGGAGAGTGTGGCCTGTGAGAGGGGGAGAGTGTGGCCTGAGAGAGGGGGAGTGTGGCCTGTGAGAGGGGGAGAGTGTGGCCTGAGAGAGGGGGAGGATGTGTCCTGAGAGAGTGGGAGAGTGAGGCCTGAGAGGGGAAAGTGTGGCCTGTCAGAGGGGGAGTGTGGCCTGTGAGAGGGGGAGCGTGAGGCCTGTGAGACGGGGAGAGTGTGGCATGAGAGGGGGAGTGTGAGGCCTGTGAGATGGGGAGAGTGAGACCTGTAAGAGGGGGAGAGTGTGGCCTGCGAGACGGAGAGACTGAGGCCTGTTAGCGGGGGAGAGTGAGGCCTGTGAGAGGGGGAGCGTGAGGGCTGTGAGAGGGGGAGAGTGTGGTCTGTGAAAGGGGGAGAGTGAGGCCTGTGGGATGGGTGAGTGTGGCCTGTGAGAAGGGGAGAGTGTGGCCTGAAAGAGGGGGAGAATGTGGCCTGTGAGACGGGGAGTGTGTGGCCTGTGAGAGGGGTGAGTGTGGCCTGTGAGAGGGGGAGAGTGTGGCCTGAGAGAGGGGGTGAGTGTGGCCTGTGAGAGGGGGAGAGTGAGGCCTGTGAGAGGGGGTGAGTGTGGCGTGTGAGAGGGGGTGAGTGTGGCCTGAGAGAGGGGGAGAGTGTGGCCTGTGAGAGGGTGCGAGTGAGGCCTGTGTGAGGGGGAGAGTGTGGCCTGAGAGAGTGTGAGAGTGTGACCTGTGAGAGTGGGAGACTGAGGCCTGTGAGAGGGGGAGAGTGAGGCCTGTGAGAGGGGGAGACTGTGGACTGAGAGAGTGTGAGAGTGTGACCTTTGAGAGAAAAAAGAGAAAGAGAAAATCGCTTATTGTCACAAGTAGGCTTCAATGACGTTACTGTGAAAAGTCTCTAGTTGCCACATTCCGGCGCCTGTTCGTGGAGACCGTTACGGGAATTGAGCCGTGCTGCTGGCCTGCCTTGGTCTGCTTTCAAAGCCAGCGATTTAGCCCAGTGCCTTTTGGAGAGTAAGGCCTATGAGTAGGGAAAGTGTGGCCTTTGAGAGGGGGAGAGTGAGGCCCGTGAATGGTAGAGAGTCTGGCCTGAGAGAGGGGGAGAGTGTGGCCTGAGAGAGGGAGAGACAGTGGCCTGTTGGGGGGAGAGTGAGACCTGTAAGAGGGGGAGAGTGTGGGCTGCGAGAGGGAGAGACTGTGCTCTGTGAGCGGGGGAGAGTGAGGCCTGTGCGAGGGGGAGCGTGAGGGCTGTGAGAGGGGGAGAGTGTGGCCTGTGAAAGGGGGAGAGTGTGGCCTGTGAGAGGGGAGAGTGTGGACTGAGAGGGGGAGAGTGAGGCCTGTGGGAGGGGTTAGTGTGGCCTGTGAGAAGGGGAGAGTGTGGCCTGAGCGAGGGGAAGAGTGTGGCCTGTGAGAGGGGGAGTGTGTGGCCTGTGAGAGGGGTGAGTGTGGCCTGTGACAGGGGGAGAGTGTGGCCCGAGAGAGGGGGCGAGTGTGGTCTGTGAGAGCGGGAGAGTGAGGCCTGTGAGAGGGGGAGCGTGAGGTCTGTGAGTGGGGGAGAGTGAGGCCTGTGAGAGGGTGAGAGTGTGGTCTGTGAGACGGGGTGAGTGAGGCCTGTGAGAAGGGGAGAGTGAGGCCTGAGAGAGGCGAAGACTGTGGACTGAGAGTGGGGGAGTGTGTGGCCTGTGTGAGGGGGAGAGTGAGGCCTGTGAGAGGTGAGTGTGTGGCCTGTGAAATGGGGAGAGTGTGGCCTGTGTGAGGGGGAGTGTCAGGCCTGTGAGAGGGGGAGGGTGTGGCCTGTGAGAGGGGTGAGTGTGGCCTGTGAGAGGGATAGAGTGTGGCCTGAGAGAGTGGGAGAGTGTGGCCTGTGAGAGGGGGAGAGTGTTGCCTGTGAGAGGGGCGAGTGTGGTCTGTGAGAGCGGGAGAGTGAGGCCTGTGAGTGGGTGAGTGTGAGGCCTGTGAGAGGGGGAGAGTGTGGCCGGTGAGAGTGAGAGACTGTGGCCGGTGAGAGGGGGAGAGTGAGGCCTGTGAGAGGGGGAGAGTGAGGCCTGAGAGAGGGGGAGAGTTTGGACTGTGAGAGGGGGAGAGAGAGGCCTGTGTTAGGGGGAGAGTGTGGCCTGTGAGAGGTGGAGAGTGAGGCCTCAGAGAGGGGGAGAATGTGGCCTGAGAGAGTTGGAGAGTATGGCCTGTGAGAGGGGGAGAGTGTGGACTGAGATTGTGAGAGTGTGACCTGTGAGAGTGGGAGAGTGAGGCCTGTGTGAGGGGGAGAGTGAGGCCTGTGAGAGGGGGAGAGTGTGGACTGAGAGAGGGGGAGAGTGTGGACTGAGAGAGTGTGAGAATGTGACCTGTGAGAGAAAAAAGTGAAAGAGAAAATCGCTTATTGTCACAAGTAGGCTTCAATGACGTTACTGTGAAAAGTCTCTAGTCGCCACATTCCGGCGCCTGTTCGTGGAGACTGTTACGGGAATTGAGCCGTGCTACTGGACTGCCTTGGACTGCTTTCAAAGCCAGCGATTTAGCCCTGTGCTAAACAGCCCCTTCTAGCGAGTAAGGCCTATGAGTGGGGAAAGTTAGGCCTGTGAGGGGGGGAGAGTGTGGCCTGTGATAGGTGGAGTGTGTGGCCTGTGAAAGGTGGAGAGTGTGGACTGTGAGAGGGGGAGAGTGAGGTCTGTGGGAGGGGGCGAGTGAGGCCTGTGAGAGGGGGAGTGTGTTACCTGTGAAAGGGGGAGAGTGTGACCTGTGAAAGGGGAAGAGTGAGGCCTGTGATAGGGCGCGAGAGTGGCCTGTGAGAGCGGAAAGTGTGGCGTGTGAGAGGGGGAGAGTGAGGTCTGTGAGTGGGGGAGAGTGAGCCCTGTGAGAGGGGGAGAATGAGGCCAGTGAGAGGGGGAGAGTGAGGCCTGTGATAGGGCGCGAGAGTGGCCTGTGAGAGCGGAAAGTGTGGCCTGTGAGAGGGGGAGAGTGAGGTCTGTGAGTGGGGGAGAGTGAGCCCTGTGAGAGGGGGAGGATGTGTCCTGAGAGAGTGGGAGAGTGAGGCCTGAGAGGGGAAAGTGTGGCCTGTCAGAGGGGGAGAGTGTGGCTTGTGAGAGGGGGAGAGTGAGGCCTGAGAGAGGGGGAGAGTGAGGCCTGTGAGACGGGGAGAGTGTGGCCTGAGACGGGGAGTGTGAGGCCTGTGAGATGGGGAGAGTGAGGCCTGCGATAGGGGGAGAGTATGGCCTGGGAGAGGGAGAGACAGTGGCTTGTTGGGGGGAGAGTGAGACCTGTAAGAGGGGGAGAGTGTGGGCTGCGAGAGGGAGAGACTGTGCTCTGTGAGCGGGGGAGAGTGAGGCCTGTGCGAGGGGGAGCGTGAGGGCTGTGAGAGGGGGAGAGTGTGGCCTGTGAAAGGGGGAGAGTGTGGCCTGTGAGAGGGGGAGCGTGAGGCCTGTGAGACGGGGAGAGTGTGGCATGAGAGGGGGAGTGTGAGGCCTGTGAGATGGGGAGAGTGAGACCTGTAAGAGGGGGAGAGTGTGGCCTGCGAGACGGAGAGACTGAGGCCTGTTAGCGGGGGAGAGTGAGGCCTGTGAGAGGGGGAGCGTGAGGGCTGTGAGAGGGGGAGAGTGTGGTCTGTGAAAGGGGGAGAGTGAGGCCTGTGGGATGGGTGAGTGTGGCCTGTGAGAAGGGGAGAGTGTGGCCTGAAAGAGGGGGAGAATGTGGCCTGTGAGACGGGGAGTGTGTGGCCTGTGAGAGGGGTGAGTGTGGCCTGTGAGAGGGGGAGAGTGTGGCCTGAGAGAGGGGGTGAGTGTGGCCTGTGAGAGGGGGAGAGTGAGGCCTGTGAGAGGGGGTGAGTGTGGCGTGTGAGAGGGGGTGAGTGTGGCCTGAGAGAGGGGGAGAGTGTGGCCTGTGAGAGGGTGCGAGTGAGGCCCGTGTGAGGGGGAGAGTGTGGCCTGAGAGAGTGTGAGAGTGTGACCTGTGAGAGTGGGAGACTGAGGCCTGTGAGAGGGGGAGAGTGAGGCCTGTGAGAGGGGGAGACTGTGGACTGAGAGAGTGTGAGAGTGTGACCTTTGAGAGAAAAAAGAGAAAGAGAAAATCGCTTATTGTCACAAGTAGGCTTCAATGACGTTACTGTGAAAAGTCTCTAGTTGCCACATTCCGGCGCCTGTTCGTGGAGACCGTTACGGGAATTGAGCCGTGCTGCTGGCCTGCCTTGGTCTGCTTTCAAAGCCAGCGATTTAGCCCAGTGCCTTTTGGAGAGTAAGGCCTATGAGTAGGGAAAGTGTGGCCTTTGAGAGGGGGAGAGTGAGGCCCGTGAATGGTAGAGAGTCTGGCCTGAGAGAGGGGGAGAGTGTGGCCTGAGAGAGGGAGAGACAGTGGCCTGTTGGGGGGAGAGTGAGACCTGTAAGAGGGGGAGAGTGTGGGCTGCGAGAGGGAGAGACTGTGCTCTGTGAGCGGGGGAGAGTGAGGCCTGTGCGAGGGGGAGCGTGAGGGCTGTGAGAGGGGGAGAGTGTGGCCTGTGAAAGGGGGAGAGTGTGGCCTGTGAGAGGGGAGAGTGTGGACTGAGAGGGGGAGAGTGAGGCCTGTGGGAGGGGTTAGTGTGGCCTGTGAGAAGGGGAGAGTGTGGCCTGAGCGAGGGGAAGAGTGTGGCCTGTGAGAGGGGGAGTGTGTGGCCTGTGAGAGGGGTGAGTGTGGCCTGTGACAGGGGGAGAGTGTGGCCCGAGAGAGGGGGCGAGTGTGGTCTGTGAGAGCGGGAGAGTGAGGCCTGTGAGAGGGGGAGCGTGAGGTCTGTGAGTGGGGGAGAGTGAGGCCTGTGAGAGGGTGAGAGTGTGGTCTGTGAGACGGGGTGAGTGAGGCCTGTGAGAAGGGGAGAGTGAGGCCTGAGAGAGGCGAAGACTGTGGACTGAGAGTGGGGGAGTGTGTGGCCTGTGTGAGGGGGAGAGTGAGGCCTGTGAGAGGTGAGTGTGTGGCCTGTGAAATGGGGAGAGTGTGGCCTGTGTGAGGGGGAGTGTCAGGCCTGTGAGAGGGGGAGGGTGTGGCCTGTGAGAGGGGTGAGTGTGGCCTGTGAGAGGGATAGAGTGTGGCCTGAGAGAGTGGGAGAGTGTGGCCTGTGAGAGGGGGAGAGTGTTGCCTGTGAGAGGGGCGAGTGTGGTCTGTGAGAGCGGGAGAGTGAGGCCTGTGAGTGGGTGAGTGTGAGGCCTGTGAGAGGGGGAGAGTGTGGCCGGTGAGAGTGAGAGACTGTGGCCGGTGAGAGGGGGAGAGTGAGGCCTGTGAGAGGGGGAGAGTGAGGCCTGAGAGAGGGGGAGAGTTTGGACTGTGAGAGGGGGAGAGAGAGGCCTGTGTTAGGGGGAGAGTGTGGCCTGTGAGAGGTGGAGAGTGAGGCCTCAGAGAGGGGGAGAATGTGGCCTGAGAGAGTTGGAGAGTATGGCCTGTGAGAGGGGGAGAGTGTGGACTGAGATTGTGAGAGTGTGACCTGTGAGAGTGGGAGAGTGAGGCCTGTGTGAGGGGGAGAGTGAGGCCTGTGAGAGGGGGAGAGTGTGGACTGAGAGAGGGGGAGAGTGTGGACTGAGAGAGTGTGAGAATGTGACCTGTGAGAGAAAAAAGTGAAAGAGAAAATCGCTTATTGTCACAAGTAGGCTTCAATGACGTTACTGTGAAAAGTCTCTAGTCGCCACATTCCGGCGCCTGTTCGTGGAGACTGTTACGGGAATTGAGCCGTGCTACTGGACTGCCTTGGACTGCTTTCAAAGCCAGCGATTTAGCCCTGTGCTAAACAGCCCCTTCTAGCGAGTAAGGCCTATGAGTGGGGAAAGTTAGGCCTGTGAGGGGGGGAGAGTGTGGCCTGTGATAGGTGGAGTGTGTGGCCTGTGAAAGGTGGAGAGTGTGGACTGTGAGAGGGGGAGAGTGAGGTCTGTGGGAGGGGGCGAGTGAGGCCTGTGAGAGGGGGAGTGTGTTACCTGTGAAAGGGGGAGAGTGTGACCTGTGAAAGGGGAAGAGTGAGGCCTGTGATAGGGCGCGAGAGTGGCCTGTGAGAGCGGAAAGTGTGGCGTGTGAGAGGGGGAGAGTGAGGTCTGTGAGTGGGGGAGAGTGAGCCCTGTGAGAGGGGGAGAATGAGGCCAGTGAGAGGGGGAGAGTGAGGCCTGTGATAGGGCGCGAGAGTGGCCTGTGAGAGCGGAAAGTGTGGCCTGTGAGAGGGGGAGAGTGAGGTCTGTGAGTGGGGGAGAGTGAGCCCTGTGAGAGGGGGAGGATGTGTCCTGAGAGAGTGGGAGAGTGAGGCCTGAGAGGGGAAAGTGTGGCCTGTCAGAGGGGGAGAGTGTGGCTTGTGAGAGGGGGAGAGTGAGGCCTGAGAGAGGGGGAGAGTGAGGCCTGTGAGACGGGGAGAGTGTGGCCTGAGACGGGGAGTGTGAGGCCTGTGAGATGGGGAGAGTGAGGCCTGCGATAGGGGGAGAGTATGGCCTGGGAGAGGGAGAGACAGTGGCTTGTTGGGGGGAGAGTGAGACCTGTAAGAGGGGGAGAGTGTGGGCTGCGAGAGGGAGAGACTGTGCTCTGTGAGCGGGGGAGAGTGAGGCCTGTGCGAGGGGGAGCGTGAGGGCTGTGAGAGGGGGAGAGTGTGGCCTGTGAAAGGGGGAGAGTGTGGCCTGTGAGAGGGGAGAGTGTGGACTGAGAGGGTGAGAGTGAGGCCTGTGGGAGGGGTTAGTGTGGCCTGTGAGAAGGGGAGAGTGTGGCCTGAGCGAGGGGAAGAGTGTGGCCTGTGAGAGGGGGAGTGTGTGGCCTGTGAGAGGGGTGAGTGTGGCCTGTGACAGGCGGAGAGTGTGGCCCGAGAGAGGGGGCGAGTGTGGTCTGTGAGAGCGGGAGAGTGAGGCCTGTGAGAGGGGGAGCGTGAGGTCTGTGAGTGGGGGAGAGTGAGGCCTGTGAGAGGGTGAGAGTGTGGTCTGTGAGACGGGGTGAGTGAGGCCTGTGAGAAGGGGAGAGTGAGGCCTGAGAGAGGCGAAGACTGTGGACTGAGAGTGGGGGAGTGTGTGGCCTGTGTGAGGGGGAGAGTGAGGCCTGTGAGAGGTGAGTGTGCGGCCTGTGAAATGGGGAGAGTGTGGCCTGTGTGAGGGGGAGTGTCAGGCCTGTGAGAGGGGGAGGGTGTGGCCTGTGAGAGGGGTGAGTGTGGCCTGTGAGAGGGATAGAGTGTGGCCTGAGAGAGTGGGAGAGTGTGGCCTGTGAGAGGGGGAGAGTGTTGCCTGTGAGAGGGGCGAGTGTGGTCTGTGAGAGCGGGAGAGTGAGGCCTGTGAGTGGGTGAGTGTGAGGCCTGTGAGAGGGGGAGAGTGTGGCCGGTGAGAGTGAGAGACTGTGGCCGGTGAGAGGGGGAGAGTGAGGCCTGTGAGAGGGGGAGAGTGAGGCCTGAGAGAGGGGGAGAGTTTGGACTGTGAGAGGGGGAGAGAGAGGCCTGTGTTAGGGGGAGAGTGTGGCCTGTGAGAGGTGGAGAGTGAGGCCTCAGAGAGGGGGAGAATGTGGCCTGAGAGAGTTGGAGAGTGTGGCCTGTGAGAGGGGGAGAGTGTGGACTGAGATTGTGAGAGTGTGACCTGTGAGAGTTGGAGAGTGAGGCCTGTGTGAGGGGGAGAGTGAAGCCTGTGAGAGGGGGAGAGTGTGGACTGAGAGAGGGGGAGAGTGTGGACTGAGAGAGTGTGAGAATGTGACCTGTGAGAGAAAAAAGAGAAAGAGAAAATCGCTTATTGTCACAAGTAGGCTTCAATGACGTTACTGTGAAAAGTCTCTAGTCGCCACATTCCGGCGCCTGTTCGTGGAGACTGTTACGGGAATTGAGCCGTGCTACTGGACTGCCTTGGACTGCTTTCAAAGCCAGCGATTTAGCCCTGTGCTAAACAGCCCCTTCTAGCGAGTAAGGCCTATGAGTGGGGAAAGTTAGGCCTGTGAGGGGGGGAGAGTGTGGCCTGTGAGAGGGGGAGAGTGAGGCTTGATGGGAGGAGGCGAGTGAGGCCTGTGAGAGGGGGAGTGTGAGGCGTGTGATAGGTGGAGTGTGTGGCCTGTGAAAGGTGGAGAGTGTGGACTGTGAGAGGGGGAGAGTGAGGTCTGTGGGAGGGGGCGAGTGAGGCCTGTGAGAGGGGGAGTGTGTTACCTGTGAAAGGGGGAGAGTGTGACCTGTGAAAGGGGAAGAGTGAGGCCTGTGATAGGGCGCGAGAGTGGCCTGTGAGAGCGGAAAGTGTGGCGTGTGAGAGGGGGAGAGTGAGGTCTGTGAGTGGGGGAGAGTGAGCCCTGTGAGAGGGGGAGAGTGAGGCCTGTGAGAGGGGGAGAGTGAGGCCTGTGATAGGGCGCGAGAGTGGCCTGTGAGAGCGGAAAGTGTGGCCTGTGAGAGGGGGAGAGTGAGGTCTGTGAGTGGGGGAGAGTGAGCCCTCTGAGAGGGGGAGAGTGAGGCCTGTGAGAGGGGGAGAGTGTGGCCTGTGAGAGGGGGAGAGTGAGGCCTTTGAGAGTGGGGGAGAGTGTGGCCTGTGTGAGGGGGCGACTGAGGCCTGTGAGAGGGGGAGAGTGTGGCATGTGAGAGGGGCGAGTGTGGTCTGTGAGAGGGGAAAGTTTGGCCTGTGAGAGCGGAGAGTGAAGTCTGTGAGTGGGGGAGAGTGAGGCCTGTGAGAGGGGGAGAGTGAGGCCTGTGAAAGGGGGAGAGTGTGGCCTGTGAGAGGGGGAGAGTGTGTTCTGTGAGCCGGAGCGAGTGAGGCCTGTGAGAAGGGGAGAGTGAGGCCTGAGAGAGGGGAATGTGTGGCCTGTGAAATGGGGAGAGTGTGGCCTGTGTGAGGGGAATGTCAGGCCTGTGAGAGAGGGAGAGTGAGGCCAGTGAGAGGGTGAGAGTGTGGTCTGTTAGAGGGGGGAGTGTTACCTGTGAAAGGGGGAGAGTGTGGACTGTGAGTGGGGGAGGGTCAGGACTATGAGTGGTGGAGATTGAGGACTGTGGGAGAGGGAGAGTGTGGCCTGTGAAAGGGGGAGAATGTGGACTGTGAGAGGGGGAGAGTTATGCCTGTGAAAGGGGGACAGTGTGGCCTGTGAGAGGGGGAGAGTGTGGCCTGTGAAAGGGGTAGAGTGTGGCCTGTGAGAGGGTGGAGTTTGTTCTGGGAGAGTGGGAGAGTGTGGTCTGTGAGAGGGGCGAGAGTGTGGCCTGTGTGAGGGGGAGTGTCAGGCCTGTGAGAGGGGGAGAGGGTGGCCTGAGAGAGTGGGAGAGTGTGGCCTGTCAGAGGGGGAGAGTGAGGCCTGAGAGAGGGGGAGGATTTGCCTGTGAGAGGTGGATAGTTTGGCTGAGAGGGGGGGAGTGTGGCCTGTGAGAGTTGGAGAGTGAGACCTGTGAGCGGGGGCGAGTGAGGCTTGTGAAAGGCGGAGAGTCTGGCCTGAGAGAGGGGGATAGTGTGGCCTGAGAGAGGGGGAGGATTTGCCCTGTGAGAGGGGGATAGTTTGGCTGAGAGGGGGGGAGTGTGGCCTGTGAGAGTTGGAGAGTGAGACCTGTGAGCGGGGGCGAGTGAATCTTGTGAAAGTTGGAGAGGGTGGCCTGAGAGAGGGGGGAGTGTGGCCTGAGATAGGGGGAGAGAGTGGCCTGTGAGAGGGATATAATAAAGCCGGTGAAAGGGGTAGAGTCTGGCCTGAGAGATGTGGAGAGTGTCGCCTGTGAGAGGGGGAGAGTGTGGCCTGTGAGAGGGGGAGAGTGAGGCCTGTGAGAGTGGGAGAGTGTGGACTGTAAGAGGGGGAGAGTGAGGCCTGTGAGTGGGGGAGAGTGTAGCCTGTGAGAGGGGGAGAGTGTGGCATGAGAGAGGGGGAGTATGGCCTGTGAGAGGGGGAGAGTGTGGCCTGAGAGAGGGGGAGGATGTGTCCTGAGAGAGTGTGAGAGTAAGGCCTGAGAGGGGCAAGTGTGGCCTTTCAGAGGGGGAGAGTGTGGCTTGTGAGAGGGGGAGAGTGAGGCCTGTGAGAGGGGGAGAGTGAGGCCTGTGAGACGGGGAGAGTGTGGCCTGAGAGGGGGAGTGTGAGGCCTGTGAGATGGGGAGAGTGAGGCCTGCGAGAGGGGGAGAGTATGGCCTGTGAGAGGGAGAGACAGTGGCCTGTTGGGGGGAGAGTGAGACCTGTAAGAGGGGGAGAGTGTGGGCTGCGAGAGGGAGAGACTGTTGTCTGTGAGCGGGGGAGAGTGAGGCCTGTGCGAGAGGGAGCGTGAGGGCTGTGAGAGGTTGAGAGTGTGGCCTGTGAAAGGGGGAGAGTGTGGCCTGTGAGAGGGGAGAGTGTGGACTGTGAGGGGGAGAGTGAGGCCTGTGGGAGGGGTTAGTGTGGCCTGTGAGAAGGGGAGAGTGTGGCCTGAGAGAGGGGGAGAGTGTGGCCTGTGAGAGGGGGAGTGTGTAGCCTGTGACAGGGGTGAGTGTGGCCTGTGAGAGGGGGAGGGTGTGGCCTGTGACAGGGGGAGAGTGTGGCATGTGAGAGGGGCGAGTGTGGTCTGTGAGAGCGGGAGAGTGAGGCCTGTGAGAGGGGGTGAGTGAGGTCTGTGAGTGGGGGAGAGTGAGGCCTGTGAGAGGGGGAGAGTGTGGCCTGTGAGAGGGGGAGAGTGAGGCCTCTGAGAGGGGGAGAGAGCGGCCTGAGAGGGTGAGAGTGTGATCTGTGAGACGGGGTGAGTGAGGCCTGTGAGAAGGGGAGAGTGAGGCCTGAGAGAGGCGAAGACTGTGGACTGAGAGTGGGGGAGTGTGTGGCCTGTGTGAAGGGGAGAGTGAGGCCTGTGAGAGGTGAGTGTGTGGCCTGTGAAATGGGGAGAGTGTGGCCTGTGAGAGGGGGAGAGTGTGGCCTGTGAGAGGGTGAGAGTGAGGCCTGTGAGAGGGGGAGAGTGTGGCCGGTGAGAGTGAGAGACTGTGGCCTGTGAGAGGGGGAGAGTGAGGCCTGTGAGAGGGGGAGAGTGAGGCCTGAGAGAGGGGGAGAGTGTGGCCTGTGAGAGGGGGAGAGAGAGGCCTGTGTTAGGGGGAGAGTGTTGCCTGTGAGAGGTGGAGACTGAGGCCTCTGAGAGGGGGATAATGTGGCCTGAGAGAGTGGGAGAGTGTGGCCTGTGAGAGGGGGAGAGTGTGGACTGAGAGTGTGAGAGTGTGACCTGTGAGAGTGGGAGAGTGCCGCTGTGAGAGGGGGAGAGTGAGGCCTGTGAGAGGGGGAGAGTGTGGACTGAGAGAGTGTGAGAGTGTGACCAATGGGAGAAAAAAGAGAAAGAGAAAATCGCTTATTGTCACAAGTAGGCTTCAATGATGTTACTGTGAAAAGTCTCTATTCGCCACATTCCGGCGCCTGTTCGTGGAGACTGTTACGGGAATTGAGCCGTGCTGCTGGACTGCCTTGGTCTGCTTTCAAAGCCAGCGATTTAGCCCTGTGCGAAACAGCCCCTTCTGGAGATTAAGGCCTATGAGTGGGGAAAGTTTGGCCTGTGAGGGGGGGAGAGTGTGGCCTGTGAGAGGGGGAGAGTGAGGCCTGTGAGAGGGGCAGAGTGTGGCCTGAGGGAGGAGGCGAGTGAGGCCTGTGAGAGGGGGAGTGTGAGGCCTGTGAGAGGTGGAGTGTGTGGCCTGTGAAAGGTGGAGATTGTGGAATGTGAGAGGGGGAGAGTGAGGTCTGTGGAAGGGTGCGAGTGAGGCCTGTGAGAGGGGGAGTGGTTTACCTCTGAAAAGGGGAGAGTGTGACCTGTGAAAGGGGAAGAGAGTGGCCTTTGAGAGGGGGCGATTGAGACCTATGAGAGGGGGAGAGTGAGGCCTGTGATAGGGCGCGAGAGTGGCCTGTGAGAGCGCAAAGTGTGGCCTGTGTGAGGGGTCGAGTGAGGCCTGTGAGACGGGGCGAGTGAGGCCTGTGAGAAGGGGAGAGTGAGGCTTGAGAGAGTGGGAGAGTGTGGCCTGTGAGAGGGGGAGAGTGTGGCCTGTGAGAGGGGCGAGTGTGGTCTGTGAGAGCGGGAGAGTGAGGCCTGTGAGAGGGTGAGAGTGAGGCCTGTGAGTGGGGGAGAGTGTGGCCGGTTCGAGTGAGAGACTGTGGCCTGTGAGAGGGGGAGAGTGAGGCCTGTGAGACGGGGAGAGTGAGGCCTTAGAGAGGGGGGAGTGTGGCCTGTGAGAGGGGGAGAGAGAGGCCTGTGTTAGGGGGAGAGTGTGGCCTGTGAGAGGTGGAGAATGAGGCCTCTGAGAGGGGGAGAATGTGGCCTGAGAGAGTGGGAGAGTGTGGCCTGTGAGAGGGGGAGAGTGTGGACTGAGAGTGTGAGAGTGTGACCTGTGAGAGTGGGAGTGTGAGGCCTGTGAGAGGGGGAGAGTGAGGCCTGTGAGAGGGGGAGAATGAGGCCTAGAGAGGGGGAGAGTGTGGCCTGAGAGAGTGTGAGAGTGTGACCTGTGAGAGAAAAAAGCGAAAGAGAAAATCGCTTATTGTCACAAGTAGGCTTCAATGACGTTACTGTGAAAAGCCCCTAGTCGCCACATTCCGGCGCCTGTTCGTGGAGACCGTTACGGGAATTGAGCCGTGCTGCTGGCCTGCCATGGTCTGCTTTCAAAGCCAGCGATTTAGCCCTGTGCTAAACAGCCCCTTCTGGTGAGTGAGGCCTATGAGTGGGTGAAGTGTGGCCTGTGAGAGGGGGAGAGTGTGGCCTGTGAGAGGGAGAGACTTTAACCTGTGAGATGAGGCGAGTGAGGCCTGTTAGAAGTGGAGAGTGAGGCCTGTGAGAGGGGGAGAGTGTGGCCTGTGAGAGGGGGAGAGTGTTACCTGTGAAAGGGGGCGAGTGTGACCTGTGAAAGGGGGCGAGTGTGGTCTGTGAGAAAGGGCGATTGAGACCTGTGAGAGGGGGAGAGTGAGGCCTGTGGTAAGGGGCGAGTGAGGCCTGTGAGAGGGGGAGAGAGTTACCTGTGAAAGGGAGAGAGTGTGACCTGTGAAAGGGGGCGAGTGTGGTCTGTGAGAAAGGGCGATTGAGACCTGTGAGAGGGGGTGAGTGAGGCCTGTGATAGGGCGCGAGTGTGGTCTGTGAGAGGGGAAAGTTTGGCCTGTGAGAGCGGAGAGTGAAGTCTGTGAGTGGGGGAGAGTGAGGCCTGTGAGAGGGGGAGAGTGAGGCCTGTGAAAGGGGGAGAGTGTGGCCTGTGAGAGGGGGAGAGTGTGTTCTGTGAGCCGGAGCGAGTGAGGCCTGTGAGAAGGGGAGAGTGAGGCCTGAGAGAGGGGAATGTGTGGCCTGTGAAATGGGGAGAGTGTGGCCTGTGTGAGGGGAATGTCAGGCCTGTGAGAGGGGGAGAGTGAGGCCAGTGAGAGGGTGAGAGTGTGGTTTGTGAGAGGGGGGAGTGTTACCTGTGAAAGGGGGAGAGTGTGGACTGTGAGTGGGGGAGGGTCAGGACTATGAGTGGTGGAGATTGAGGACTGTGAGAGAGGGAGAGTGTGGCCTGTGAAAGGGGGAGAATGTGGACTGTGAGAGGGGGAGAGTTATGCCTGTGAAAGGGGGACAGTGTGGCCTGTGAGAGGGGGCGAGTGTGGCCTGTGAAAGCGGTAGAGTGTGGCCTGTGAGAGGGTGGAGTTTGTTCTGGGAGAGGGGGAGAGTGTGGTCTGTGAGAGGGGCGAGAGTGTGGCCTGTGTGAGGGGGAGTTTCAGGCCTGTGAGAGGGGGAGAGGCTGGCCTGAGAGAGTGGGAGAGTGTGGCCTGTCAGAGAGGGAGAGTGAGGCCTGAGAGAGGGGGAGGATTTGCCTGTGAGAGGGGGATAGTTTGGCTGAGAGGGGGGGGGGGGTGTGGGCTGTGAGAGTTGGAGAGTGAGACCTGTGAGCGGGGGCGAGTGAGGCTTGTGAAAGGCGGAGAGTCTGGCCTGAGAGAGGGGGATAGTGTGGCCTGAGAGAGGGGGAGGGATTTGCCCTGTGAGAGGGGGATAGTTTGGCTGAGAGGGGGGGAGTGTGGCCTGTGAGAGTTGGAGAGTGAGACCTGTGAGCGGGGGCGAGTGAGGCTTGTGAAAGGGGGAGAGGGTGGCCTGAGAGAGGGGGGAGTGTGGCCTGAGAGAGGGGGAGAGAGTGGCCTGTGAGAGGGATATAATAAAGCCGGCGAAAGGGGTAGAGTCTGGCCTGAGAGATGTGGAGAGTGTCGCCTGTGAGAGGGGGAGAGTGTGGCCTGTGAGAGGGGGAGAGTGAGGCCTGTGAGAGTGGGAGAGTGTGGACTATAAGAGGGGGAGAGTGAGGCCTGTGAGTGGGGGAGAGTGTAGCCTGTGAGAGGGGGAGAGTGTGGCATGAGAGAGGGGGAGTATGGCCTGTGAGAGGGGGAGTGTGGCCTGAGAGAGGGGGAGGATGTGTCCTGAGAGAGTGTGAGAGGAAGGCCTGAGAGGGGCAAGTGTGGCCTTTCAGAGGGGGAGAGTGTGGCTTGTGAGAGGGGGAGAGTGAGGCCTGTGAGAGGGGGAGAGTGAGGCCTGTGAGACGGGGAGAGTGTGGCCTGAGAAGGGGAGTGTGAGGCCTGTGAGATGGGGAGAGTGAGGCCTACGAGAGGGGGAGAGTATGGCCTGTGAGAGGGAGAGACAGTGGCCTGTTGGGGGTAGAGTGAGACCTGTAAGAGGGGGAGAGTGTGGGCTGCGAGAGGGAGAGACTGTGGTCTGTGAGCGGGGGAGAGTGAGGCCTGTGCGAGAGGGAGCGTGAGGGCTGTGAGAGGTGGAGAGTGTGGCCTGTGAAAGGGGGAGAGTGTGGCCTGTGAGAGGGGAGAGTGTGGACTGTGAGGGGGAGAGTGAGGCCTGTGGGAGGGGTTAGTGTGGCCTGTGAGAAGGGGAGAGTGTGGCCTGTGAGAGGGGGAGAGTGTGGCCCGAGAGAGGGGGAGGGTGTGGCCTGTGAGAGGGGCAGAGTGTGGCATGTGAGAGGGGCGAGTGTGGTCTGTGAGAGCGGGAGAGTGAGGCCTGTGAGATGGGTGAGTGAGGTCTGTGAGTGGGGGAGAGTGAGGCCTGTGAGAGGGGGAGAGTGTGGCCTGTGAGAGGGGGAGAGTGAGGCCTCTGAGAGGGGGAGAGAGCGGCCTGAGAGGGTGAGAGTGTGGTCTGTGAGAGGGTGAGAGTGAGGCCTGTGAGATGGGGAGAGTGCGGCCGGTGAGAGTGAGAGACTGTGGCCTGTGAGAGGGGGAGAGTGAGGCCTGTGAGAGGGGGAGAGTGAGGCCTTAGAGAGGGGGGAGTGTGGCCTGTGAGAGGGGGAGAGAGAGGCCTGTGTTAGGGGGAGAGTGTGGCCTGTGAGAGGTGGAGAATGAGGCCTCTGAGAGGGGGAGAATGTGGCCTGAGAGAGTGGGAGAGTGTGGCCTGTGAGAGGGGGAGAGTGTGGACTGAGAGTGTGAGAGTGTGACCTGTGAGAGTGGGAGTGTGAGGCCTGTGAGAGGGGGAGAGTGAGGCCTGTGAGAGGGGGAGAATGAGGCTAGAGAGGGGGGAGAGTGTGGCCTGAGAGAGTGTGAGAGTGTGACCTGTGAGAGAAAAAAGAGAAGAGAAAATCTCCTTATTGTCACAAGTAGGCTTCAATGACGTTACTGTGAAAAGCCCCTAGTCGCCACATTCCGGCGCCTGTTCGTGGAGACCGTTACGGGAATTGAGCCGTGCTGCTGGCCTGCCATGGTCTGCTTTCAAAGCCAGCGATTTAGCCCTGTGCTAAACAGCCCCTTCTGGTGAGTGAGGCCTATGAGTGGGTGAAGTGTGGCCTGTGAGAGGGGGGAGAGTGTGGCCTGTGAGAGGGAGAGACTTTAACCTGTGAGATGAGGCGAGTGAGGCCTGTTAGAAGTGGAGAGTGAGGCCTGTGAGAGGGGGAGAGTGTGGCCTGTGAGAGGGGGAGAGTGTTACCTGTGAAAGGGGGCGAGTGTGACCTGTGAAAGGGGGCGAGTGTGGTCTGTGAGAAAGGGCGATTGAGACCTGTGAGAGGGGGGAGAATGAGGCCTGTGATAGGGCGCGAGTGTGGCCTGTGGGAGGGGAAAGTGTGGCCTGTGAGAGCGGAGAGTGAGGTCTGTTAGTGGAGAGAGTGAGGCCTGTGAGAGGGGGAGAGTGAGGCCTGTGAAAGGGGGAGAGTGTGGCCTGTGAGAGGGGGAGGGTGTGTTCTGTGAGCCGGAGCGAGTGAGGCCTGTGAGAAGGGGAGAGTGAGGCCTGAGAGAGGGGAATGTGTGGCCTGTGAAATGGGGAGAGTGTGGCCTGTGTGAGGGGAATGTCAGGCCTGTGAGAGGGGGAGAGTGAGGCCAGTGAGAGGGTGAGAGTGTGGTTTGTGAGAGGGGGGAGTGTTACCTGTGAAAGGGGAGAGTGTGGACTGTGAGTGGGGGAGGGTCAGGACTATGAGTGGTGGAGATTGAGGACTGTGAGAGGGGGGAGAGTTATGCCTGTGAAAGGGGGACAGTGTGGCCTGTGAGAGGGGGCGAGTGTGGCCTGTGAAAGCGGTAGAGTGTGGCCTGTGAGATGGTGGAGTTTGTTCTGGGAGAGGGGGAGAGTGTGGTCTGTGAGAGGGGCGAGAGTGTGGCCTGTGTGAGGGGGAGTGTCAGGCCTGTGAGAGGGGGAGAGGGTGGCCTGAGAGAGTGGGAGAGTGTGGCCTGAGAGGGGAAAGTGTGGCCTTTCAGAGGGGGAGAGTGTGGCCTGTGAGAGGGGGAGAGTGAGGCCTGTGAGAGGGGGAGAGTGAGGCCTGTGAGACGTGGTATGTGGCCCGGGAGGGGGAGTGTGAGGCCTGTGAGATGGGGGAGAGTGAGGCCTGCGAGAGTGGGAGAGTGTGGCCTGAGAGAGGGGGAGTGTGGCCTGTGAGAGGGGGAGAGTGGGCCTGAGAGAGGGGGAGGATGTGTCCTGGGAGAGTGGGAGAGTGAGGCCTGAGAGGGGAAAGTGTGGCCTTTCAGAGGGGGAGATTGTGGCCTGTGAGAGGGGGAGAGTGAGGCCTGTGAGAGGGGGAAAGTGAGGCCTGTGAGAGGGGGAGAGTGAGGCCTGTGAGAGGGGGAGAGTGAGGCCTGTGAGACGTGATGTGTGGCCCGGGAGGGGGAGTGTGAGGCCTGTGAGATGGGGAGAGTGAGTCCTGCGAGAGGGGGAGAGTATGGCCTGTGAGAGGGAGAGACCGTGGCCGGTTGGGGGGAGAGTGAGGCCTGTGAGAGGGGGAAAGTGAGGCCTGTGAGAGGGGGAGATTGTGGCCTGAGAGGGGGAGAGTGTGGTCTGTGAGCGGGGGAGAGTGTGGCCTGGGAGAGAGGGAGCGTGAGGGCTGTGAGAGGGGAGAGTGTGTTCTGGGAGAGGGGGTATAGTGTGGTCTGAGAGAGGACGAGTGAGGCCTGTGAGAGGGGGAGAGTGAGGCATGTGAGAGGGGGAGAATGAGGCCTGTGAGTGGGGGAGAGTGAGGCCTGCGAGAGGGGGAGAGTGTGGCCTGAGAGGGGGAGAGTGTGGTCTGTGAGACGGGGCGAGTGAGGCCTGTGAGACGGGGCGAGTGAGGCCTGTGAGAGGGGGAGAGTGAGGCCTAGAGAGGGGGAGAGTGTCAACTGAGAGAGTGGGAGAGAGTGACCAATGGGAGAAAAAAGAGAAAGAGAAAATCGCTTATTGTCACAAGTAGGCTTCAATGACGTTACTGTGAAAAGTCTCTATTCGCCACATTCCGGCGCCTGTTCGTGGAGACTGTTACGGGAATTGAGCCGTGCTGCTGGACTGCCTTGGTCTGCTTTCAAAGCCAGCGATTTAGCCCTGTGCTAAACAGCCCCTTCTGGAGATTAAGGCCTATGATTGGGGAAAGTTTGGCCTGTGAGGGGGGGAGAGTGTGGCCTGTGAGAGGGGGAGAGTGAGGCCTGTGAGAGGGGCAGAGTGTGGCCTGAGGGAGGAGGCGAGTGAGGCCTGTGAGAGGGGGAGTGTGAGGCGTGTGAGAGGTGGAGTGTGTGGCCTGTGAAAGGTGGAGATTGTGGAATGTGAGAGGGGGAGAGTGAGGTCTGTGGGAGGGTGCGAGTGAGGCCTGTGAGAGGGGGAGTGGTTTACCTCTGAAAAGGGGAGAGTGTGACCTGTGAAAGGGGAAGAGAGTGGCCTTTGAGAGGGGGCGATTGAGACCTATGAGAGGGGGAGAGTGAGGCCTGTGATAGGGCGCGAGAGTGGCCTGTGAGAGCGCAAAGTGTGGCCTGTGTGAGGGGTCGAGTGAGGCCTGTGAGACGGGGCGAGTGAGGCCTGTGAGAAGGGGAGAGTGAGGCTTGAGAGAGTGGGAGAGTGTGGCCTGTGAGAGGGGGAGAGTGTGGCCTGTGAGAGGGGCGAGTGTGGTCTGTGAGAGCGGGCGAGTGAGGCCTGTGAGAGGGTGAGAGTGAGGCCTGTGAGTGGGGGAGAGTGTGGCCGGTTAGAGTGAGAGACTGTGGCCTGTGAGAGGGGGAGAGTGAGGCCTGTGAGACGGGGAGAGTGAGGCCTTAGAGAGGGGGGAGTGTGGCCTGTGAGAGGGGGAGAGAGAGGCCTGTGTTAGGGGGAGAGTGTGGCCTGTGAGAGGTGGAGAATGAGGCCTCTGAGAGGGGGAAAATGTGGCCTGAGAGAGTGGGAGAGTGTGGCCTGTGAGAGGGGGAGAGTGTGGACTGAGAGTGTGAGAGTGTGACCTGTGAGAGTGGGAGTGTGAGGCCTGTGAGAGGGGGAGAGTGAGGCCTGTGAGAGGGGGAGAATGAGGCCTAGAGAGGGGGAGAGTGTGGCCTGAGAGAGTGTGAGAGTGTGACCTGTGAGAGAAAAAAGAGAAAGAGAAAATCGCTTATTGTCACAAGTAGGCTTCAATGACGTTACTGTGAAAAGCCCCTAGTCGCCACATTCCGGCGCCTGTTCGTGGAGACCGTTACGGGAATTGAGCCGTGCTGCTGGCCTGCCATGGTCTGCTTTCAAAGCCAGCGATTTAGCCCTGTGCTAAACAGCCCCTCCTGGTGAGTGAGGCCTATGAGTGGGTGAAGTGTGGCCTGTGAGAGGGGGAGAGTGTGGCCTGTGAGAGGGAGAGACTTTAACCTGTGAGATGAGGCGAGTGAGGCCTGTTAGAAGTGGAGAGTGAGGCCTGTGAGAGGGGGAGAGTGTGGCCTGTGAGAGGGGGAGAGTGTTACCTGTGAAAGGGGGCGAGTGTGACCTGTGAAAGGGGGCGAGTGTGGTCTGTGAGAAAGGGCGATTGAGACCTGTGAGAGGGGGAGAGTGAGGCCTGTGGTAAGGGGCGAGTGAGGCCTGTGAGAGGGGGAGAGAGTTACCTGTGAAAGGGAGAGAGTGTGACCTGTGAAAGGGGGCGAGTGTGGTCTGTGAGAAAGGGCGATTGAGACCTGTGAGAGGGGGTGAGTGAGGCCTGTGATAGGGCGCGAGTGTGGTCTGTGAGAGGGGAAAGTTTGGCCTGTGAGAGCGGAGAGTGAAGTCTGTGAGTGGGGGAGAGTGAGGCCTGTGAGAGGGGGAGAGTGAGGCCTGTGAAAGGGGGAGAGTGTGGCCTGTGAGAGGGGGAGAGTGTGTTCTGTGAGCCGGAGCGAGTGAGGCCTGTGAGAAGGGGAGAGTGAGGCCTGAGAGAGGGGAATGTGTGGCCTGTGAAATGGGGAGAGTGTGGCCTGTGTGAGGGGAATGTCAGGCCTGTGAGAGGGGGAGAGTGAGGCCAGTGAGAGGGTGAGAGTGTGGTTTGTGAGAGGGGGGAGTGTTACCTGTGAAAGGGGGAGAGTGTGGACTGTGAGTGGGGGAGGGTCAGGACTATGAGTGGTGGAGATTGAGGACTGTGAGAGAGGGAGAGTGTGGCCTGTGAAAGGGGGAGAATGTGGACTGTGAGAGGGGGAGAGTTATGCCTGTGAAAGGGGGACAGTGTGGCCTGTGAGAGGGGGCGAGTGTGGCCTGTGAAAGCGGTAGAGTGTGGCCTGTGAGAGGGTGGAGTTTGTTCTGGGAGAGGGGGAGAGTGTGGTCTGTGAGAGGGGCGAGAGTGTGGCCTGTGTGAGGGGGAGTTTCAGGCCTGTGAGAGGGGGAGAGGCTGGCCTGAGAGAGTGGGAGAGTGTGGCCTGTCAGAGAGGGAGAGTGAGGCCTGAGAGAGGGGGAGGATTTGCCTGTGAGAGGGGGATAGTTTGGCTGAGAGGGGGGGGGGTGTGGGCTGTGAGAGTTGGAGAGTGAGACCTGTGAGCGGGGGCGAGTGAGGCTTGTGAAAGGCGGAGAGTCTGGCCTGAGAGAGGGGGATAGTGTGGCCTGAGAGAGGGGGAGGATTTGCCCTGTGAGAGGGGGATAGTTTGGCTGAGAGGGGGGGAGTGTGGCCTGTGAGAGTTGGAGAGTGAGACCTGTGAGCGGGGGCGAGTGAGGCTTGTGAAAGGGGGAGAGGGTGGCCTGAGAGAGGGGGGAGTGTGGCCTGAGAGAGGGGGAGAGAGTGGCCTGTGAGAGGGATATAATAAAGCCGGCGAAAGGGGTAGAGTCTGGCCTGAGAGATGTGGAGAGTGTCGCCTGTGAGAGGGGGAGAGTGTGGCCTGTGAGAGGGGGAGAGTGAGGCCTGTGAGAGTGGGAGAGTGTGGACTATAAGAGGGGGAGAGTGAGGCCTGTGAGTGGGGGAGAGTGTAGCCTGTGAGAGGGGGAGAGTGTGGCATGAGAGAGGGGGAGTATGGCCTGTGAGAGGGGGAGTGTGGCCTGAGAGAGGGGGAGGATGTGTCCTGAGAGAGTGTGAGAGGAAGGCCTGAGAGGGGCAAGTGTGGCCTTTCAGAGGGGGAGAGTGTGGCTTGTGAGAGGGGGAGAGTGAGGCCTGTGAGAGGGGGAGAGTGAGGCCTGTGAGAGGGGGAGAGTGTGGCCTGAGAAGGGGAGTGTGAGGCCTGTGAGATGGGGAGAGTGAGGCCTACGAGAGGGGGAGAGTATGGCCTGTGAGAGGGAGAGACAGTGGCCTGTTGGGGGTAGAGTGAGACCTGTAAGAGGGGGAGAGTGTGGGCTGCGAGAGGGAGAGACTGTGGTCTGTGAGCGGGGGAGAGTGAGGCCTGTGCGAGAGGGAGCGTGAGGGCTGTGAGAGGTGGAGAGTGTGGCCTGTGAAAGGGGGAGAGTGTGGCCTGTGAGAGGGGAGAGTGTGGACTGTGAGAGGGGAGAGTGTGGACTGTGAGGGGGAGAGTGAGGCCTGTGGGAGGGGTTAGTGTGGCCTGTGAGAAGGGGAGAGTGTGGCCTGTGAGAGGGGGAGAGTGTGGCCCGAGAGAGGGGGAGGGTGTGGCCTGTGAGAGGGGCAGAGTGTGGCATGTGAGAGGGGCGAGTGTGGTCTGTGAGAGGGGGAGAGTGAGGCCTGTGAGATGGGTGAGTGAGGTCTGTGAGTGGGGGAGAGTGAGGCCTGTGAGAGGGGGAGAGTGTGGCCTGTGAGAGGGGGAGAGTGAGGCCTCTGAGAGGGGGAGAGAGCGGCCTGAGAGGGTGAGAGTGTGGTCTGTGAGAGGGTGAGAGTGAGGCCTGTGAGATGGGGAGAGTGCGGCCGGTGAGAGTGAGAGACTGTGGCCTGTGAGAGGGGGAGAGTGAGGCCTGTGAGAGGGGGAGAGTGAGGCCTGAGAGAGGGGGTGAGTGTGGCCTGTGAGAGGGGGAGAGAGAGGCCTGTGTGAGGGGGAGAGTGTGGCCTGTGAGAGGTGGAGAGTGAGGCCTCTGAGTGGGGGAGAATGTGGCCTGAGAGAGTGGGAGAGTGTGGCCTGTGAGAGGGGGAGAGTGAGGCCTGTGAGAGGGGGAGAGTGTGGACTGAGAGAGTGTGAAAGCGTGACCTGTGAGAGTGGGAGAGTGAGGCCTGTGAGAGGGGGAGAGTGAGGCCTGTGAGAGGGGGAGAGGGTGGACTGAGAGAGTCTGAGAGTGTGACCTGTGAGAGGTGGAGAGTGAGGCCTCTGAGTGGGGGAGAATGTGGCCTGAGAGAGTGGGAGAGAGAGGCCTGTGTGAGGGGGAGAGAGAGGCCTGTGTGAGGGGGAGAGTGAGGCCTGTGAGAGGGGGAGAGTGTGGACTGAGAGAGTGTGAAAGCGTGACCTGTGAGAGTGGGAGAGTGAGGCCGGTGAGAGGGGGAGAGTGAGGCCTGTGAGAGGGGGAGAGGGTGGACTGAGAGAGTGTGAGAGTGTGACCTGTGAGAGAAAAAAGAGAAAGAGAAAATCGCTTATTGTCACAAGTAGGCTTCAATGACGTTACTGTGAAAAGTTTCTAGTCGCCACATTCCGGCGCCTGTTCGAGGAGACTGTTACGGGAATTGAGCCGTGCTGCTGGCCTGCCTTGGTCTGCTTTCAAAGCGAGCGATTTAGCCCTGTGCTAAACAGCCCCTTCTGGAGAGCAAGGCCTATGAGTGAGGAATGTTTGGCCTGTGAGAGGGGGAGAGTGAGACCTGTGAGACGGGGAGAGTGTGGCCTGAGAGGGGGAGTGTGAGGCCTGTGAGATGGGGAGAGTGAGGCCTGCGAGAGGGGGAGAGTATGGCCTGTGAGAGGGAGAGACAGTGGCCTGTTGGGGGGAGAGTGAGACCTGTGAGAGGGGGAGAGTGAGGCCTGAGATAGGGCGCGAGTGTGGCCTGTGGGAGCGGAAAGTGTGGCCTGTGAGAGGGGGAGAGTGAGGTCTCTGAGTGGTGGAGAGTGAGGCCTGTGAGGGGGGAGAGTGAGGCCTGAGAGAGGGGAATGTGTGGCCTGTGAAATGGGGAGAGTGTGGACTGTGTGAGGGGAATGTCAGGCCTGTGAGAGGGGGAGAGTAAGGCCAGTGAGAGGGTGAGAGTATGGTCTGTGAGAGGGGGGAGTGTTACCTGTGAAAGGGGGAGAGTGTGGACTGAGTGGGGGAGAATGTGGACTGTGAGAGGGGGAGAGTTATGCCTGTGAAAGGGGGAGAGTGTGGCCTGTGAGAGGGGGAGAGTGTGGCCTGTGAAAGGGGTAGTGTGTGGCCTGTGAGAGGGTGGAGTTTGTTCTGGGAGACGGGGAGAGTGTTGTCTGTGAGAGGGGCGAGAGTGTGGCCTGTGTGAGGGGGAGTGTCAGGCCTGTGAGAGGGGGAGAGTGTGGCCTGAGCGAGTGGGAGAGTGTGGCCTGTGAGAGGGGGAGAGTGAGGCCCGTGAAAGGCGGAGAGTCTGGCCTGAGAGAGGGGGATAATGTGGCCTGAGAGAGGGGGAGGATTTGTCCTGTGAGAGGGGGATAGATTGGCTGAGAGAGGGGGAGTGTGGCCTGTGAGAGTTGGAGAGTGAGACCTGTGAGTGGGGGCGAGTGAGGCTTGTGAAAGGGGGAGAGGGTGGCCTGAGAGAGGGGGGATTGAGGCCTGAGAGTTGGGGAGAGTGTGGCCTGTGAGAGGGATATAATAAAGGCGGTGAAAGGGGTAGAGTCTGGCCTGAGAGATGTGGAGAGTGTCGCCTGTGAGAGGGGGAAAGTGTGGCCTGTGAGAGGGGGAGAGTGTGGCCTGAGCGAGTGGGAGAGTGTGGCCTGTGAGAGGGGGAGAGTGAGGCCCGTGAAAGGCGGAGAGTCTGGCCTAAGAGATGTGGAGAGTGTCGCCTGTGAGAGGGGGAAAGTGTGGCCTGTGAGAGGGGGAGAGTGTGGCCTGAGCGAGTGGGAGAGTGTGGCCTGTGAGAGGGGGAGAGTGAGGCCCGTGAAAGGCGGAGAGTCTGGCCTGAGAGAGGGGGATAATGTGGCCTGTGAGAGGGGGAGGATTTGTCCTGTGAGAGGGGGATAGATTATCTGAGAGAGGGGGAGTGTGGCCTGTGAGAGTTGGAGAGTGAGACCTGTGAGCGGGGGCGAGTGAGGCTTGTGAAAGGGGGAGAGGGTGGCCTGAGAGAGGGGGGATTGTGGCCTGAGAGATGGGGAGAGAGTGGCCTGTGAGAGGGATATAATAAAGCCGGTGAAAGGGTTAGAGTCTGGCCTGAGAGATGTGGAGAGTGTCGCCTGTGAGAGGGGGAAAGTGTGGCCTGTGAGAGGGGCAGAGTGAGGCCTGTGAGAGTGGGAGAATGTGGACTGTAAGAGGGGGAGAGTGAGGCCTGTGAGTGGGGGAGAGTGTGGCCTGTGAGAGGGGGAGAGTGGGCCTGAGAGAGGGGGAGGATGTGTCCTGGGAGAGTGGGAGAGTGAGGCCTGAGAGGGGAAAGTGTGGCCTTTCAGAATGGGAGAGTGTGGCCTGTGAGAGGGGGAGTGTGAGGCCTGTGAGATGGGGAGAGTGAGGCCTGCGAGAGTGGGAGAGTGTGGCCTGAGAGAGGGGGAGTGTGGCCTGTGAGAGGGGGAGAGTGGGCCTGAGAGAGGGGGAGGATGTGTCCTGGGAGAGTGGGAGAGTGAGGCCTGAGAGGGGAAAGTGTGGCCTTTCAGAGGGGGAGAGTGTGGCCTGTGAGAGGGGGAGAGTGAGGCCTGTGAGAGGGGGAGAGTGAGGCCTGTGAGACGTGGTGTGTGGCCCGGGAGGGGGAGTGTGAGGACTGTGAGATGGGGAGAGTGAGGCCTGCGAGAGGGGGAGAGTATGGCCTGTGAGAGGGAGAGACCGTGGCCGGTTGGGGGGAGAGTGAGGCCTGTGAGAGGGGGAAAGTGAGGCCTGTGAGAGGGGGAGATTGTGGCCTGAGAGGGGGAGATGTGGTCTGTGAGCGGGGGAGAGTGTGGCCTGGGAGAGAGGGAGCGTGAGGGCTGTGAGAGGGGAGAGTGTGTTCTGGGAGAGGGGGAATAGTGTGGTCTGAGAGAGGACGAGTGAGGCCTGTGAGAGGGGGAGAGTGAGGCATGTGAGAGGGGGAGAATGAGGCCTGTGAGAGGGGGAGAGTGAGGCCTGCGAGAGGGGGAGAGTGTGGCCTGAGAGGGGGAGAGTCTGGTCTGTGAGACGGGGCGAGTGAGGCCTGTGAGACGGGGCGAGTGAGGCCTGTGAGAGGGGGAGAGTGAGGCCTAGAGAGGGGGAGAGTGTCAACTGAGAGAGTGGGAGAGAGTGACCAATGGGAGAAAAAAGAGAAAGAGAAAATCGCTTATTGTCACAAGTAGGCTTCAATGACGTTATTGTGAAAAGTCTCTAGTCGCCACATACTGCGCCTGTTCGTGGAGACTGTTACGGGAATTGAGCCGTGCTGCTGGCCTGCCTTCGTCTGCCTTCAAAGCCAGTGATTTAGCCCTGTGCTAAACAGCCCCTTCTGGAGAGTGAGACCTGTGAGAGTGGAAAATGTGGCCTGTGAGAGGGGGAGAGTGAGGCCTGTGATAGGGCGCGAGTGTGGCTTGTGGGAGGGGAAAGTGTGGCATGTGAGAGGGGGAGAGTGTGGTATGTGAGAGGGGGGAGTGTTACCTGTGAAAGGGGGAGAGTGTGGACTGTGTGAGGGGAATGTCAAGCCTGTGAGAGGGGGAGAGTGAGGCCTGTGAGAGGGGCGACAGTGTGGCCTGTGTGAGGGGGAGTGTCAGGCCTGTGAGAGAGGGAGAGTGAGGCCTGTGAGAGGGGGAGAGTGTGGCCTGTGAGAGGGGTAGAGTGTGGCCTGCGAAAGTGGGAGAGTGTGGCCTGAGAGAGGGGGATAGTGAAGCCTGTGAGAGGGCAGAGTGTTCCCTGTGAAAGTGTGAGAGTGTGGCCTGTGAGAGGGGAGAGTGTGTTCTGGGAGAGGGGGAAGAGTGTGGTCTGAGAGAGGGCGAGTGAGGCCTGTGAGAGGGGGAGAGTGTGGCCTGTGAGTGGGGGAGTGTTTGGCCTGTGAGAGGGGGAGAGTGAGGCCTGTGAGACGGGGAGAGTGAGGCCTGTGAGAGGGGGGGAGTGAGGCCTGTGAGAAGGGCAGAATGTGGCCTGTGAGAGGGAGAGACTTTAACCTGTGGGGTGGGGGGGGGTGGCGAGTGAGGCCTGTAAAAAGGGGAGAGTGAGGCCTGTGAGAGGGGGAGTGTGTGGCCTGTGAAAGGTGGAGAGTGAGGCCTGTGAGAGGGGGAGAGTTTGGCCTGAGAGAAGGGGAGAGTGTGGCCTGTGAGAGGGGGAGAGTGAGGTCTGTGAGAAGGGGAGAGTGTGGGCTGTGAGAGGGGGAGAGTGAGGCCTCTGAGAGGGGGAGAGTGATGCCTGTGAGAGGGGGAGAGTGGGGCCTAGAGAGGGGGAGAGTGTGGCCTGAGAGAGTGGGAGAGAGTGACCTGTGAGAGAAAAAAGAAAAAGATAAAATCGCTAATTGTCACAAGTAGGCTTCAATGACGTTACTGTGAAAAGTCTCTAGTCGCCACATTCCGGCGCCTGTTCGTGGAGACTTTTACGGGAATTGAGCCGTGCTGCTGGACTGCCTTGGTCTGCTTTCAAAGCCAGCGATTTAGCCCTGTGCTAAACAGCCCCTTCTGGAGAGTGAGGCCTATGATAGGGGGAAATGTGGCCTGTGAGAGGGGGAGAGTGTGGCCTGTGAGAGCGGGAGAGTGAGGCCTGTGAGAGGGGGAGAGTGAGGCCTGTGAAAGGGAGAGAGTGTGGCCTGTAAGAAGGGGCGATTGAGACCTGTGAGAGGGGGAGAGTGAGGCCTGTGGGAGGGGAAAGTGTGGCCTGTGAGAGGGGGAGAGTGTGTTCTGTGAGACGGGGCGAGTGAGGCCTGTTAGTAGGGGAGAGTGAGGCCTGTGAAAGGGGGAGAGTGTGACCTGTGAAAGGGAGAGAGTGTGGCCTGTGAGAAGGGGCGATTGAGACCTGTGAGAGGGGGAGAGTGAGGCCTGTGATAGGGCGCGAGTGTGGCCTGTGGGAGGGGAAAGTGTGGCCTGTGAGAGGGGGAGAGTGTGTTCTGTGAGACGGGGCGAGTGAGGCCTGTTAGTAGGGGAGAGTGAGGCCTGTGGGAGGGGGAGAGTGAGGCCTGTGATAGGGCGCGAGTGTGGCCTGTGGGAGGGGAAAGTGTGGCCTGTGAGAGGGGGAGAGTGAGGTCTCTGAGTGGTGGAGAGTGAGGCCTGTGAGGGGGGAGAGTGAGGCCTGAGAGAGGGGAATGTGTGGCCTGTGAAATGGGGAGAGTGTGGACTGTGTGAGGGGAATGTCAGGCCTGTGAGAGGGGGAGAGTGAGGCCAGTGAGAGGGTGAGAGTGTGGTCTGTGAGAGGGGGGAGTGTTACCTGAGAAAGGGGGAGAGTGTGGACTGAGTGGGGGAGAATGTGGACTGTGAGAGGGGGAGAGTTATGCCTGTGAAAGGGGGAGGGTGTGGCCTGTGAGAGGGGGAGAGTGTGGCCTGTGAAAGGGGTAGTGTGTGGCCTGTGAGAGGGTGGAGTTTGTTCTGGGAGAGGGGGAGAGTGTTGACTGTGAGAGGGGCGAGAGTGTGGCCTGTGTGAGGGGGAGTGTCAGGCCTGTGAGAGGGGGAGAGTGTGGCCTGAGAGAGTGGGAGAGTGTGGCCCGTGAGAGGGGGAGAGTGAGGCACGTGAAAGGCGGAGAGTCTGGCCTGAGAGAGGGGGATAATGTGGCCTGAGAGAGGGGGAGGATTAGCCCTGTGAGAGGGGGATAGATTGGCTGAGAGAGGGGGAGTGTGGCCTGTGAGAGTTGGAGAGTGAGACCTGTGAGCAGGGGCGAGTGAGGCTTGTGAAAGGGGGAGAGGGTTGCCTGAGAGAGGGGGAATTGTGGCCTGAGAGAGGGGGAGAGAGTGGCCTGTGAGAGGGGGAGAGTATGCCCTGAGAGAGGGGCAGAGTGAGGCCTGTGAGAGTGGGAGAATGTGGACTGTAAGAGGGGGAGAGTGAGGCCTGTGAGTGGGAGAGAGTGTGGCCTGTGAGAGGGGGAGAGTGTGGCCCGAGAGAGGGGGAGTGTGGCCTGTGAGAGGGGGAGAGTGGGCCTGAGAGAGGGGGAGGATGTGTCCTGGGAGAGTGGGAGAGTGAGGCCTGAGAGGGGAAAGTGTGGCCTTTCAGAGGGGGAGAGTGTGGCCTGTGAGAGGGGGTGAGTGAGGCCTGTGAGAGGGGGAGAGTGAGGCCTGTGAGACGGGGTGTGTGGCCCGAGAGGGGGAGTGTGGGGCCTGTGAGATGGGGAGAGTGAGGCCTGTGAGAGGGGGAGAGTGAGGCCTGTGAGAGGGGGAGAGTGTGGCCTGAGAGGGGGAGAGTGTGGTTTGTGAGCGGGGGAGAGTGTGGCCTGGGAGAGAGGGAGCGTGAGGGCTGTGAGAGGGGAGAGTGTGTTCTAGGAGAGGGGGAATAGTGTGGTCTGAGAGAGGACGAGTGAGGCCTGTGAGAGGGGGAGAGTAAGGCATGTGAGAGGGGGAGAGTGAGGCCTGTGAGAGGGGGAGAGTGAGGCCTGTGAGAGGGGGAGAGTGTGGCCTGAGAGGGGGAGTGTGGTCTGTGAGACGGGGCGAGTGAGGCCTGTGAGAAGGGGAGAGTGTGGCCTGAGAGATGCGGGGAGTGAGGCCTGTGAGAGGGGGAGTGTGACCTGTGAGAGGGGGAGAGTGTGGCCTGTGAGAGGGGGAGAGTGTGGCATGTGAGAGGAGGGAGTGTTACCTGTGAAAGCGGCAGAGTGTGGCTTGTGAGTGGGGGAGTGTCAGGCCTGTGATAGGGGGAGATTGAGGCCTGTGAGAGGGGGAGAGTGTGGCCTGTGAAAGGGGGAGAATGTGGCCTGTGAAAGGGAGAGAGTGAGGCCTGTGAAAGGAGTGTTCTGGGTGAGGGGGAGAGTGTGGTCTGTGAGGGGGTCGAGAGTGTGGCCTGTGTGAGGGGGTGTGTCAGGCCTCTGAGAGGGGGAGAGTGAGGCCTGTGAGAGGGGGAGAGTGTGGCCTGTGAGAGGGGGAGAGTGAGGCCTGTGAGAGGAGGGGAGTGAGGCCTGTGAGAGGGGGAGCGTGTGGCCTGTGAGAGGGGAGAGTGTGTTCTCTGAGAGCGGGAGAGTGTGGTCTGTGAGAGAGGGCGAGTGAAACCTGTGAGAGGGGGAGAGTGAGGCCTGTGAGAGGGGGAGAGCGTGGCCTGTGAGAGGGGGAGATTCTGGCCTGTGAGAGGGGGAGAGTGTGTTCTGTGAGAGCGGGAGATTGTGGTCTGTGAGAGGAGGCGAGTGAAGCCTGTGAGAGGGGGAGAGTGAGGCCTGTGAGAGTGGGAGTGTGAGGCCTGTGAGAGGGGGAGAGCGTGGTCTGTGAGATGGGGAGCGTGTGGCCTGTGAGAGGGGGAGAGTGTGTGTGGTAATATAGGTATTACGGTACCTGATAGGCTAAAGCACCACTGTTGGCAACTGTATGCTTTCTATTGGTTAGAGTGTATGATAGCTCCGCCCTGATAGGCGGGGTATAAGAACCCGTGCCGCCCCAGCAGCCCTCATTCGGTACCTGAGCTGATCGACTCATTGCTTCATTTTAACTGTAATCTGTAAATATAAACCGTCAAATGTACATAGCTACCAGACTTGTCAATAGTTACCAAACACTGTCCGGAGGTATTACGGTACCTCCATAACTAATTATACCATGCTGTTATGTTTTGTAGTTTCTGGCCACCACCCCCGCCGGACACTTTTTTAACAGGGGGTGAATGTGGTATTTAGGTATTTCGGTTTCTGGTAGGCTAAAGCACCATTGGTGGAAGCTCTATGGTTTCTATTGGTTAGAGTGAATGATAGCTCCGCCCTGCAATGTGGGGTATAATAGCCCGTGCCGCCCCAGCAGCCCTCATTCTGTACCTGAGCTTCTGGTGGAAACATCTAGCTTATTAAAGCCTACAGTTGGACGACAGCCTTGCTTTCGTGGTCATTGATCGTGCATCAGTGTGGTCTGTTAGAGGGGAGAGTGTGACCTGTGAGAGGGGAGAGTGTGGCCTGTGAGTGGGGGAGAGTGTGGCCTGTGAGTGGGGGAGAGTGTGGCCTGTGAGAGGGGAGAGTGAGGCCTGTGAGAAGGGGAAAGTGAGGCCTGTGAGAAGGGGGGAGAATGTGACCTGTGAGAGGGGAGAGCGTGGCCTGTGAGAGGGGGAGAGTGAGGCCTGTGAGGGTGCGAGTGTAGCCTGTGAGAGGGGGGAGAGTGTGACCTGTGAGAGGGGGAGAGTGAGGCCTGTGAGAGGGTGCGAGTGTAGCCTGTGAGAGGGGGGAGAGTGTGACCTGTGAGAGGGGGAGAGTGAGGCCTGTGAGAGGGAGCGAGTGTGACCTGTGAGAGGGTGCGAGTGTGGCCTGTGAGAAGGGGAGAG
Source organism: Scyliorhinus torazame (assembly GCF_047496885.1). Classification (NCBI taxonomy): domain Eukaryota; kingdom Metazoa; phylum Chordata; class Chondrichthyes; order Carcharhiniformes; family Scyliorhinidae; genus Scyliorhinus; species Scyliorhinus torazame. The sequence continues at coordinate 359,191,548 of NC_092709.1, read as the reverse complement.
TGAGACCTGTGAGAGGGGGAGAGTGAGGCCTGTGTGAGGGGAGAGTGTGACCTATGAGAGGGGGAGAGTGAGGCCTGTGAGAGGGGGAGATTGAGGCCTGTGAGGAGGGGAGAGTGAGGCCTGTGAGAGGGGGGAGAGTGTGACTTGTGAGAGGGGAGAGTGTGACCTCTGAGAAGGGGAGTGAGGCCTGTGAGAGGGAGAGAGTGTTGTGGTAAACCACTGTTGCACTGGTGATGTACGGTAGGACCTGTACTAGTGGTTCGTCGGTCGTCCCTGCCTGCTGGCTCCTCCCAGGAGGCGGGGTATAAATATGCGTGTCCTCCAGCCAACAGCCATTTTGCCAGCTGCTGTGGGAGGCCACACATCTGATAGCAATAAAGCCTCAGTTGGATTCAACTATCTTCTTTGTCCAATTGATCGTGCCTCAATTTATTGCTATTTGTTTCTTAGGATGGACCTCCGTACGAAACCGGATCGCCTGCAGCTGGCTCTGCACTCAAGCGATGCCAGAAAGCACTTCCAGCACTGGCTAGCTTTCTTCGAAGCGTATATCACCACGGCACCAACCCCTGTTCCGGAGGCTCAGAAGATTTAGATTTTATGTTCCAGGTTGAGCTCCAAAGTCGTTCCGTTAATCCAGGAGGTGGCGAACTACGCCAAAGCCACGACTCTGCTCAGGGACAACTACGCACAGAAGACGAACACGCTCTTCGCCAGTCACGCACTCGCCACTCGCTCTCAACACCCTGGTGAGACCATAGAAGACTTCTGGCGGGCCCTAATCCCACTAGTCCGGGACTGTGACTGTCAGGCCGTTACGGCCACGGAACACTCAGACCTCCTTATCCGGAACGCTTTTGTGACTGGAATTGGGTCAGATCTCATACGCCAGCGACTCCTAGAAGGAGACACACGCGACCTCGCAGAGACTAAAACGCTAGCGCTCCCCATGACGGTCGCCCTGCACAATGTTCAGTCCTCCACCCCCAGCCGCGCGGCCCACCCCTCCCACGCTTCGTGGACCCCAGCGGGGGCGCCGCCCACCCAATACGCCTGCGCTGCACGCGAGCCAGCAAATCCCGGGGGCCCCCATGCTATTTGTGGGGCCAATTGAAGCACCCACGCTAACGCTGCCCAGCCCGTGCTGCTCTTTGTAAAGCCTGCGGGAAGAAGGGCCAGTGTGCCAGGCTCGCTCTGTAGCCGCTATCGCCCCCCACGCTCCCCCCCCACCACCACCCACCCCCTGGCCCGATGATTCTCCGGCCCACGATGTGCCAAAGTCCCGCTGCTGGAATGCCTGTATCGCCGGCACAAGTCAAACCACCTCTCTTCCCGACGGGACCAGGCGGCATGGGCGGGCTCCGTGTTCCGGGGGGGCACGGGACGTTCTGGCCCCAGGGGGTGCACCCACAGTGGCCTGGCCCGCGATCGGGGCCCACTGATCTGCTGGTGGGCCTGTGCCGTGGAGGCACTCTTTTCCCACCCCAGGATCCCGGAAACCACTCGTGCCGCCATGTCCTGCCGGTAAGGGACACTGTGCGAAATTCTCCGGTAACGGCATGATGTCCGCCGACTGGCGCCCAGAATGGCGCAAATCAGTCGGGCATCGCGCCGCCACAAAGGTGCGGAATACTCCGTATCTTGGGGGACCGAGCCCCAACCTTCAGGGGCTAGGCCCGCGCCGGACGATTTTCCGCCCCGCCAGCTGGCGGAAAAGGCCTTTGGTGCCCCGCCAGCTGGCGCGGAAATGACGGGCGTCATTCTCCGACCCCCCGCCGGGTCGGAGAATGGCCGTTGGCCGCCGTTAATCCCGCCCCCGCCCAAGTCTCCAGTAGCGGAGATTGGGCGGGGGTGGGAATCGGGCCGCGCCGGTTGGCGGGACCCCACGCTCAATTCTCCGTCCCGGATGGGCCGAAGTCCCGCCCAGAAATTGCCTGACCCGCCGTCGTAAATCAAACCTGGTATTTACCGGTGGGACCAGGCGGCGTGGGCGTGCTCCGGGGTCCTAGGGGAGGCGCGGGGCGATCTGACCCCGGGGGGTGCCCCCACGGTGGCCTGTCCCGCGATCGGGGCCCACCGATCCGCGGGCGGGCCTGTGCCGTGGGGGCACTCTTTCCCTTCCGCCTCCGCCACGGCCTCCACCATGGCGGAGGCGGAAGAGACTCTCCCCACTGCGCATGCGCGGGAAACTGTCAGCGGCCGCTGACGCTCCCGCGCATGCACCGCATTTCCGCGCCAGCTGGAGGGGAAACAAACGCCATTTCCGCCAGCTGGCGGGGCGGAAATCCCTCCGGCGCCGGCTTAGCCCCTCAATGTTGGGGCTTGGCCGCCAAAGATGTGGAGCATTCCGCACCTTTGGGCCGGCACGATGCCCGTCTCATTGGCGCCGTTTTTGGCGCCAGTCGGTGGACATCGCGCCGTTGGTGGAGAATTTTGCCCGACATCTCCGGGCGGCGCATGCGCGGGGGTGTTAGCGGCCGCTGACGGCATTCCCGCGCAAGCACAGTGGAGGGAGTCTCTTCCGCCTACGCCATGGTGGAGACCATGGCGAAGGTGGAAGGGAAAGAATGCCCCCACGGCACAGGTCCGCCTGCGGATCGGTGGGCCCCGATCGCGGGCCAGGCCACCGTGGGGGCACCACCCCGGGGACAGATTGCCCTGCGCTCTACCCCAGCACCACGGAGCCCGCCCGCGCAGTCTTGTCCCGCCGGTAAGGTAGGTGGTTTAATCTACACCGGCGGGACAGGCATTCTAGCAGCGGGACTTCGGTCCATTCGGGCCGGAGAATCTGGGGGGGGGGGGGGGGCCCGCCAACCGGCGCGGCGCGATTCCCTCCCCCGCTGAATATCCAGTGCCGGAGAATTCGGCAACCGGTCCGGGCGGGATTCATGCCATCCCCCGGCGATTCTCAAATCCGGCGGGGGGTTGGAGAATCTCGATCCTGATTTAATTCACGCAGGCGGGAGTGGCATAGCAGCAGCGGGACCTCAGCCCATCGCGGCTCAGAGGATCGTGGTGGGGGCCCGCCGACCGGAGTGATACCAGCCCCCTCCGAATGTCCGGAGCCAGAGAATTCGGTAACCAGCGGGGGGGGGGGGGGGGGGGGGGGGGCAGGATTCATGCCGCCCCCTGGCGATTCTCTGACTCGGCGGGCGGTCGGAGAATGCCGTCCTCTGTCAGTGGATTCTCTGTAAGCGGGATTCTCCGTCAGTGAGATTCTCTGTCAGCGGGATTCTCTGTAAGCGGGATTCTCCGTCAGTGGGATTCTCTGTCGGCGGGATTCTCCGTCAGCGGGATTCTCCGTCAGCGGGATTCTCCATCAACGGGATTCTCTGTCACTGGGATTCTCTGTCAGTGGGATCATCTGTCAGTGGGATTCTCTGTCGGTGGGATTCTCTGTCAGCGGGATTCTCTGTCAGCGGGATACTCTATCAGCGGATTCTCTGTCAGTGAGAATCTCCATCAGCGGGATTCTCTGTCAGTGGGATCATCTGTCAGCGGGATTCTCTGTCAGTGGGATTCCCTGTCAGTGGGATTCCCTGTCAGTGGGATTCTCTGTCAGTGGGATTCCCTGTCAGTGGGATTCTCTGTCAGCGGGATTCTCTGTCAGTGGGATTCCCTGTCAGTGGGATTCTCGGTCAGTGGGATTCTCTGTCAGTGGGATTCTCTGTCAGCGGGATTCTCTGTCAGTGGTAATCTCCATCAGCGGGATCCTCTGTCAGTGGGATTCTCTGTCAGTGAGGTTCTCTGTCAGTGAGGTTCTCTGTCAGCGGGATCCTCTGTCGGCGGGATTAGCTGTCAGCGGGATTCTCCATCAGCGGGATATTCTGTCAGTGGGATTGTCCATCAGCGGGATTGTCCATCAGCGGGATTGTCCATCAGCGGGATTCTCCATCAGCGGGATTCTCCACCAGCGGGACTCTCCATCAGCGGGATTCTCCCCCCGCGGGATTCTCTGTTGGTGGGAGTCTCCGTCAGCGGGATTCTCCCCCACGCGCGGGATTCTCTGTCGGCAGGATACTCCGTCAGCGGGATTCTCGGTCAGCGGGATTCTCCCCCCCCCCCCCCCCCCCCCCGCGGGATTCTCTGTCAGTGGGATTCTCTGTCTGCAGGATTCTCCATCAGTGGGATTCTCGGTCAGCGTGATTCAGCCCCCACCCCCCCACCCCCCCCCCACAGGACTCTCTGTCAGTGTGACTCTCTGTCAATGGGATTCTCCGTCAGCGGGATTCTCTGTCAGTGGAATTCAACGTGAGGAGGATTCTCCATCAGCGGGATTCTCCCCCCCCGCGGGATTCTCTGTAGGCGGGACTCTCAGCCTACAGCTGTCCGCAGGATTCTCGGACAGCTGGATTATCCCCAGCCCCCGCCGCGGGATTCTCTGTCGGCGGGATTCTCCATCAGCAAGATTCTCCGTCAGCGGGATTCTCCATCAGCGGGTTTCTTGGACAGCGGGATTCTCCCCCTGCGGGATTCTCTGTCGGCGGGATTGTCCATCGGCGGGATTTTCCATCAGCGGGATTCTCTGTCAGTGGGATTGTCCGTCAGCGGGATTGTCCGTCAACGGGATTGTCCATCAGCGGGATTGTCCGTCAGTGGGATTTTCTGTCAGCAGGATTCTCTGTCAATGGGATCCTTTGTCAGCGGGATTCTCCGTCAGTGGGATTCTCTGCCTGTGGGATTCTCCGTCAGTGGGATTCTCTGTCAGCGGGATTCTCGGTCAGCGGGATTCTCGGTCAGCGGGATTCTCTGTCAGCGGGATTCTCCATCAGCGGGTTTCTCGGACAGCGGGATTCTCCCCCTGCGGGATTCTCTGTCGGCGGGATTGTCCATCGGCGGGATTTTCCATCAGCGGGATTCTCTGTCAGTGGGATTGTCCGTCAGCGGGATTGTCCGTCAACGGGATTGTCCATCAGCGGGATTGTCCGTCAACGGGATTGTCCATCAGCGGGATTGTCCGTCAGTGGGATTTTCTGTCAGCAGGATTCTCTGTCAATGGGATCCTTTGTCAGCGGGATTCTCCGTCAGTGGGATTCTCTGCCTGTGGGATTCTCCGTCAGTGGGATTCTCTGTCAGCGGGATTCTCTGTCAGCGGGATTCTCGGTCAGCGGGATTCACCTACAGCGGGATTCTCGGTCAGCGGGATTCTCCGTTAGTGGGATTCTCTGTCAGTTGGATTCTTGGACGTCATTCTCCATCCCCCCGCCAGGTCGGAGAATGGCCGAAGGCTGCCGTGAATCCCGCTGTTGGTGAATCCCGCTGACCGAGAATCCCGCTGACAGAGAATGCTCCGCATTTCCGCGCCAGCTGGCGGGGCTACAAACGCCATTTCCACCAGCTGGCGGGGCGGAAATCCCTCCGGCGTCGGCCTAGCCCCTCAATGTTGGGGCTAGGCCGCCAAAGATGCGGTGCATTCCGCACATTTGGGCCGGCGCGATGCCCGTCTGAATGGCGCCGGCTTTGGCGCCAGTCGGCAGACATCGCGCCGTTGGGGGAGAATTTCGCCCCTGTTATTTACCGGCCAGAACAGGCGACGTGGGCGGGCTCCGGGGTCCTGGGGGAGGCGCGGGGCGATCTGACCCCGGGGGGTGCCCCCACGGTGGCCTGGCCCGCGATCGGGGCCCACCGATCCGCGGGCGGGCCTGTGTCGTGGGGGCACTCTTTCCCTTCCGCCTCCGCTGCGGCCTCCACCATGGCGGAGGCGGAAGAGACTCTCCCCACTGCGCATGCGCGGGAAGCTGACAGCGGCCGCTGACGCTCCCGCACACGCGCCGCATTTCCGCGTCAGCTGGTGGGGCAACAAACGCCTTTTCCGCCGGCTAGCGGGGTGGAAATCCCTCCGGCGTCGGCCTAGCCCCTCAATGTTGGGGCTAGGCCGCCAAAGATGCGGAGATTTCCGCACCATTGGGCTGGCGCGATGACCGTCTGATTGGCGCCGTGTTTGGCGCCAGTCGGCGGACATCGCGCCGTTGGGGGAGAATTTCGCCCCTTTGTCTGCAGGATTCTCCGTCGGCAGGATTCTCCATCAGCGGGATTTTCTATCAGTGGGTTTCTCCATCAACGGGATTCTCTGGCAGCGGGATTCTCTGTCAGTGGGATTCTCTGTCAGCAGGATTCTCTATCAACGGGATACTTTGTCAGCGGGATTCTGCGTCAGCGGGATTCTCTGTCTGTGGGATACTCTGTCAGCGGGATTCTCTGTCTGTGGGATTCTCCGTCAGTGGGATTCTCTGTCTGTGGGATTCTCCGTCAGCAGGATTCTCTGTTAGCGGGATTCTCGGTCAGCAGGGTTCTCTGTCAGTGGGATTCTCCTTCAGCGGGATTGTCCATCAGTGGGATTCTCTGTCAGTGGGATTCTCGGTCAGCGGGATTCTCCGACAGCGGGATTCTCGGTCAGCGGGATTCTCCGTCAGTGGGATTCTCTGTCAGTGGGATTCTTTGTCGGCAGGATTCTCCGTCGGCAGGATTCTCCATCAGCGGGATTCTCCATCAGTGGGTTTCTCCAACAACGGGATTCACTGGCAGTGGGATTCTCTGTCAGCATGTATCTCTGTCGGTGGGATCCTCTGTCGGTGGCATCCTCTGTCGGCGGGATCCTCTGTCGGCAGGATTCTCTGTCAGCGGGATTCTCCATCAGTGGGATTCTCCATCAGCGGGATTCTCCATCAGTAGTATTCTCCATCAGCGGGATTCTAAATCAGCAGAATTCTCCATCAGCGGGATTGTCCCTCAGCAGGATTCTCGGTCAGATTGATTCTCCCGCCTCCTCCCCCGCGGGATTCTCTGTCAGCGGCATTGTCCCTCAGCGGGATTCTCTGAAAGCGGGATTCTCTGTCAGTGGGATTCTCCGTCAGTGGGATTCCCTGTCAGGGGGATTCTCTGTCAACGGGATTCTCTGTCAGCGGCATTCTCCGTCAGTGGGATTCTCTGTCAACGCGATTCTGTGTCAGCGGGATTCTCTGTCAACGGGATTCTCTGTCAGCGGGATCCTCTGTCAGTGGGATTCTCTGTCAGTGGGATTCTCTGTCAGCGCGATTCTGTGTCAGCGGAATTCTCTGTCAGCAGGATTCTCCGTCAGCGGGATTCTATGTCAGCGGGATCCTCTGGGCATCATTTTCCGACCCCCCCGCCCCGTCGGAGAATGACCGTAGGCCGCAGTGAATCCCGCCCCCGGCGAAGTCTCCGGTAATGGAGATTGGGCAGGGGCGGGAATCGGGCCGCGCCGGTTGGCGGGACCCCCCGCTGGATTCTCCAGTCCGGATGGGCCGAAGTCCCGCCCAGAAATTGCCTGTCCCGCCGGCGTAAATCAAACCTTGGAATTTACCGGTGGGACCAGGCGGCGTGGGCGGGCTCCCGGGTCCGGGGGGGTGCGGGGCGAACTGACCCTGGGGGGTGCCCCCATGGTGGCCTGGCCCGCGATCGGGGCCCACCGTTCCGCGGGCAGGCCTGTGCCGTGGGGGCACTCTTTCCCTTCCGCCTCCAGTACGGCCTCCACCATGGCGGAGGCGGAAGAGACTCACCCCACTGCGCATGCGCGGGAAACTGACAGCGGCCGCTGACGCTCCCGCGCATGCACCGGGAAACTGTCAGCGGCCGCTGACGCTCCCGCGCATGCGCCGCATTTCCGCGCCAGCTGGCGGGGCAACAAACACCATTTCCGCCAGCTGGCGGGGCGGAAATCCCTCCGGCGGAGCATTCCGCACCTTTTGGCAGGCGCGATGCCCGTCTGATTGGCACCGTGTGTGGCGCCAGTCGGCGGAAATCGCGCCGTTGGGGGAGAATTTCGCACTCTTTCATTGGATTATCTGTCAGTGGGATTCTCCGTCAGCGGGATTCTCTGTCAGCGGGATTCTCCATCAGCGGGATTCTCCGTCAGCAGGATTCTCCGTCAGCGGGATCCTCTATCAGCGAATTCTTTGGCAGTGGGATTCTCCATCAGCGGGGCTTTCTTTCAGCGGGATTCTCTGTCAGCGGGATTCTCGGTCAGCGGGATTCTCGGTCAGCGGGTTTCCCTGTCAGTGGGATTCGCTGTCAGTGGGGTTCTCTGTCAGTGGGATTCTACGTCAGCGGTATTCTCTGTCGGCGGGATCCTCTGTCGGCAGGATTCTCCGTCGGCAGGATTCTCCATGAGCGGGATTCTCCATCAGTGGGATTCTCCATCAGCGGGATTCTCCCCCGCGGGATTCTCTGTTGTACGGGATACTTGGTCAGCGGGATTTCGGTCAGCAGGATTCTCTCCCCCGCGGGATTCTCTGTCGGCGGGATTCTCTGTCGGCGGGATCCTCTGTTGGCGGGATACTCCATCAGCGGGATTCTCTGTCAGCGGCATTCTCCATCAGCGCGATACTCCATCAGCAGGATTCTCGGTTAGCGTGATTCTCCCCGCCGCGGGATTCTCTGTCAGTGGGGTTCTCCATCAGCGGGATTCTCGGTCAGCGTGATTCTCCGACAGCGGGATTCTCTGTCAGCAGGATTCTCTGTCAGCGGGATTCACCGTCAGCGGGATTCTCTGTCAGCGGGATTCTCCCCCCCCCCCCCCCCCCGCAGGACTCTCTGTCGGCGGGATACACCGTCAGCAGGATTATCCCCCCCGCGGGATTCTCGGTCAGCAGGATTCTCTGTCAGCGTGATTCTTCCCCCCGCGGGATTTTCCGTCAGCAGGATTCTCGGTCAGCGTGATTCCCCCCCACCCACGGGATTCTTTGTCTGTGGGAATCTCTGTCAATGGGATTCTACATCAGTGGGATTCTCCGTCAGCAGGATTCTCCATCAGCGGGATTGTCCCTTAGCGGGATTCTCTGTCGGCGGGATTGTCCATCAGCGGGATTCTCCGTCAGCGGGATTCTTTGTCAGCGGGATTCTCTGCAGCGGAATTCTCCCCCCGTGGATCGGCTGTCGGCGGGATTCTCCATCAGCGGGATTCTCCATCAGCGGGATTCGCCATCAGCGGGATTGTCAATCAGTAGGATTCTCCATCAGCGGGATTCTAAGTCAGCAGGATTCTCCGTCAGCGGGATTGTCCCTCAGCAGGATTCTCGGTCAGATTGATTCCACCCCCCTCCCCCGCGGGATTCTCTGTCAGTGGGATTCTCTGTCAATGGGACTCTCCGTCAGCAGGATTCTACATCAGCGGGAATCTCCGTCAGCAGGATTCTCCGTCAGCGGGATTGTCCCTCAGCGGGATTCTCTGAAAGCGGGATTCTCTGTCAGTGGGATTCTCCATCAGCAGGATTCTCCACCAGCAGGATTCCCTGTCAGGGGGATTCTCTGTCAGCGGGATTCTCTGTCAGCGGCATTCTCTGTCAGTGGGATTCTCTGTCAGCGCGATTCTGTGTCAGCGGGATTCTCTGTCAGCGGGATTCTCTGTCAGCGGGATCCTCTGTCAGCGGGATTCTCTGTCAGCGGGATTCTCTGTCAGCGCGATTCTGTGTCAGCGGGATTCTCTGTCAGCGGGATTCTCTGTCAGCGAGATTCTATGTCAGCGGGATCCTCTATCAGTGGATTATCTGTCAGTGGGATTTCTCCATCAGTGGGATTCTCTGTCAGCGGGATTCTCAGTCAGCGGGATTTTCCGTCAACGGGATTCTCCGTCAGCGGGATCCTCTATCAGCGAATTTTTTGGCAGTGGGATTCTCCGTCAGCGGGGCTTTCTGTCATCGGGATTCTCTGTCAGCGGGATTCTCGTTCAGCGGGATTCTCTGTCAGCGGGATTCCCTGTCAGTGGGATTCTCTGTCAGTGGGATTCTCTATCAGCGGGATTCTACGTCAGCGGTATTCTCTGTCGGCGGGATCCTCTAACGGCAGGATTCTCCATCGGCAGGATTCTCCATCAGCGGGATTCTCCATCAGTGGGATTCTCCATCAGCGGGATTCTCCCCCCCAAGGGATTCTCTGTCGGCGCGATATTCGGTCAGCGGGATTCTCGGTCAGCAGGATTCTCCCCCCCCCCACGGGATTCTCTGTCGGCGGGATTCTCTGTCAGCGGGATTTTTTGTCAGCGGGATTCTCGGTTAGCGTGATTCTCGGTTAGCGTGATTCTCCCCCCCCCACCCCCCCGCCACCGCGGGTTTCTCTGTCAGTGGGATTCTCCATCAGCGGGATTCTCGGTCAGCGTGATTCTCCATCAGCAGGATTCTCTGTCAGTGGGATTCTCCATCAGCGGGATACTTGGTCAGCGAGATTCTCTGTCAGCGGGATTCTCTGTCAGTGGGATTCTCTGTCAGCAGGATTCTCTGACAGTGGGATTCTCTGTCAGCGGGATTCTCTGTCAGCGGGATTCTCCGTCAGCAGGATTCTCTGACAGCGGGACTCTCTGTCAACAGGATTCACCGTCAGCGGGTTTCTCTGTCAGCGGGATTATCCCCCCGCGGGATTCTCTGTTGGCGGGATACACCGTCAGCAGGATTATCCACCCCCGCGGGATTCTCTGTCAGCAGGATTCTCTGTTTGCGTGATTCTTCCCCCCGCGGGATTCTCTGTCGGTGGGATTATCTGTCGGCAGGTTACTCCGTCAGCAGGATTCTCAGTCAGCGTGATTCCCCTCCCCCCCCCCACCCGCGGGATTCTTTGTCTGTGGGAATCTCTGTCAATGGGATTCTACATCAGCGGGATTCTCCGTCAGCAGGATTCTCCATCAGCGGGATTGTCCCTTAGCGGGATTCTCTGTCGGCGGGATTATCTGTCGGCAGGTTACTCCGTCAGCGGGATTTTTTGTCAGCGGGATTCTCTGTCAGCGGAATTCTCCCCCCGTGAATTCTCTGTCAGCGGGATTCTCCATCAGCAGGATTCTCCATCATCGGGATTCTCTATCAGTGGGATTGCCCGTCAGCGGGATTGTCCATCAGCGGGATTGTCAGTCAGTGGGATTCTCTGTCAGCGGGATTGTCCATTAGCGGGATTCTTTGTCAGCGGGATTCTCCGTCAGCCGGATTCTCTGTCGGTGGGATTCTCCGTCAGCGGGAGACTCCGTCAGCGGGATTCTCCGTCAGCCGGATTCTCTGTCAGTGGGATTCTCTGTCAGCGGGATTCTCTGTCGGCGGAATTCTCTGACAGTGGGATTCTCTGTCAGCGGGAATCTTTGTCAGCGGGATTCTCCGTCAGCGGGATCCTCTGTCGGTGGGATTCTCCGTCAGCGGGATTCTCCATAAGCAGGAATCTCTGTCGGTGGGATTGTCCATCAGCGGGATTGTCCGTCAGTGAGTTTCTCTGTTGGCGGGATTCTCTGTCAGCGGGATTTTCTGTCAGCGGGATTGTCCATCAGTGGATTGTCCGTCAGTGGGATTCTCTGTCACTGGGATTCTCTGTCAGCGGGATTTTCTGTCAGCGGGATTGTCCATCAGTGGGACTGTCCGTCAGTGGGATTGTCCATCAGCGGGATTGTCCATCAGCGGGATTGTCTGTCAGCGGGATTGTCCGTCAGCGGGATTGTCTGTCAGCGGGATTGTCCGTCAGCGGGATTGTCTGTCAGCGGGATTGTCCGTCAGCGGGATTCTCCATCAGCGGGATTGTCCGTCAGCGGGATTGTCAGTCAGTGGGATTCTCTGTTAGCGGGATTCTCTGTCGGCGGGATTATCCGTCAGTGGAATTCTCTGTCAGCGGGATTCTTTGTCAGCAGGATTCTCCGTCAGCGGGAATCTCTGTCGGCGAAATTCTCTGTCAGCAGGATTGTCCGTCAGCGGGATTGTCCGTCAGTGGGATCCTCTGTCAGCGGGATTCTCTGTCAGCGGGATTCTCTGTCAGCGGGATTCTCGGTCAGCGGGATCCTCTGTCAGCGGGATTCCCTGTCAGTGGGATTCTCCATCAGTGGGTTTCTCCATCAACGGGATTCTCTGGCAGCGGGATTCTCTGTCGGTGGGATCCTCTGTCGGCAGGATTCTCTGTCAGCGGGATTCTCCATTAGCGGGATTCTCCATCAGCGTGATTCTCCGTCAGTAGGAGTCTCCATCAGCGGGATTCAAGTCAGCAGGATTCTCCGTCAGCGGGATTGTCCCTCAGCAGGATTCTCAATCAGACTGATTCTCCCCCCCCTCCCCCGCGGGATTCTCTGTCAGTGGGATTCTCTGTCAATGGGACTCTCCATCAGCAGGATTCTACATCAGCGGGAATCTCCGTCAGCAGGATTCTCGGTCAGCGGGATTGTCCCTCAGCGGGATTCTGTGAAAGCAGGATTCTCCATCAGCGGGATTCCCTGTCAGGGGGATTCTCTGTCAGCGGGATTCTCTCTCAGCGGCATTCTCTGTCAGTGGGATTCTCTGTCAGCGCGATTCTGTGTCAGCGGGATTCTCTGTCAGCGGGATTCTCTGTCAGCGGGATCCTCTGTCAGTGGGATTCTCTGTCAGTGGGATTCTCTGTCAGCGCGATTCTGTGTCAGCGGGATTCTCTGTCAGCGGGATTCTCTGTCAGCGGGATCCTCTGTCAGTGGGATTCTCTGTCAGTGGGCTTCTCTGTCAGCGCGATTCTATGTCAGCGGGATTCTCTGTCAGCGGGATTCTCCGTCAGCGGGATTCTCTGTCAGCGAGATTCTATGTCAGCGGGATCCTCTATCAGTGGATTATCTGTCAGTGGGATTCTCCGTCAGCGGGATTCTCTATCAGCGGGATTCTCCGTCAGCGGGATTCTCTGTCAGCGGGATTCTCTGCCAGCGGGATTCTCCGTCAGCGGGATCCTCAATCAGCGAATTCTTTGGCAGTGGTATTCTCCGGCAGCGGGGCTTTCTGTCAGCGGGATTCTCTGTCAGCGGGATTCTCGGTCAGCGGGATCCTCTGTCAGCGGGATTCCCTGTCAGTGGGATTTTCTGTCAGCGGGATTCTCGGCCAGCGGGATTCCCTGGCAGTGGGATTCTCTGTCAGTTGGATTCTCTGTCAGCAGGATTCTACGTTAGCGGTATTCTCTGTCGGCGGGATCCTCTGTCGGCAGGATTCTCCATCAGCGGGATTCTCCATCAGTGGGATTCTCCATCAGCGGGATTCTCCCCCGTGGGATTCTCTGTCGGCGGGATACTGGGTCAGCGGGATTCTCGGTCAGCAGGATTCTCCCCCCCGCGGGATTCTCTGTCGGCGGGATTCTCTGTTGGCGGGATCCTCTGTTGGCGGGATACTCCATCAGCGGGATTCCCTGTCAGCGGGATTCTCCATCAGCGGGATTCTCCGTCAGCAGGATTCTCGGTTAGCATGATACTCCCCCCCGCGGGATTCTCTGTCAGTGGGATTCTCCATCAGCAGGATTCTCGGTCAGTGTGATTCTCCATCAGCGGGATTCTCTGTAAGTTGGATTCTCTGTCAGCGGGATTCACCGTCAGCGGGATTCTCTGTCAGTGTGATTCTCCATCAGCAGGATTCTCTGTAAGTGGCATTCTCTGTCAGTGGGATTCTCCATCAGCGGGATTCTCGGTCAGCGTGATTCTCCATCAGCAGGATTCTCTGTAAGTGGGATTCTCTGTCAGCGGGATTCACCGTCAGCGGGATTCACCGTCAGCGGGATTCTCTGTCAGCAGGATTCTCCCCCCCGCGGGATTCTCTGTCGGCGGGATACACCATCAGCAGGATTATCCCCCCCCCCCGCGGGATTCTCTGTCAGCAGGATTCTCTGTTTGCGAGATTCTCCCCCCCGCTGGATTCTCTGTCAGCGTGTTTCTTCCCCCCGCGGGTTTCTCTGTCGGCGGGATTATCTGTCGGCGGGATACTCCGTCAGCAGGATTCTCGGTCAGCGTGATTCCCCCCCACCCCCCCCACCCGCGGGATTCCATGTCTGTGGGAATCTCCGTCAATGGGATTCTACACCAGCGGGATTCTCCATCAGTAGGATTATCCTCAGAGATTTTGTCCCTTAGCGGGATTCTCTGTCGGCGGGATTGTCCATCAGCGGGATTCTCCGTCAGCGGGATTCTTTGTCAGCGGGATTTTCTGTCAGCGGAATTCTCCCCCCGTGGATTCTCTGTCGGGGGATTCTCCATCAGCAGGATTCTACATCAGCGGGATTCTCTTTCACTGGGATTGCCCATCAGCGGGATTGTCCATCAGCGGGATTGTCCGTCAGTGGGATTCTCTGTCAGCGGGATTCTAGGTCAACGGGATTCTCTATCGGTGGGATTCTCCGTCAGTGGGATACTCCGTCAGCGGGATTCTCTGTTGGCGGGATTCTCTGTCAGCGGGATTGTCCGTCAGTGGGATTCTCTGTCAGCGGGATTCTCTGTCAGCGGGAATCTTTGTCAGCGGGATTCTACTTCAGCGGGATTCTCTGTCGGTGGGATTCTCCGTCAGCGGGATTCTCCGTCATCGGGAATCTCTGTCGGTGGGATTGTCCATCAGCGGCATTGTCCGTCAGTGGGTTTCTCTGTTGGCGGGATTCTCTTTCAGCGGGATTGTCCGTCAGTGGATTGTCCGTCAGTGGGATTCTCTGTCAGCGGGATTCTCTGTCAGCGGGATTTTCCGTCAGCGGGACAATCCGTCAGTGGGATTGTCAGTCAGCGGGATTGTCCATCAGCGGGATTGTCCGTCAGTGGGATTCTCTGTCAGCGGGATTCTTTGTCAGCGGGATTCTCTGTCAGCGGGATTCTCTGTCAGCGGGATTGTCCATCAGCGGGATTCTCTGTTAGCGGGATTCTCTGTCGGCGGGATTGTCCGTCAGTGGGATTCTCTGTCAGCGGGATTCTTTGTCAGCGGGATCCTCTGTCAGCGGGATTATCTGTCAGCGGGATTCTCCATCAGTGGGATTCTCTGTCAGCGGGATTCTCGGTCAGCGGGATCCTCTGTCAGCGGGATTGCCTGTCAGTGGGATTCTCTGTCAGTGGGATTGTCCATCAGTGGGATTCTCTGTCAGCGGGATTATCGGTCAGCGGGATTCTCCGACAGCGGGATTCTCGGTCAGCGGGTTTCTCTGTCGGCGGGATTCTCGGTCAGCGGGATTCTCGGTCAGCGGGATTCTCCCAGTGGGATTCTCTGTCAGTGGGATTCTTTGTCTGCAGGATTCTCTGTCGGCAGGATTCTCTATCAGCGGGATTCTCCATCAGTGGGTTTCTCCATCAACGGGATTCTCTGGCAGCGGGATTCTCTGTCGGTGGGATCCTCTGTCGGAGTGATCCACTGTCGGCAGGATTCTCTGTCAGCGGGATTCTCCATCAGTGGGATTCTCCATCAGCGGGATTCTAAATCAGCAGGATTCTCCGTCAGCGGGGTTGTCCCTCAGCAGGATTCTCAATCAGACTGATTCTCCCCCCCTCCCCCGCGGGATTCTCTGTCAGTGGGATTCTCTGTCAATGGGACTCTCCGTCAGCAGGATTCTACATCAGCGGGAATCTCCGTCAGCAGGATTCTCCGTCAGCGGGATTATCCATCAGCGGGAATCTCCGTCAGCAGGATTCTCCGTCAGCGGGAATCCCTGTCAGGGGGATTCCCTGTCAGGGGGATTCTCTGTCAGCGTGATTCTGTGTCAGCGGGATCCTCTGTCAGTGGGATTCTCTGTCAGTGGGCTTCTCTGTCAGTGGGCTTCTCTGTCAGTGGGCTTCTCTGTCAGTGCGATTCTATGTCAGCTGGATTCTCCGTCAGCGGGATTCACCGTCAGCGGGATACTCTATCAGCGAATTCTTTGGAAATGGGATTTTCCGTCAGTGGGGCTTTCTCTCAGCGGGATTCTCTGTCAGAGGGATTCTAGGTCAGCGGGATTCTCGGTCAGCGGGATTCCCTGTCAGTGGGATTCTCTGTCAGTGGGATTCTCTGTCGGCGGGATCCTCTGTCAGCGGGATTCTCCATTAGCGGGATTCTCCATCAGTGGCATTCTCCATCAGCGGGATTCTCCATCAGTGGGATTCTCCATCAGCGGGATTCTCCCCCCGCGGGATTCTCTGTCGGCGGGATACTCGGTCAGCGGCATTCTCGGTCAGCAGGATTCTCCCCCCCCCCCCCCCCCCGCGGCCTTCTCTGTCGGCGGGATTCTCTGTCGGCAGGATCCTCTGTTGGCGGGATACTCCATTAGCGGGATTCTCTGTCAGCGGGATTCTCCGTCAGTGGGATTCTCCGTCAGCAGGATTCTCGGTTAGCGAGATTCTCCCCTCCCCCCTGTGGGATTCTCTGTCAGCAGGATTCACCGTCAGCGGGATTCTCTGTCAGCGGGATTCTCACCCCAGCGGGATTCGCTGTCGGCGGGATACACCGTCAGCAGGATTATCCCCCCCCCCCCGCGGGATTCTCTGTCAGCAGGATTCTCTGTTTGCGTGATTCTCCCCCACCCGCGGGATTCTCTGTCAGCAGGATTCTCTGTTTGCGTGATTGTCCCCTCCGCTGGATTCTCTGTCAGCGTGTTTCTTCCCCCCCCCGCGGGATTCTCTGTCGGCGGGATTATCTGTCGGCGGGATACTCCGTCAGCAGGATTCTAGGTCAGCATGATTCCCCCCCCCCACCCGCGGGATTCCATGTCTGTGGGAATCTCTGGCAATGGGATTCTACATCAGCGGGATTCTCCATCAGTAGGATTCTCCATCAGCGGGATTTTACCGTTAGCGGGATTCTCTGTTGGCGGGATTCTCCAGCAGCGGGATTCTCCAGCAGCGGGATTCTCCATCACCGGGATTCTCTGTCAGTGGGATTGTCCGTCAGCGGGATTGTCCATCAGCGGGATTGTCCATCAGCGGGATTGTCCATCAGTGGGATTGTCCATCAGTGGGATTCTCTGTCAGTGGGATTGTCCGTCAGCGGGATTGTCCATCAGCGGGATTGTCCATCAGTGGGATTGTCCGCCAGTGGGATTCTCTGCCAGCGGGATTGTACATCAGCGGGATTCTTTGTCAGCGGGATTCTCCGTCAGCGGGATTGTCTGTTGGTGGGATTCTCCGTCAACGGGATTCTCTGCCAGCGGGATTCTCTGTCGGCGGGATTCTCTGTCAGCGGGATTGTCCGTCAGTGGGAATCTCTGTCAGCGGGATTCTCTGTCAGCGGGATTCTTTGTCAGCGAGATTCTCCGTCAGTGGGATTCTCTCTCGGTGGGATTCTCCATCAGCGGGATTCTCCATTAGCGGGAATCTCTGTCGGCAGGATTGTCCGTCAGCGGGATTGTCCGTCAGTGGGTTTCTCTGTTGGCGGGATTCTCTGTCAGCGGGATTGTCCGTCAGTGGGATTGTCCGTCACTGGGATTCTCTGTCAGCGGGATTTTCTGTCAGCGGGATTGTCCGTCAGCGGGATTGTCCGTCAGTGGGATTGTCCAGCATGGGATTGTCCATCAGCGGGATTGTCTGTCAGCGGGATTGTCTGTCAGCGGGATCCTCTGTCGGCGGGATACTCTGTCAGCGGGATTCTTTGACAGCGGGATCCTCTGTCGGCGGGATTCTCTGTCAGTGGGATTCTTTGACAGCGGGATCCTCTGTCGGCGGGATTCTCTGTCAGTGGGATTCTCGGTCAGCGGGATTCTCTGTCAGTGGGATTCTCGGTCAGCGGGATTCCCTGTCAGCGGTATTCTACATCAGCATGATTCACGGTCAGCGGGATTCTCCCCCCCGTGGGATTCTCTGTCAGTGGGATTCTCGGTCAACGCGATTCTCTCTCCCGCTGGATTCTCCATTAAATCGATTCTCTGTCAGCGGGATTGTTCTTCAACGGGATTCACTGTCAGCAGGATTGTCTGTCAGTGGGATTGTCCGTCAGCGGGATTCTCTGTCAGCGGGATTGTCCATCAGCGGGATTGTCCATCAGCGGGATTGTCCGTCAACGGGATTGTCCGTCCGCGGGATTATCCATCAGTGGGATTGTCCGTCAGCAGGATTGTCCGTCAGCGGGAATCTCTGTCACGGGATTGTTCTTCAGCGGGATTGTCCGCCAGTGGGATTGTCCATCAGCGGGATTCTCTGTCAGCGGGATTCTCCCCCCCCCCGCGAGATTCTCCGCCAGCGGGATTGTTCTTCAGCGGGATTGTCCATCAGCGGGAATCTCTGTCACGGGATTGTTCTTCAGCGGGATTGTCCGTCAGCGGGAATCTCTGTCACGGGATTGTTCTTCAGCAGGATTGTCCGTCAGCGGGAATCTCTGTCACGGGAATGTTCTTCAGCGGGATTGTCCGTCAGTGGGATTGTCCATCAGCGGGATTCTCTGTCAGCGGGATTCTCCCCCCCCCGCGGGATTCTCCGTCAGCGGGGTTGTTCTTCAGCAGGATTGTCCGTCAGAGGGATTGTCCGCCAGCGGGATTGTCCATCAGCGGGCTGGTTCGTCAGCGGGATTGTCCGTCAGCGGGTATGTCCGTCAGCGGGGTTGTCCATCAGCGGAATTGTTCTTCAGCGGGATTGTACGTCAGTGGGATTGTCCGTCAGCGGGATTGTCCATCAGCGGGATTCTCCATCAGTGGGATTCTCCCCCCCCCCCCCCCCGCTGGATTCTCGGTCGGCGGGATTCTCTGTGAGTGGGTTTCTCTGTCAGTGGGATTCTCTGTCAGTGGGATTCTCGGTCAGCGGGATTCTCTATCAGCGGGATTCTCTATCAGCGGGATTCTCCGTCAGTGGGATTCTCGGTCAGCAGGATTCCACCCCCCCCGCGGGATTCTCTGTCAGAGGGATTCTCCGTCAGCGGGATTCTCCATCAACGGGATTCTAAATCAGCAGGATTCTCCGTCAGCGGGATTGTCCCTCAGCAGGATTCTCGGTCAGATTGATTCTCCCCCCCCTCCCCCGCGGGATTCTCTGTCAGTGGTATTCTCTGTCAATGGGACTCTCCGTCAGCAGGATTCTACATCAGCGGGAATCTCCGTCAGCAGGATTCTCCGTTAGCGGGATTGTCCCTCAGCGGGATTCTCTGAAAGCGGGATTCTCTGTCAGTGGGATTCTCCGTCAGCAGGATTCTCCATCAGCGGGATTCCCTGTCAGGGGGATTCTCTGTCAGCGGGATTCTCTGTCAGCGGGATTCTCCCCCCGCGGGATTCTCTGTCGGCGGGATACACCGTCAGCAGGATTATCCCCCCCCCCCGCGGGATTCTCTGTCAGCAGGATTCCCTGTTTGCGAGATTCTCCCCCCCCCCGCTGGATTCTCTGTCAGCGTGTTTCTTCCCCCCCCCGCGGGATTCACTGTCGCCGGGATTAGCTGTCGGCGGGATACTCCGTCAGCAGGATTCTCGGTCAGCGTGATCCATCCCCCCCCCCACCCCCCACCCGTGGGATTCCATGTCTGTGGGAATCTCTGTCAATGGGATTCTACATCAGCGGGATTCTCCATCAGTAGGATTCTCCAACAGCGGGATTGTCCCTTAGCAGGATTCTCTATCAGCGGGATTGTCCATCAGCGGGATTCTCCGTCAGCGGGATTATTTGTTAGCGGGATTCTCTGTCAGTGGAATTCTCCCCCCATGGATTCTCTGTCGGCGGGATTCTCCAGCAGCGGGATTTTCCATCAGCGGGATTCTCTGTCAGCGGGATTGTCCGTCAGCGGGATTGTCCGTCAGCGGGATTGTCCATCAGCGGGATTGTCCATCAGCGGGATTCTTTGTCAGCGGGATTCTCCGTCAGCGGGAATCTCTGTCGGTGGGATTCTCCGTCAGCGGGATTCACTGTCAGCGGGATTCTCTGTCGGCGGGATTCTCTGTCAGCGGGATTGTCCATCAGCGGGTTTGTTCTTCAGCGGGATTGTCCGTCAGCGGGATTGTCTGTCAGCGGGATTGTCCGTCAGCGGGATTGTCCGTCAGCGGGATTGTCCGTCAGCGGGATTGTCCGTCAGCGGGATTGTCCGTCAGCGGGATTGTCTGTCAGCGGGATTGTCCGTCAGCAGGAATCTCTGTCAACGGGATTGTTCTTCAGCAGGATTGTCCGTCAGTGGGATTGGCCATCAGCGGGATTCTCTGTCAGCGGGATTCTCCCCCCACGGGTTTCTCCGTCAGCTGGGTTGTTCTTCAGCAGGATTGTCCGTCAGCGGGACTCTCCCTCAGCGGGATTGTCCATCAGTGGGATTGTCCGTCAGCGGGATTGTCCATCAGTGGGATTGTCCGTCAGCGGGATTGTCCATCAGCGGGATGGTTATTCAGCGGGATTGTCCATCAGCGGGGTTGTCCGTCAGTGGGATTGTCCATCAGCGGGATTGTTCTTCAGCGGGATTGTCCGTCAGTGGGACTGTCCGTCAGCGGGATTGTCCATCAGCGGGATTCTCCATCAGTGGGATTCTCCCCCCCCCCACCCCGCTGGATTCTCGGTCGGCGGGATTCTCTGTCAGTGGGATTCTCTGTCAGTGGGATTCTTGGTCAGCGGGATTCTCTATCAGCGGGATTCTCCGTCAGTGGGGTTCTCGGTCAGCAGGATTCTCCCCCTCCCCTCCGCGGGATTCTCTGTCAGCGGGATTCTCCGTCAGCGGGATTCTCTGTCAGCGGGATTCTCCGTCAGCGGGATTCTCTGTCAGCGGGATTCTCTGTCAGCGGGATTTTCTGTCAGCGGGATTGTCCGTCAGCGGGACAATCCGTCAGTGGGATTGTCCGTCAGCGGGATTGTCCATCAGCGGGATTGTCCGTCAGCGGGATTCTCTGTCGGCGGGATTGTCCGTCAGTGGGATTCTCTGTCAGCGGGATTCTTTGTCAGCGGGATTCTCTGTCAGCGGGATTCTCTGTCAGCGGGATTGTCCATCAGCGGGATTCTCTGTTAGCGGGATTCTCTGTCGGCGGGATTGTCCGTCAGTGGGATTCTCTGTCAGCGGGATTCTTTGTCAGCGGGATCCTCTGTCAGCGGGATTATCTGTCAGCGGGATTCTCCATCAGTGGGATTCTCTGTCAGTGGGATTCTCGGTCAGCGGGATCCTCTGTCAGCGGGATTGCCTGTCAGTGGGATTCTCTGTCAGTGGGATTGTCCATCAGTGGGATTCTCTGTCAGCGGGATTATCGGTCAGCGGGATTCTCCGACAGCGGGATTCTCGGTCAGCGGGTTTCTCTGTCGGCGGGATTCTCGGTCAGCGGGATTCTCCCAGTGGGATTCTCTGTCAGTGGGATTCTTTGTCTGCAGGATTCTCTGTCGGCAGGATTCTCTATCAGCGGGATTCTCCATCAGTGGGTTTCTCCATCAACGGGATTCTCTGGCAGCGGGATTCTCTGTCGGTGGGATCCTCTGTCGGAGTGATCCACTGTCGGCAGGATTCTCTGTCAGCGGGATTCTCCATCAGTGGGATTCTCCATCAGCGGGATTCTAAATCAGCAGGATTCTCCGTCAGCGGGGTTGTCCCTCAGCAGGATTCTCAATCAGACTGATTCTCCCCCCCTCCCCCGCGGGATTCTCTGTCAGTGGGATTCTCTGTCAATGGGACTCTCCGTCAGCAGGATTCTACATCAGCGGGAATCTCCGTCAGCAGGATTCTCCGTCAGCGGGATTATCCATCAGCGGGAATCTCCGTCAGCAGGATTCTCCGTCAGCGGGAATCCCTGTCAGGGGGATTCCCTGTCAGGGGGATTCTCTGTCAGCGGGATTCTCTGTCAGCGGGATTCTCTGTCAGTGGGCTTCTCTGTCAGTGCGATTCTATGTCAGCTGGATTCTCCGTCAGCGGGATTCACCGTCAGCGGGATACTCTATCAGCGAATTCTTTGGAAATGGGATTTTCCGTCAGTGGGGCTTTCTCTCAGCGGGATTCTCTGTCAGAGGGATTCTAGGTCAGCGGGATTCTCGGTCAGCGGGATTCCCTGTCAGTGGGATTCTCTGTCAGTGGGATTCTCTGTCGGCGGGATCCTCTGTCAGCGGGATTCTCCATTAGCGGGATTCTCCATCAGTGGCATTCTCCATCAGCGGGATTCTCCATCAGTGGGATTCTCCATCAGCGGGATTCTCCCCCCGCGGGATTCTCTGTCGGCGGGATACTCGGTCAGCGGCATTCTCGGTCAGCAGGATTCTCCCCCCCCCTCCCCCCGCGGCCTTCTCTGTCGGCGGGATTCTCTGTCGGCAGGATCCTCTGTTGGCGGGATACTCCATTAGCGGGATTCTCTGTCAGCGGGATTCTCCGTCAGTGGGATTCTCCGTCAGCAGGATTCTCGGTTAGCGAGATTCTCCCCTCCCCCCTGTGGGATTCTCTGTCAGCAGGATTCACCGTCAGCGGGATTCTCTGTCAGCGGGATTCTCACCCCAGCGGGATTCGCTGTCGGCGGGATACACCGTCAGCAGGATTATCCCCCCCCCCCCCGCGGGATTCTCTGTCAGCAGGATTCTCTGTTTGCGTGATTCTCCCCCACCCGCGGGATTCTCTGTCAGCAGGATTCTCTGTTTGCGTGATTGTCCCCTCCGCTGGATTCTCTGTCAGCGTGTTTCTTCCCCCCCCCCGCGGGATTCTCTGTCGGCGGGATTATCTGTCGGCGGGATACTCCGTCAGCAGGATTCTAGGTCAGCATGATTCCCCCCCCCCACCCGCGGGATTCCATGTCTGTGGGAATCTCTGGCAATGGGATTCTACATCAGCGGGATTCTCCATCAGTAGGATTCTCCATCAGCGGGATTTTACCGTTAGCGGGATTCTCTGTTGGCGGGATTCTCCAGCAGCGGGATTCTCCAGCAGCGGGATTCTCCATCACCGGGATTCTCTGTCAGTGGGATTGTCCGTCAGCGGGATTGTCCATCAGCGGGATTGTCCATCAGCGGGATTGTCCATCAGTGGGATTCTCTGTTGGTGGGATTCTCTGTCAGTGGGATTGTCCGTCAGCGGGATTGTCCATCAGCGGGATTGTCCATCAGTGGGATTGTCCGCCAGTGGGATTCTCTGCCAGCGGGATTGTACATCAGCGGGATTCTTTGTCAGCGGGATTCTCCGTCAGCGGGATTGTCTGTTGGTGGGATTCTCCGTCAACGGGATTCTCTGCCAGCGGGATTCTCTGTCGGCGGGATTCTCTGTCAGCGGAATTGTCCGTCAGTGGGAATCTCTGTCAGCGGGATTCTCTGTCAGCGGGATTCTTTGTCAGCGAGATTCTCCGTCAGTGGGATTCTCTCTCGGTGGGATTCTCCATCAGCGGGATTCTCCATTAGCGGGAATCTCTGTCGGCAGGATTGTCCGTCAGCGGGATTGTCCGTCAGTGGGTTTCTCTGTTGGCGGGATTCTCTGTCAGCGGGATTGTCCGTCAGTGGGACTGTCCGTCAGTGGGATTCTCTGTCAGCGGGATTTTCTGTCAGCGGGATTGTCCGTCAGCGGGATTGTCCGTCAGTGGGATTGTCCAGCATGGGATTGTCCATCAGCGGGATTGTCTGTCAGTGGGATTCTCTGTCGGCGGGATTCTATGACAGCGGGATCCTCTGTCGGCGGGATTCTATGACAGCGGGATCCTCTGTCGGCGGGATACTCTGTCAGCGGGATTCTTTGACAGCGGGAACCTCTGTCAGCGGGATTCTATGACAGCGGGATTCTCAATCGGCAGGATTCTCCCCCCCCGCCGGATTCTCGGTCAGCGGGATTCTCTGTCAGTGGGATTCTCGGTCAGCGGGATTCCCTGTCAGCGGTATTCTACATCAGCATGATTCACGGTCAGCGGGATTCTCCCCCCCGTGGGATTCTCTGTCAGTGGGATTCTCGGTCAACGCGATTCTCTCTCCCGCTGGATTCTCCATTAAATCGATTCTCTGTCAGCGGGATTGTTCTTCAACGGGATTCACTGTCAGCAGGATTGTCTGTCAGTGGGATTGTCCGTCAGCGGGATTCTCTGTCAGCGGGATTGTCCATCAGCGGGATTGTCCATCAGCGGGATTGTCCGTCAACGGGATTGTCCGTCCGCGGGATTATCCATCAGTGGGATTGTCCGTCAGCAGGATTGTCCGTCAGCGGGAATCTCTGTCACGGGATTGTTCTTCAGCGGGATTGTCCGCCAGTGGGATTGTCCATCAGCGGGATTCTCTGTCAGCGGGATTCTCCCCCCCCCCGCGAGATTCTCCGCCAGCGGGATTGTTCTTCAGCGGGATTGTCCATCAGCGGGAATCTCTGTCACGGGATTGTTCTTCAGCGGGATTGTCCGTCAGCGGGAATCTCTGTCACGGGATTGTTCTTCAGCAGGATTGTCCGTCAGCGGGAATCTCTGTCACGGGATTGTTCTTCAGCGGGATTGTCCGTCAGTGGGATTGTCCATCAGCGGGATTCTCTGTCAGCGGGATTCTCCCCCCCCCGCGGGATTCTCCGTCAGCGGGGTTGTTCTTCAGCAGGATTGTCCGTCAGAGGGATTGTCCGCCAGCGGGATTGTCCATCAGCGGGCTGGTTCGTCAGCGGGATTGTCCGTCAGCGGGTATGTCCGTCAGCGGGGTTGTCCATCAGCGGAATTGTTCTTCAGCGGGATTGTACGTCAGTGGGATTGTCCGTCAGCGGGATTGTCCATCAGCGGGATTCTCCATCAGTGGGATTCTCCGCCCCCCCCCCCCCCCCCGCTGGATTCTCGGTCGGCGGGATTCTCTGTGAGTGGGTTTCTCTGTCAGTGGGATTCTCTGTCAGTGGGATTCTCGGTCAGCGGGATTCTCTATCAGCGGGATTCTCTATCAGCGGGATTCTCCGTCAGTGGGATTCTCGGTCAGCAGGATTCCACCCCCCCCGCGGGATTCTCTGTCAGAGGGATTCTCCGTCAGCGGGATTCTCCATCAACGGGATTCTAAATCAGCAGGATTCTCCGTCAGCGGGATTGTCCCTCAGCAGGATTCTCGGTCAGATTGATTCTCCCCCCCCCTCCCCCGCGGGATTCTCTGTCAGTGGTATTCTCTGTCAATGGGACTCTCCGTCAGCAGGATTCTACATCAGCGGGAATCTCCGTCAGCAGGATTCTCCGTTAGCGGGATTGTCCCTCAGCGGGATTCTCTGAAAGCGGGATTCTCTGTCAGTGGGATTCTCCGTCAGCAGGATTCTCCATCAGCGGGATTCCCTGTCAGGGGGATTCTCTGTCAGCGGGATTCTCTGTCAGCGGGATTCTCCCCCCGCGGGATTCTCTGTCGGCGGGATACACCGTCAGCAGGATTATCCCCCCCCCCCGCGGGATTCTCTGTCAGCAGGATTCCCTGTTTGCGAGATTCTCCCCCCCCCCGCTGGATTCTCTGTCAGCGTGTTTCTTCCCCCCCCGCGGGATTCACTGTCGCCGGGATTAGCTGTCGGCGGGATACTCCGTCAGCAGGATTCTCGGTCAGCGTGATCCATCCCCCCCCCACCCCCCACCCGTGGGATTCCATGTCTGTGGGAATCTCTGTCAATGGGATTCTACATCAGCGGGATTCTCCATCAGTAGGATTCTCCAACAGCGGGATTGTCCCTTAGCAGGATTCTCTATCAGCGGGATTGTCCATCAGCGGGATTCTCCGTCAGCGGGATTATTTGTTAGCGGGATTCTCTGTCAGTGGAATTCTCCCCCCATGGATTCTCTGTCGGCGGGATTCTCCAGCAGCGGGATTTTCCATCAGCGGGATTCTCTGTCAGCGGGATTGTCCGTCAGCGGGATTGTCCGTCAGCGGGATTGTCCATCAGCGGGATTGTCCATCAGCGGGATTCTTTGTCAGCGGGATTCTCCAGCAGCGGGATTTTCCATCAGCGGGATTCTCTGTCAGCGGGATTGTCCGTCAGCGGGATTGTCCGTCAGCGGGATTGTCCATCAGCGGGATTGTCCATCAGCGGGATTCTTTGTCAGCGGGATTCTCCGTCAGCGGGAATCTCTGTCGGTGGGATTCTCCGTCAGCGGGATTCACTGTCAGCGGGATTCTCTGTCGGCGGGATTCTCCGTCAGCGGGATTGTCCATCAGCGGGATTGTCCATCAGCGGGTTTGTTCTTCAGCGGGATTGTCCGTCAGCGGGATTGTCCGTCAGCGGGATTGTCCGTCAGCGGGATTGTCCGTCAGCGGGATTGTCCGTCAGCGGGATTGTCTGTCAGCGGGATTGTCCGTCAGCAGGAATCTCTGTCAACGGGATTGTTCTTCAGCAGGATTGTCCGTCAGTGGGATTGGCCATCAGCGGGATTCTCTGTCAGCGGGATTCTCCCCCCACGGGTTTCTCCGTCAGCTGGGTTGTTCTTCAGCAGGATTGTCCGTCAGCGGGACTCTCCCTCAGCGGGATTGTCCGTCAGTGGGATTGTCCGTCAGCGGGATTGTCCATCAGTGGGATTGTCCGTCAGCGGGATTGTCCATCAGCGGGATGGTTCTTCAGCGGGATTGTCCATCAGCGGGGTTGTCCGTCAGTGGGATTGTCCATCAGCGGGATTGTTCTTCAGCGGGATTGTCCGTCAGTGGGACTGTCCGTCAGCGGGATTGTCCATCAGCGGGATTCTCCATCAGTGGGATTCTCCCCCCCCCCACCCCGCTGGATTCTCGGTCGGCGGGATTCTCTGTCAGTGGGATTCTCTGTCAGTGGGATTCTTGGTCAGCGGGATTCTCTATCAGCGGGATTCTCCGTCAGTGGGGTTCTCGGTCAGCAGGATTCTCCCCCTCCCCTCCGCGGGATTCTCTGTCAGCGGGATTCTCCGTCAGCGGGATTCTCTGTCAGCGGGATTCTCCGTCAGCCGGATCCTCTATCAGCGAATTCTTTGGCAGTGGGATTTTCCGTCAGTGCGGCTTTCTCTCAGCGGGATTCTCTGTCAGAGGGATTCTAGGTCAGCGGGATTCTCTGTCAGCGGGATTCCCTGTCAGTGGGATTCCCTGTCAGTGGGATTCTCTGTCAGTGGGATTCTCTGTCGGCGGGATCCTCTGTCAGCGGGATTCTCCATTAGCGGGATTCTCCATTAGTGGCATTCTCCATCAGCGGGATTCTCCATCAGTGGGATTCTCCATCAGCGGGATTCTCCCCCCGCGGGATTCTCTGTCGGCGGGATACTCGGTCAGCGGCATTCTCGGTCAGCAGGATTCTCCCCCCCCCCCCGCGGCCTTCTCTGTCGGTGGGATTCTCTGTCGGCAGGATCCTCTGTTGGCGGGATACTCCATCAGCGGGATTCTCTGTCAGCGGGATTCTCCGTCAGCCGGATTCTCCGTCAGCAGGATTCTCGGTTAGCGAGATTCTCCCCCCCCCCCCTGTGGGAATCACTGTCAGCGGGATTCACCGTCAGCGGGATTCTCTGTCAGCGGGATTCTCCCCCCGCGGGATTCGCTGTCGGCGGGATACACCGTCAGCAGGATTATCCCCCCCCCCCGCGGGATTCTCTGTCAGCAGGATTCTCTGTTTGCGTGATTCTCCCCCCGCTGGATTCTCTGTCAGCGTGTTTCTTCCCCCCGCGGGATTCTCTGTCGGCGGGATTCTCTGTCGGCGGGATTATCTGTCGGCGGGATTATCTGTCGGCGGGATACTCCATCAGCAGGATTCTCGGTCAGCATGATTCCCCCCCACCCGCGGGATTCCATGTCTGTGGGAATCTCTGTCAATGGGATTCTACATCAGCGGGATTCTCCATCAGTAGGATTCTCCATCAGCGGGATTTTCCCTTAGCGGGATTCTCTGTCGGCGGGATTGTCCATCAGCGGGATTCTCCGTCAGCGGGATTCTTTGTCAGCGGGATTCTCTGTCAGCGGAATTCTCCCCCCGTGGATTCTCTGTTGGCAGGATTCTCCAGCAGCGGGATTCTCTGTCAGTGGGATTGTCCGTCAGCGGGATTGTCCGTCAGTGGGATACTCTGTCAGTGGGATTGTCCATCAGCGGGATTCTTTGTCAGCGGGATTCTCCGTCAGCGGGATTGTCTGTTGGTGGGATTCTCCGTCAACAGGATTCTCTGTCAGCGGGATTCTCTGTCAGCGGGATTGTCCGTCAGTGGGATTCTCTGTCAGCGGGATTCTCTGTCAGCGGGATTCTTTGTCAGCGGGATTCTATGTCAGCGGGATTCTCTGTCAGGGGGATTCTCTGTCAGCGGGATTCTCTGTCAGCGGGATTCTCTGTCAGTGGGATTCTCTGTCAGCGGGATTCTATGACAGCGGGATCCTCTGTCGGCGGGATACTCTGTCGGCAGGATTCTCTGTCAGCGGGATTCTCAATCGGCAGGATTCTCCCCCCCCCGCCGGATTCTCGGTCAGCGGAATTCTCTGCAGTTGGATTCTCGGTCAGCGGGATTCCCTGTCAGCGGTATTCTACATCAGCATGATTCACGGTCAGCGTGATTCTCCCCCCCGTGGGATTCTCTGTCAGTGGGATTCTCGGTCAACGCGATTCTCTCTCCCGCTGGATTCTCCATTAACGGGATTCTCTGTCAGCTGGATTGTTCTTGAGCGGGATTCACTGTCAGCAGGATTGTCTGTCAGTGGGATTGTCCGTCAGCGGGATTCTCTGTCAGCGGGATTGTCCATCAGCGGGATTGTCCATCAGCGGGATTGTCCGTCAGCGGGATTGTCCGTCCGCGGGATTATCCATCAGTGGGATTGTCCGTCAGCGGGATTGTCCGTCAGCGGGATTGTTCTTCAGCGGGATTGTCTGTAAGCGGGATTGTCCGTCAGCAGGATTGTCCGTCAGTGGGATTCTCTGTCAGCGGGATTGTCCGTCAGCAGGATTGTCCGTCAGCGGGATTGTCCGTCAGTGGGATTCTCTGTCAGCGGGATTGTCCGTCAGCAGGATTGTCCGTCAGCGGGAATCTCTGTCAACGGGATTGTTCTTCAGCGGGATTGTCCGTCAGTGGTATTGTCCATCAGCGGGATTCTCTGTCAGCGGGATTCTCCCCCCCGCGTAATTCTCCGTCAGCGGAATTGTTCTTCAGTGGGATTGTCCGTCAGCGGAATTGTTCTTCAGCAGGATTGTCCGTCAGAGGGATTGTCCATTAGTGGGATTGTCCGTCAGCGGGATTGTCCATCAGCGGGATGGTTCGTCAGCGGGATTGTCCGTCAGCGGGTATGTCCGTCAGCGGGGTTGTCCTTCAGCGGGATTGTTCTTCAGCGGGATTGTCCGTCAGCGGGATTGTCCATCAGCGGGATTGTCCATCAGCGGGATTCTCCATCAGTGGGATTCTCCCCCCCACGCTGGATTCTCGGTCGGCGGGATTCTCTGTCAGTGGGATTCTGTATCAGTGGGATTCTCTGTCAGTGGGATTCTCGGTCAGCGGGATTCTCTATCAGCGGGATTCTCCGTCAGTGGGATTCTCCGTCAGCAGGATCCCCCCCTCCCACCCCCCTCGGGATTCTCTGTCAGTGGGATTCTCTGTCAGTGGGATTCTCGGTCAGCGGGATTCCCTGTCAGCGGGATTCCCTGCCAGCATGATTTTCGGTCAGCAGGATTCTCCCCCCCGCAGGATTATCCGTTAACGGGATTCTCGGTCAGCGGGATTCTCCCCTCGCGGGATTCTCTGTCAGCGGGATTCACTGTCGGCAGGATAATCTGTCAGAGGGATTCTCCGTCAGCGGGATTCTCCATCAACGGGATTCTAAATCGGCAGGATTCTCCGTCAGCGGGATTGTCCCTCAGCAGGATTCTCGGTCAGATTGATTCTCCCCCCCCGTCCCCCGCGGGATCCTCTGTCAGTGGGATTCTCTGTCAATGGGACTCTCCGTCAGCAGGATTCTACATCAGCGGGAATCTCCGTCAGCAGGATTCTCCGTCAGCGGGATTGTCCCTCAGCGGGATTCTCTGAAAGCGGGATTCTCTGTCAGTGGGATTCTCTGTCAGCAGGATTCTCTGTCAGCGGGATTGTCCCTCAGCGGGATTCTCCATCAGCGGGATTCCCTGTCAGGGGGATTCTCTGTCAGCGGGATTCTCTGTCAGCGGGATTCTCTGTCAGCGGGATTCTCCCCACGCGGGATTCTCTGTCGGCGGGATACACCGTCAGCAGGATTATCCCCCCCCCCCCGCGGGATTCTCTGTCAGCAGGATTCTCTGTTTGCGTGATTCTCCCACGCCCCCCCCCCCCGCTGGATTCTCTGTCAGTGTGTTTCTTCCCCCCCGCGGGATTCTCTGTCGCTGGGATTAGCTGTCGGCGGGATACTCCGTCAGCAGGATTCTCGGTCAGCGTGATCCCCCCCCCCCCTCACCCGCGGGATTCCATGTCTGTGGGAATCTCTGTCAATGGGATTCTACATCAGCGGGATTCTCCATCAGTAGGATTCTCCAACAGCGGGATTGTCCCTTAGCAGGATTATCTGTCGGCGGGATTGTCCATCAGCGGGATTCTCCGTCAGCGGGATTCTTTGTCAGCGGGATTCTCTATCAGTGGAATTCTACCCCCGTGGATTCTCTGTCGGCGGGATTCTCCATCAGCGGGATTCTCTGTCAGTGGGATTGTCCGTCAGCGGGATTGTCTGTCAGCGGGATTGTCCGTCAGTGGGATTCTCTGTCAGCGGGATTCTCTGTCAGCGGGATTCTTTGTCAGCGGGATTCTCCCTCAGCGGGATTCTCTGTCGGTGGGATTCTCCGTCAGCGGGATTCTCCATCAGCGGGAATCTCTGTCGGCGGGATTGTCCATCAGTAGGATTGTCCGTCAGTGGGATTCCCTGTTGGCGGAATTCTCTGTCAGCGGGATTGTCAGTCAGGGGGATTGTCCGTCAGAGGGATTCTCTGTCAGCGGGATTGTCCATCAGCGGGTTTGTTCTTCAGCGGGATTGTCCGTCAGCGGGATTGTCCGTCAGCGGGATTGTCCGTCAGTAGGATTGTCTGTCAGCGGGATTGTCCGTCAGCAGGAATCTCTGTCAACGGGATTGTTCTTCAGCGGGATTGTCCGTCAGTGGGATTGTCCATCAGCGGGATTCTCTGTCAGCGGGATTCTCCGTCAGCGGGATTGTCCCTCAGCGGGATTGTCCGTTAGTGGGATTGTCCGTCAGCGGGATTGTCCATCAGCGGGATTGTCCGTCCGCGGGATTGTCCATCAGCGGGATTGTTCTTCAGCGGGATTGTCCGTCAGTGGTATTTTCCGTCAGCGGGATTGTCCATCAGCGGGATTCTCCATCAGTGGGATTCCCCCCCCCCCCCCCGCTGGATTCTCCGTCAGCGGGATTCTCTGTCAGTGGGATTCTCGGTCAGCGGGATTCTCTGTGAGTGGGATTCTCTGTCAGTGGGGTTCTCCGTCAGTGGGGTTCTCGGTCAGCAGGATTCTCCCCCCGCCCTCCACGGGATTCTCTGTCAGTGGGATTCTCTGTCAGTGGGATTCTCTGTCAGTGGGATTCTCGGTCAGCGGGATTCCCTGTCAGCGGGATTCCCTGTCAGCGTGATTTTCGGTCAGCGGGATTCTCCCCCCGCAGGGTTCTCCGTTAACGGGATTCTCGGTCAGCGGGATTCTCCCCTCGCGGGATTCTCTGTCGGCGGGATTCTCTGTCAATGGGATTCTGGGTCAGTGGGATTCTCGGTCAGCAGGATTCTCCCCCCCCCGCGTAATTCTCTGTCAGTGGGATTCTCGGTCGGCGGGATTCCCTGTCAGCGGGATTCTACGTCAGCTGGATTGTTCGTCAGCGGGATTGTCCGTCAGCGGGATTCTCCGTCAGCGGGATTGTTCTTCAGCGGGATTGTCCATCAGCGGGAATGTCCGTCAGCGGGATTGTCCATCAGCGGGATTCTCTGTCAGCGGGATTCTCTGTCACTGGAGTGATATTGAATCAACCCTGTGTCTGTACTCACTGACTGTCTCCACTGGAAAGAGCCAGTTCATGAGTGTGGTGTCCTTTAAAAATGGGTTCGTGCAATGCACCCCTGTGGTCGTGTCACCTCTGTGTGTATCGTGAATGTCCATTTGCGTATCCTATCCAACTGATCTATTAGTTGAGTGTGTGTGTGTGATGTCTCTGGTGCTCCCTCTAGTGTCTACCTAGCCTACATGCATTTACATTGATGCACATCATCACAGCGGGTCAGTATATGTGGGTGGGAGTATTCATGTGTTGGTGCATGGCGGTGCATATCCGTGTGTGGTGGTGCATGGCGGTGCATATCCGTGTGTGGTGGAGCATGGCAGTATGTGTTTGGCGGTAAGTGTCAGTCTGTGACGGTGCATGACAGTGTGCGGCGGTACCTGTTGGTGTGTCTGGCAGTATATGAGTCAGTGTGTGGTGGAGCATGTCAGTACGAGTCAGTGTGTGGAGGTGAGTAGAGGTGCGGGCGTTGAAAGTCGGTGTGTGGCTGTGCGTGGTGGTATATGTCAGTGTGTGGTGGTGCGTGTCAGTGTGTGATGGTGCATGGCGGTGTGTGGTGGTATATGTCGGTGTGTGGTGGTTTATGTCAGTGTGTGGCGGTGGGTGGTGGTTTATGTCAGTGTGTGGCGGTGCGTGTCAGTGTGTGATGGTGCATGGCGGTGCATGGTGGTATATGTCGGTGTGTGGCGGTGGGTGGTGGTTTATGTCAGTGTGTGGCGGTGCGTGTCAGTGTGTGATGGTACATGGCGGTGCGTGGTGGTATATGTCGGTGTGTGGCGGTGGGTGGTGGTTTATGTCAGTGTGTGGCGGTGCGTGTCAGTGTGTGATGGTACATGGCGGTGCGTGGTGGTATATGTCGGTGTGTGGCGGTGCATGTCAGTGTGTGATGGTGCATGGCGGTGCGTGGTGGTATATGTCGATGTGTGGCGGTGGGTGGTGGTTTATGTCAGTGTATGGCGGTGCATGTCAGTGTGTGATGGTGCATGGCGGTTCATGGTGGTATATGTCATGTATGACAGTGCATGGTGGTGCGCGACGGAACATGTCAGTGTGTGATGGTGCATGTCAGTAAGTGTCAGCGTGTGGAGGTAAGTAGAGGATCGTGGCAGTGCATGGAGGTGTGTGGAGGTGCTAACTCACTCATTGCCACTCTCACTCCAACCCACTCACTCAGTCACTCACTCACACACTCCCACTCACCCACTCCCACTCACTCACTCCCACTCACTCACTCCCACTCACTCACTCACTCCCACTCACCCAATCAATCCCACCCACTCTCACTCACTCACTCCCACTCACTCACTTCCACTCACTGCCACTCACTCACTCCCACACTCACTCACTCCCACTCACTCACTCTCACTCACTCACTCAATCCTAGTCACTCACTCCCACTCTCTCACCCCCTCACTCACTCCCACTCACTCAATCACTACCACACACTCACTCTCACTCACTCACTGCCACTCACTCAATCACTCCCACCCACTCTCACTCAATCACTCCCACTCACTCACTCCCACTCACTGCCACTCACTCACTCACTGCCACACTCACTCAAGCCTACTCACTCACTCCCACTCTCTCACCCCCCTCACTCACTCACTCTCTCCCACTCACTCAATCACTCAGACACACTCACTTTCACTCACTCACTTCCACTGACTAACTCACTCAATCACTCACTCACTCCTGCTCACTCACTGAATCACTCCCACCCACTCACTCCCAATCACTTACTCACTCCAACTCATTCACTCCCACTCACTAACTCCCACTCACTCACTCCCACTCACTCACTCTCACTCACTCCTCAAGCCTACTCACTCACTCCCACTCTCTCACCCCCCTCACTCACTCACTCTCTCCCACTCACTCAATCACTCAGACACACTCACTTTCACTCACTCACTTCCACTGACTAACTCACTCAATCACTCACTCACTCCCGCTCACTCACTGAATCACTCCCACCCACTCACTCCCAATCACTTACTCATTCCAACTCATTCACTCCCACTCACTAACTCCCACTCACTCACTCCCACTCACTCACTGCCACTCATTCCCACTCAATCCCACTCACTCACACCCACTCACTCACTCAGTCACACCCTCCCACACAATCACTCACTCACTCCCACTCACTCATTCACGCTCACACTCAGTCACTTCCTTCCACTCACTCACTCCCACTCACTCACTACTAGTCACTCCCACTCACACTCACCCACTCCCACTCACACACTCCCACTCACTCACTCCCACTCATTCCCATTCACTCCCACTCACTCACACACTCGCTCCCACTCACACACTCACACTCACTCACCCTCACTCATTCCCACTCACTGCCACTCACTCACTCACTCGCTCCCACTCACTGACTCCTACTCACTCACTCCAACTCATTCCCACTCACTCCTACACACTCACTCACTACCCACTCACTCACTCCCACACATTCCCACTCACTCCCACTCACTCACTCACTCGCTCCCACTCACTCACTCCCACTCAATCCCACTCACTCCCACTCACTCACTCACTCACTCCACTCACTCACTCCCACTCACTCACTCCCACTCACTCACTCCCGCTCACTCACTCCCACTCACTCACTCCCGCTCACTCGCTCCCACTCACTCCTACTCACTCACTCCCACTCACTCCCACTCACACACTCCCACTCACCCAGTCCCACTCACTCACTCCCACTCACTCACTCCCACTCACTCACTCCCACTCATTCCCACTCACTCACACACTCACTCACTCCCACTCACTCACTCTCACTCACTCATACCCTGTCATTCCCGCTCACTCCCACTCGCTCACTCACTCCCAGTCATTCCCACTCACTCACACACTCACTCACTCCCAATCACTCACTCCCACTCACTCACTCCCACTCACTCACTCCCAGTCATTCCCGCTCACTCACTCACTCCTACTCACTCACTCCCACTCACTCCCACTCACACACTCCCAATCACCCACCCACTCACTCATTCCCACTCACCCACTCCCACTCACTCACTCCCACTCACTCACTCCCACTCACTCACTCCCACTCACTCCCACCCACTCACTCTCTCACTCAAACACACTCACTCACTCACTCCCACTCACTCACTCACTCCCACTCACTCACTCCCTCCAACTCCCTCCCACTCACTCACTCACTCCCACTCACTCACTCACTCCCACCCACTCACTCACTCCCACTCACTCACTCACTCCCACCCACTCTCACTCACTCCCACTCACTCACTCCCACTCACTGCCGCTCACTCACTCCCTCACTCACTCACTCACTCCCACTCACTCACTCCCACTCACTCACTCTCATTTAGTCACTCCCACTCCCACTCTCCTACTCTCTCACCCCCACTAACTCCCACACATTCATTCCCACTCACTCAATCACTCCCACACACTACCTATCACTCACTCACTCACTAATTCACTTCCACTCACTCCCACTCATTCAATCACTCACTCACTTACACACTCACTCCCTCTAACTCACTCACACACTCACTCCGACCCACTCACTCACTCCCACTCACTCAATCCCACTCACTCACTCCCACTCACTCACTCTCACTCACTCACTCAATCCTAGTCACTCACTCCCACTCTCTCACCCCCTCACTCACTCCCACTCACTCAATCACTACCACACACTCACTCTCACTCACTCACTGCCACTCACTCAATCACTCCCACCCACTCTCACTCAATCACTCCCACTCACTCACTCCCACTCACTGCCACTCACTCACTCACTGCCACACTCACTCAAGCCTACTCACTCACTCCCACTCTCTCACCCCCCTCACTCACTCACTCTCTCCCACTCACTCAATCACTCAGACACACTCACTTTCACTCACTCACTTCCACTGACTAACTCACTCAATCACTCACTCACTCCTGCTCACTCACTGAATCACTCCCACCCACTCACTCCCAATCACTTACTCACTCCAACTCATTCACTCCCACTCACTAACTCCCACTCACTCACTCCCACTCACTCACTCTCACTCACTCCTCAAGCCTACTCACTCACTCCCACTCTCTCACCCCCCTCACTCACTCACTCTCTCCCACTCACTCAATCACTCAGACACACTCACTTTCACTCACTCACTTCCACTGACTAACTCACTCAATCACTCACTCACTCCCGCTCACTCACTGAATCACTCCCACCCACTCACTCCCAATCACTTACTCATTCCAACTCATTCACTCCCACTCACTAACTCCCACTCACTCACTCCCACTCACTCACTGCCACTCATTCCCACTCAATCCCACTCACTCACACCCACTCACTCACTCAGTCACACCCTCCCACACAATCACTCACTCACTCCCACTCACTCATTCACGCTCACACTCAGTCACTTCCTTCCACTCACTCACTCCCACTCACTCACTACTAGTCACTCCCACTCACACTCACCCACTCCCACTCACACACTCCCACTCACTCACTCCCACTCATTCCCATTCACTCCCACTCACTCACACACTCGCTCCCACTCACACACTCACACTCACTCACCCTCACTCATTCCCACTCACTGCCACTCACTCACTCACTCGCTCCCACTCACTGACTCCTACTCACTCACTCCAACTCATTCCCACTCACTCCTACACACTCACTCACTACCCACTCACTCACTCCCACACATTCCCACTCACTCCCACTCACTCACTCACTCGCTCCCACTCACTCACTCCCACTCAATCCCACTCACTCCCACTCACTCACTCACTCACTCCACTCACTCACTCCCACTCACTCACTCCCACTCACTCACTCCCGCTCACTCACTCCCACTCACTCACTCCCGCTCACTCGCTCCCACTCACTCCTACTCACTCACTCCCACTCACTCCCACTCACACACTCCCACTCACCCAGTCCCACTCACTCACTCCCACTCACTCACTCCCACTCACTCACTCCCACTCATTCCCACTCACTCACACACTCACTCACTCCCACTCACTCACTCTCACTCACTCATACCCTGTCATTCCCGCTCACTCCCACTCGCTCACTCACTCCCAGTCATTCCCACTCACTCACACACTCACTCACTCCCAATCACTCACTCCCACTCACTCACTCCCACTCACTCACTCCCAGTCATTCCCGCTCACTCACTCACTCCTACTCACTCACTCCCACTCACTCCCACTCACACACTCCCAATCACCCACCCACTCACTCATTCCCACTCACCCACTCCCACTCACTCACTCCCACTCACTCACTCCCACTCACTCACTCCCACTCACTCCCACCCACTCACTCTCTCACTCAAACACACTCACTCACTCACTCCCACTCACTCACTCACTCCCACTCACTCACTCCCTCCAACTCCCTCCCACTCACTCACTCACTCCCACTCACTCACTCACTCCCACCCACTCACTCACTCCCACTCACTCACTCACTCCCACCCACTCTCACTCACTCCCACTCACTCACTCCCACTCACTGCCGCTCACTCACTCCCTCACTCACTCACTCACTCCCACTCACTCACTCCCACTCACTCACTCTCATTTAGTCACTCCCACTCCCACTCTCCTACTCTCTCACCCCCACTAACTCCCACACATTCATTCCCACTCACTCAATCACTCCCACACACTACCTATCACTCACTCACTCACTAATTCACTTCCACTCACTCCCACTCATTCAATCACTCACTCACTTACACACTCACTCCCTCTAACTCACTCACACACTCACTCCGACCCACTCACTCACTCCCACTCACTCACTCACTCACTCCCAGTCACTCACTCTCTCCCACTTACACATTCACTCACTCACTCACTCCCACTCATTCACCCCCACTCACTCAATCCCACTCACTCACTCCCACTCACTCACTCCCAATCACCCACTCACTCCCATTCATTCCCACTAACTCACTCACACTCACTCACTCACTCACATTCACACACTCACTCCTACTCACTCACTCCCACTCACTTACGCACTCCCACTCACTCACTCCCACTCACTCACTCACTCCCACGCACTCACTCCCGCTCACTCACTCCGACTCACTCTCTCACCTACTCATTCAACCCACTCACTCCCACTACTCACTCACTCACCCCCACTCACTCACTCACTAACAGTTACACACTCACTCCCACTCACTCACTCCCACTCAATCCCATTCAATCCCACTCACTCGCTCACTCGCTCACACTCACTCACTCCTACTCAGTCACTCCTACTCACTCCCACTCACACTCACTCACTCACACTCACTCACTCCCATTCATTCCACTCATTCCACTCACTCTCTCACTCCCACTCACTCACTCCCACTCACTCACTCACTCCATCCCACTCCCTCCCACTCACTCCCAATCTTTCCCACTCACTCACTCTCACTCACTCACTCCCACTCACTCATTCCCACTCACTCACTCACACACTCTCTCACTCCCATGCACTCACTCTCACTCACTCACTCCCACTCACTCACTCCCATTCACTCACTCCCACTCACTCACTCCCACTCACTCACTTTCACTCACTCACTCCCGCTCACTAATTCACGCTCACTCACTCACTCCCACTCACTCACTCCCACTCACTCACTCACTCCCACATTCACTCACTCACTCACTGCCACTCACTCACTCTCACTCACTCACTAACACTTACTCACTCCCACTCAACCCCACTCACTCACTCACTCCCACACACTCACTCACTCCCACCCTCTCACTCATTCCCACTCACTCACTCCCACTCACCTACTCACTCACACTCACTCACACTCACTCACACCCTCACTCACACTCACTCAATCACTTACTCACTCCCACTCCCTCACTCCCTCTCACTCCCACCCTCTCTCACACACTCACTCACTCCCACTCGCTCACTCCCACTCACTCACTCACTCCCACTCGCTCACTCACTCCCACTCACTCACTCACTCCCACTCACATCCCACCCACTCTCACTCACTCACTTACTACCGCTCACTCACTCCCACTCACTCCCACATTCACTCACTCTCACTCACTCACACACTCCCACTTACTAACTCCCACTCACTCCCACGCACTCTCCCACTCACTCACTCCCACTCAGTCAACCACTCCCTCTCACTCACTCACTCTCACATCCTCACTCCCACTGACTCCCACTCACTCACTCACTCCCACTAACTCACTCACTCACTCCCACTCACTCACTCACTCATTCCCACTTACTCACTCAATCCCACTCACTCACTCCCACTCACTCACTCTCACTTACTCACTCACTCCCTAACTCATTCACTCACTCACACACACACTCACACACACTAAATCCCTCACGCATTCCAACTCATTCATCACTCCCACTCTCTCACTCAGTCACTGACTCATTCCCACTTACTCACTCACTCACTCCCACTCACTCACTCCCATTCACTCACTTACTCACTCACTCCCACTCACTCACACACTCCCTCCCACTCACACAATCTCTCACTCAATCCCACTCCCTCCCACTCACTCACTCACTCCCACTCACTCACACACTCCCTCCCACTCACACAATCTCTCACTCAATCCCACTCACTCACTTACTCACTCCCACTCTTTCACTCCCATTCACTCACTCACTCACTCCCACTCACTCACAAACGCACACTTAGTCACTCACTCACTCACTCCCACTCACTCCCACCCACTCTCACTCACTCATTCATACCCACTCACTCACTTCCACTCACTCCAACTCACTCACTCACTCCCACATTCACTCACTCACTCCCACTCTCTCACTCACTCACTCACTCCCACTCACTCAATCACTCACTCATTGTCACTCACTCACTCCCACTAACTTACTCACTCCCATTCACTCACTCCCACTCACTCACTCCCATTCAATCCCACTTACTCACTCACTCATTCCCATTCACTCCCACTGCCTGACACTCATTCCCACTACCTGCCACTCACTCAATCTCACTTACTCACTCCCACTCACTCACTCACTCACACCCACTATATCTCACTCACTCACTCACTCCCACTCACTCCTACTCACTCACTCCTACTCACTCCCACTCACACACTCACACTCACTCACACTCACTCACTCCCATTCATTCCACTCATTCCACTCACTCACTCACTCACACTCACTCCCACTCACTCCCACTCACTCACTTACACACTCCCTCTCACTCTCTCTCACTCACACTCACTCCCACACTCACTCCCACGCACTCACTCCCATTCACTCACTCACTCCCACTCACTCACTCCCACTCACTCACTCGCTCCAACTGCCTCCCACTCACTCACTCACTCCCACTCACTCACTCTCACTCATTCACTCCCACTCACACACTCACTCCCACCCACTCTCATTCACTCACTCACACTCACTCACTCCCACTCACTGCCACTCACTCACTCACACGCACACTCACTCACTCACTTACACTCACTCACTCCCACTCACTTAATCCCACTCACTCTCTCCCACTCACTCACCCCCCTCACTCACTCCCACTCACTGACTCCCACTCCCACTCACTCACCCACTCCCACTCACTCACTCCCACTCACTCACTCACTCTCACTTAGTCAATCCCACTCACTTACACTCACGCACTCCCACTCTCTCACTCACTCATTCCCATTCACTCACTCCCACTCTCTCACTCACTCCCACTCACTCAATCACTCCCACACACTAACTCTCACTCACTCACTGATTCACTTCCACTCATTCACACTCATTAAATCACTCACTCACTTACTCACTCACTCCCGCTCACTCACTCACTCATTCCCACCCACTCTCTCACAACAACTCACTCACTCCCACTCACTCACTCACTCACTCCCACTCACTCACTCCCACTCACTCACTCTCTCCCACTTACACATTCACTCCCTCACTCGCTCCCAATCATTCAACCCTACTCACTCAATCCCACTCACTCACTCACTCCCACCCACTCTCACTCACTCCCACTCACTCACTCCCACTCACTGCTGCTCACTCACTCCCACACTCACTCACTCACTACCACTCACTGACTCCCACTCACTTACTCCCACTCCCACTCACTCACTCACCCACGCCCACTTACTCACTCCCACTCACTCACTCTCATTTAGTCATTCCCACTCCCACTCTCCTACTCACTCACCCCCACTAACTCCCACACATTCATTCCCACTCACTCAATCACTCCCACACACTACCTATCACTCACTCACTCACTGATTCACTTCCACTCACTCCCACTCATTCAATCACTCACTCACTTACTCACTCACTCCCGCTAACTCACTCACACACTCACTCCGACCCACTCACTCACTCACTCCCACTCACTCACTCACTCACTCCCACTCACTCACTCCCACTCACTCACTCTCTCCCACTTACACATTCACTCACTCACTCACTCCCACTCATTCACCCCCACTCACTCAATCCCACTCACTCACTCCCAATCACCCACTCACTCCCATTCACTCCCACTAACTCACTCACACTCACTCATTACCACTCATTCACTCACATTCACAAACTCACTCCTACTCACTCACTCCCACTGACTGACGCACTCCCACTCACTCACTCCCACGCACTCACTCCCGCTCACTCACTCCGACTCACTTTCTCACCTACTCATTCAACCCACTCACTCCCACTACTTACTCACTCACCCCCACTCACTCACTCACTAACAGTTACACACTCACTCCCACTCACTCACTCCCACTCAATCCCATTCAATCCCACTCACTCGCTCACACACACTCACTCCTACTCACTCACTCCTACTCACTCCCACTCACACACTCACACTCACTCACTCACACTCACTCACTCACACTCACTCACTCACTCACTCACTCACTCACTCCCATTCATTCCACTCATTCCACTCACTCACTCACTCACTCACACTCACTCACTCCCACTCACTCCCACTCACTCACTTACACACTCCCTCTCACTCACACTCACTCCCACACACTCACTCCCACGCACTCACTCCCATTCATTCACTCACTCACTCCCACTCACTCACTCACTCACTCCCACTCACTCACTCACTCACTCCCACTCACTCACTCGCTCCAACTGCCTCCCACTTACTCACTCACTCCCACTCACTCACTCTCACTCATTCACTCCCACTCACACACTCTCTCCCACCCACTCTCATTCACTCACTCACACTCACTCACTCCCACTCACTGACACTCACTCACTCACTCACTCGCACACTCACTCACTCACTTACACTCACTCACTCCCACTCACTCACTCTCACTCACTCACTTAATCCCACTCACTCACTCCCACTCACTCACCCCTCTCATTCACTCCCACTCACTGACTCCCACTCCCACTCACTCACCCACTCCCACTCACTCACTCCCACTCACTCACTCTCACTCAGTCAATCCCACTCACTTACCCTCACGCACTCCCACTCTCTCACTCACTCATTCCCATTCACTCACTCCCACTCACTCACTCACTCCCACTCACTCAATCACTCCCACACACGAACTCTCACTCACTCACTGATTTGCTTCCACTCACTCACACTCATTCAATCACTCACTCACTTACTCACTCACTCCCGCTCACTCACTCACTCATTCCCACCCGCTCTCTCACTCCAACTCACTCACTCCCACTCACTCACTCACTCCCACTCACTCACTCCCACTCACTCACTCTCTCCCACTTACACATTCACTCACTCACTCGCTCCCACACATTCAACCCTACTCACTCAATCCCACTCACTCACTCCCACTCACTCTCTCACCCACTCCCACTCACTCACTCCCACTCACTCACTCTCACTCCCACTCACACTCTCCCACTCACTCACTCCCACTCACTCACTCTCACTCTCTCACTCATTCCCACTCACTCACTCCCACTCACTCACTCACTCCCACTCACGTAGTCACTCCCACTCACTAACTCTCACTCACTCACTCACTGATTCACTTCCACTCACTCCCGCTCACTCACTCACTCCCACCCACTCACTCACTCCGACTCACTCATTCCCACTCACTCACTCGCACTCACTCACTCTCTCCCACTTACACATTCACTCACTCACTCCCACTCATTCACCCCCACTCATTCAATCCCACTCACTCTCTCCCACTCACTCACTCGCACTCACTCACTCACACCCACTCACTCCCACTAACTCACTCACACTCACTCACTACCACTCACTCACTCACACTCACACACTCACACTCACTCACTCCTACTCACTCACACCCACTCACATTCGCACACCCACTCACTCTCTCCTACTCAGTCACACACTCACTCCCACTCACTCACTCACTCACTCCTGTTCACTTACTCCCACTCACTCTCTCACCTACTCATTCCAACCACTCACTCCCACTCACTCACTCACTAACTCCCACTCACTCAATCACTAACTCCCACTCACTCACTCACTCCATCTCACTCCCACCCACTCACTCCCACTCTTTCCCACTCACTCACTCTCACATACTCACTCCCACTCACTCCCACTCAATCACTCACTCACTCCCAATCACTCATTCCCACTCACTCACTCAATCCCACTCACTCACCCACACACTCACTCCCACTCACTCACATCCACTCACTCACTCACTCACTCCCACTCACTCACTAACTCAGTCACTCACTCACACACCCACTCACTCCCACTCACTCACTCACTCCCACTCACGCACTCCCATTCACTCACTCATTCATTCGCACTCAGTCACTGACTCCAATCACTCACACAACTACTCACTCCTAATCACTCACCCCGTCACTGAAACTGCCAGTCCCTCACTCACAATCACTCACTCAGGCACTCACTCTCTTCAATAACTCATTCCGTCACTCACTCACTCCCACTCACTCCAACCCACTCACTCAGTCACTAACTCAGACCAATCACTCACTCAACCACTCACTCCAATTCACTCACTCGGACACTCACACTGTCAGACACTCACTCACTCACAATCACTCAGTCGCCACTTATTTCCATTCATTACTCAGTCACTCGCTTCCCCCTCGTAAAACTCACTCACTCCCTCGCAACTACTCACTCAATCACTCCCTCCCACTTACTCACTCATTCCCACTCACTCACTCAGTCACTTACTCCCTCCCACTCACTCACTCACTCCCATTCACTCACTCTCTCACTAACTCCCACGCACTCTCACTCACTCACTCCCTTCCATCCACTCTCACTCACTCACTCCCACTCACTCACTCACTCCCATGCACTCCCACTCACTCACTCGCTCCCACATTCACTCACTCACTCCCACTCACCCACTCACTCCCACTCTCTCACTCTCACTCACTCACTCCCACTCACTCATTCCCATTCACTCACTCACACCCACTCACTCACTCCCACTCTCCCACTCTCACTCACTCA
Organism: Scyliorhinus torazame; assembly: GCF_047496885.1. Taxonomy (NCBI): domain Eukaryota; kingdom Metazoa; phylum Chordata; class Chondrichthyes; order Carcharhiniformes; family Scyliorhinidae; genus Scyliorhinus; species Scyliorhinus torazame. The sequence continues at coordinate 359,147,583 of NC_092709.1, read as the reverse complement.
CTCCCACTCGCTCATTCCCACTCACTCACTCACTCCCACTCACTCACTCCCATTCACTCACTCCCACTCACTCACTCCCACTCACTCACTTTCACTCACTCACTCCCACTCACTAATTCACGCTCACTCACTCACTCCCACTCACTAACTCCCACTCACTCACTCACTCCCACATTCACTCACTCACTCACTGCCACTCACTCACTCTCACTCACTCACTCACGAACACTTACTCACTCCCACTCAACCCCACTCACTCACTCACTCCCACACACTCACTCACTCCCACCCTCTCACTCATTCCCACTCACTCACTCCCACTCACTTACTCACTCACACTCACTCACACTCACTCACACCCTCATTCACACTCTCTCAATCACTTATTCACTCCCACTCCCTCACTCCCTCTCACTCCCACCCTCTCTCACACACTCACTCACTCCCACTCACTCACTCCCACTCACTCGCTCACTCACTCCCACTCGCTCACTCCCACTCACTCACTCACTCCCACTCGCTCACTCACTCCCACTTACTCACTCACTCCCACTCACATCCCACCCACTCTCACTCACTCACTTGCTACCGCTCACTCACTCCCACTCACTCCCACTCACTCACTCCCACATTCACTCACTCTCACTCACTCACTCACTCCCACTTACTAACTCCCACTCACTCCCATGCACTCACCCACTCACTCCCACTCACTCACTCCCACTCAGTCAACCACTCCCTCTCACTCACTCAGTCTCACATCCTCACTCCCACTGACTCCCACTCACTCACTCACTCCCACTCACTCGCTCACTCACTCCCACTCGCTCACTCCCACTCACTCACTCACTCCCACTCGCTCACTCACTCCCACTTACTCACTCACTCCCACTCACATCCCACCCACTCTCACTCACTCACTTGCTACCGCTCACTCACTCCCAATCACTCCCACTCACTCACTCCCACATTCACTCACTCTCACTCACTCACTCACTCCCACTTACTAACTCCCACTCACTCCCATGCACTCACCCACTCACTCCCACTCACTCACTCCCACTCAGTCAACCACTCCCTCTCACTCACTCAGTCTCACATCCTCACTCCCACTGACTCCCACTCACTCACTCACTCCCACTAACTCACTCACTCACTCCCACTCACTCACTCACCCACTCACTCCCACTCACTCACTCCCACTCAGTCAACTTCTCCCTCTCACTCACTCACTCTCACATCCTCACTCCCACTGACTCCCACTCACTCACTCACTCCCACTAACTCACTCACTCACTCCCACTCACTCACTCACTCACTCACTCCCACTAACTCACTCACTCACTCCCACTAACTCACTCACTCACTCCCACTCACTCACTCACTCACTCACTCCCACTCATTCACTCCCACATTCACTCACTCACTCCCACTCACTCAATCCCACTCACTCACTCTCACTCACTCACTCCCACTCACTCACTCACTCCCACCCACTCACTCCCACATTCACTCACTCCCTCCCACTCACTCACTCTCAATCGCCCACACCCATTCACTCACTTACTCACTCACTCCCACTCATTCACTCCCACATTCACTCACTCACTCCCACTCACTCACTCCCACTCACTCACTCCCACTCACTCCCACTCACTCACTCCCACTCACTCACTCACTCCCACCCACTCACTCACACATTCACTCACTCACTCCCACTCACTCACTCTCACTCACTCACTCATACCAACTCACTCACTCCAACTCACTCACTCACTCACTCACTCCCACTCACTCACTCACTCCCACTCAGTCATTCCCACTCACTTACTCTCACTCACTCATTCCCACTCACTCACTCCCAATCACTCCCACTCACTCACTCCCACATTCACTCACTCACTGCCGCTCACTCACTCTCACTCACTCACTCACTCACTCCCACTTACTCATTCTCACGCAATCCCAGTCACTAACTCACTCCCACACACTCAGTCACTCACACTCACTCCCACTCACTCACTCACTAACTCCCACTCACTCACACCCACTCACTTACTCCCACTTACTCACTCTCACTCACTCACACTCACTCACTCACACTCACTCACTCCTATTCACTCACTCACTCCCACTCATTCACTCCCACATTCACTCACTAACTCCCACTCACTCACTCCCACTCACTCACTTTCACTCACTCACTCCCACTCACTCACTCCCACTCGCTCACTCACTCCCACCCACTCACTCCCACATTCACTCACTCACTCCCACCCACTCACTCCCACATTCACTCACTCACTCCCACTTACTCACTCCCACTCACTTACTCACTCCCACTCACTCACTCCCACACACTCACTCACTCCCACTCACTCACTCCCACTCACTTACTCACTGCAACTCACTCACTCCAACTTACTCACATTCACTCACGCACACTCACTCACTCCCACTCACTCACTCCCACTCACTCACTCCCACTCACTCACTCCCCATCACTCACTCACTCCCACCCACTCACTCCCGCATTCACTCACTCACTCCCACTCACTCACTCCCACTCAAACCGATTCACTCTCACTCACTCCCACTCACTCACTCTCACTCACTCTCACTCACTCACACTCACTCACTCCCATTCACTCACTCACTCCCACTCATTCACTCCCACATTCACTCACTAACTCCCACTCACTCACTCCCACTCATTCACTCACTCACTCACACACACTCACACACACTAAATCCCTCACTCATTCCCACTCATTCACTCACTCCCACTCTCTCACTCACTCACGGACTCATTCCCACTTACTCCCGCCCTCCCTCCCAATCACTCACCCAGCCACTCGTTTCCATTCATTACTGAGTCACTTGCTCCCCCAGCAAAAACTCACTCACTCCCTCGCAATTACTCACTCAATCACTCCCTACCACTAACTCACTCACTCCCATTCACTCACTCACTCACTCCCACATTCAGTCACTCACACCCACTCACTCACTCCCACTTACTCACTCTCACTCACTCACTCCCACTCACCCACCCCCATTCACTCACTCACTCCCACTCATTCACTCCCACATTCACTCACTCATTCCCACTCACTCACTCCGACTCACTCACTCTCACTCACTCCCACTCGCTCACTCCCACTCACTCACTCACTCACTCCCACTCGCTCACTCACTCCCACTTACTCACTCACTCCCACTCACATCCCACCCACTCTCACTCACTCACTTACTACCGCTCACTCACTCCCACTCACTCCCACTCACTCACTCCCACATTCACTCACTCTCACTCACTCACTCACTCCCACTTACTAACTCCCACTCACTCCCACGCACTCACCCACTCACTCCCACTCACTCACTCCCACTCAGTCAACCACTCCCTCTCACTCACTCACTCTCACATCCTCACTCCCACTGACTCCCACTCACTCACTCACTCCCACTAACTCACTCACTCACTCCCACTCACTCACTCACTCACTCACTCCCACTCATTCACTCCCACATTCACTCACTCACTCCCACTCACTCAATCCCACTCACTCACTCTCACTCACTCACTCCCACTCACTCACTCACTCCCACCCACTCACTCCCACATTCACTCACTCCTTCCCACTCACTCACTCTCAATCGCCCAAACCCATTCACTCACTTACTCACTCACTCCCACTCATTCACTCCCACATTCATTCACTCACTCCCACTCACTCACCCCCACTCACTCACTCCCACTCACTCCCACTCACTCACTCACTCACTCCCACCCACTCACTCACACATTCACTCACTCACTCCCACTCACTCACTCTCACTCACTCACTCTCATTCACTCACTCATACCAACTCACTCACTCCAACTCACTCACTCACTCACTCACTCCCACTCACTCACTCACTCCCACTCAGTCATTCCCACTCACTTACTCTCACTCACTCATTCCCACTCACTCACTCCCAATCACTCCCACTCACTCACTCCCACATTCACTCACTCACTGCCGCTCACTCACTCTCACTCACTCACTCACTCACTCCCACTTACTCATTCTCACGCAATCCCAGTCACTAACTCACTCCCACACACTCAGTCACTCACACTCACTCCCACTCACTCACTCATTAACTCCCACTCACTCACTCCCACATTCAGTCACTCACACCCACTCACTCACTCCCACTTACTCACTCTCACTCACTCACTCCCACTCACCCACCCCCATTCACTCACTCACTCCGACTCATTCACTCCCACATTCACTCACTCATTCCCACTCACTCACTCCGACTCACTCACTCTCACTCACTCCCACTCACTCACTCCCACCCACTGACTCCCACATTCACTCACTCACTCCCACTCACTCACTCTCACTAACGCACTCTCATTCACTCACTCATTCCAACTCACTCACTCCAACTCACTCACTCACTCCCACTCACTCACTCCCACTCAGTCACTCCCACTCAGTCACTCCCACTCAGTCACTCCCACCCACTCACTCTCACTCACTCACTCCCACGCACTCACTCCCACTCAAACCCATCCACTCTCACTCACTCACTCCCACTCACTCACTCCCAATCACTCCGACTCACTCACTCCCACGTTCACTCACTCACTGCCGGTCACTCACTCTCACTCACTCACTCACTCCCACTTACTCATTCCCACTCACTCCCAGTCACTAACTCACTCCAACACACTCAGTCACTCCCACTCACTCCCACTCACTCACTCACTCACTCCCACTCACTCACTCACACTCACTTACTCACTCCCACTCACTCACTCCCACTCACTCACTCCCACTCACTCACTCCCACTCACTTACTCACTGCCACTCACTCACTCCCACTTACTCACTCTCACTCACTCACTCACACTCACTCACTCCCATTCACTCACTCCCACTCATTCACTCCCACATTCACTCACTCACTCCCACTCACTCACTCTCACTCACTCACTCCCACTCACTCACTCCCACTCACTCACTCACTCCTACCCACTCACTCCCACATTCACTCACTCACTCCCAATCACTCATTCCCACTCACTCACTGTCATTCACTCACTCATTCCTACGCACTCCTACTCACTCACTCACTCCCACTCACTCACTCTCACTCACTCACTCCCACTCAGTCACTCCAGCTCACTCACTCACTCCCACTCACTCACTCCCACTCAAACCCATCCACTCTCACTCACTCACTCCCACTCACTCACTCCCAATCACTCCCACTCACTCACTCCCACATTCACTCACTCACTGCCGCTCACTGATTCTCACTCACTCACTCCCACTCACTCCCAGTCACTCACTCACTCCCACACACTCACTCACTCCCATTCACTCCCACTCACTCACTCCCACTCACTTACTCACTCCCACTCACTCACTCACTCCCACTCACTTACTCGCTCCCACTCACTCACTCTCACTCACTCACTCCCAGTCACCCGCTCACTCACTTCCACATTCACTCACTCACTCCCTCTCACTCACTCCCAATCACTCACTCACTCTCACCCACTCTCACTCACTCACTCACTCCCACCCACTCTATCTCACTCACTCCCACTCACTCTCACTCACTCACTTCTACCCACTCTCACTCACTCACTCCCACTCAATCACTCACTCCCACGCACTCCAACTCACTCACTCACTCCCACAATCACTCACTCACACCCACTCACTTACTCCCACTTACTCACTCTCACTCACTCACTCCCACTTGCTCACTCCCACATTCACTCACTCACTCCCACTCACTCACTCCCACTCACTGACTCACTCCCACTCAGTCGCATTCACTCACTTATTCCCACTGACTCACTCCCTCTCACTCACTCACTCACCCACTCATTCCCACTCACTCAGTCACCCACTCCCTCTCACTCACTCACTCTCACATCCTCACTCCCACTCACTCACTCACTCCCACTCACTCACTCACTCCCACTCACTCACTCATTGTCACTCTCTCACTCAATCCCACTCACTTATCCACTCACTCACTCCCACTCACTCACTCCCACTTACTCACTCACTCAACAGTTACAACAAAATGATGTATAAATGAAATGGATATATCAGAAAGCATATACGGAAGAGGAATCTGAGCGTATACCAGTGTGTTATTACCGTAAAAGTGATGTCTTGATGAGAAAATGGAGACCTTTACGTATGCAGGCGGATGAAAAGTGGGCAGACGTTCATCAAATAGTATTGCCGGTAGGGTATAGAAAAGAGGTGTTGCAAGTGGCACACGAGGTACCAGTGGGAGGTCATTTGGGGATAAGGAAATCCAAAAACATTTTTATTGGCCTGGACTACATAAAGGTGGAGTTAAATTTTGTCAATCATGTCACACATGTCAAGTGATAGGGAAACCTCAAGCAGTGGTAAAACCAGCGCCGTTAATATCCATCCCAGCATTTGAGGAATCTTTTACCGGGGTCCTAATCGATTGTGTAGGGCCGCTCCTTAAAACAAAAAGTGGGAATCTATGGGCGGGATTCTCCACCCCCCCCCCCCCACGGCCGGGTCGGAGAATCGGTGGGGGGGTGCCGTGAATCCCGCCCCCGCCGACCGCCAAATTCTCCGGCACCGAAAATTCAGCGGGGGCGGGAATTGCGCCGCGCCGGTCGGTGGCCCACCCCCCTCTCCCCGGCGATTCTTCAGCCCAGCGATGGGCCGAAGTCCCGTTGCTGTCATGCCAGTCCCGCCGGCGTGAATCAAACCACCTACCTTACTGGCGGGACTGGTGGTGTGGGTGGGCTCCGGGATCCTGGGGGGGGGGGCGCGTGGCGATCTGGCCCCGTGGCGTGCCCCCACGGTGGCCTAGCCTGCAATTGGGGCCCACCAATCCGCGGGCGGGCCTGTGCCGTTGGGGCACTCTTTTCCTTCCGCCTCGGCCATAGCCTCCATGATGGCCGATGTGGAAGTGACACCCCACCTCTGCGCATGCGCGGGGATGACGTCTGCAGCCGCTGATGCTCCCGCGCATGTGGGACTTCCGCCGGCCGGCAGAGTCCCTTCGGCCCCAGCGGGCATGGTGCCAAAGGCCTTTCCCGCCGGCCGGCGGCACGCCAACCACTCTGGCATGGTCCAAGTCCCTCAAGGTGAGGGCTTGGCCCCTAAAGGTGCGGAGAAATCCACACCTTTGGGGACCCGACGCCGGAGTGGTTCCTGCCACTCCATCCCGCCAGGACCCCCTGCCCCACCGGGTAGGGGAGAATCCCGGCCAAAATCTTTTGACTATAATGGATGTGGCTACTAGGTTTCCAGAGGCCATTCCTGTCCGTAATATCACAGCTAAAAAGATTGTGGAGGAGTTACTTAAATTTATTTACTAGATATGGACGATCCACTGAAATTCAATCGGATCAAGTATCAAATTTTACCTCAAAGTTGTTCAGAGAAGTTAAGGTAGTTTAGGAATAAAACAATTTAAATTAACTGCGTACCATCCAGAACCGCAGGTAGAGTTAGAAAGGTGGCATCAGACATTAAATACAATGTTGAGGGCTTATTGTCAAAGATTATCCAGAGGATTGGGATAAAAGAATTCCATTCGTACTGTTTGCAATTAGGGATGCAGCTAATGAGTCAACCAAATTTAGTCCTTTTGAACTAATTTTGTGTCATGAGGTAAGAGGACCATTTAAATTGATTAAAGAATAATTGGTGGGTGAGAAATTGGAAATTACAGAATTGGATTACGTGTCAAATTTTAGAGAATGATTAAATAGAGCAGGTGAATTGGCTAGGCAACATTTGAAAGTTGCACAAAATGTGATGAAACGGATAGCGGACAAGAAATCCAAAGTTCGTAGTTTTGCCAGTCGAGATAAAGTTTTAGTGTTGTTACCAGTGGTAGGCGAGCCTTTAAAAGCTAGGTTTTGTGGACCGTATCAGATTGAAAGGAAATTAAGTGAGGTGAATTATGTTGTAAAAACACCAGATAGAAAGAAGACTCACCGAGTGTGTCATGTGAATCTGCTTAAAAGGTACTTTGAAAGGGAAGGAGTGGAAAAGGAGGTTTTAATGATTCTAACTCAAAGTGACGGACCAAATCCAGATTAAATTGGAAAATGAGGATGTTCTTAAAAATTGGGGTGAATTGTTAAGTTACTTTCCAGAGGAAAAACGAACTGACCTGAAAGAGTTATTGATATCACATGGGCAAATATCTAGTAGAGATAAATTGGGAAGTACTAAAATGGCTATGCATGATGTAGATGTGGGAAATGCTGTTCCTATCAAAACAACATCCATATAGACTTAACCCTTTAAAATTGGCACAGGTTAACAGAGAGATTGAGAGTATGCTGAAGAAATCATAATTGAAGTGGGTTGCAGCCAATGGAGCTCACCCATAGTGATGGTACCTAAACCAGATGTTACCCAACGGTTGTGTGTGGACTATCGAAAGGTGAATGCAGTTACAAGAACGGACTCTGATCCTATCCCACGTTTGGAGGATTGCATTGAGAAAGTGGGAAAATCCACTTTTATTTCCAAATTGGATTTAATTAAAGGTTACTGGCAGGTACCTTTATCCGAAAGGGCGAAGGAGATTTCAGCTTTTGTGACTCCAGATGGTATATATCAATTCAAAGTTATGCCATTTGGCATGAAAAACGCCCCAGCCACATTTCAACGGTTAACTAACAAAGTTGTTTCAGGATTACCCAATTGCGGTATACATCGACGATCTGGTTATTTTTAGTCAGACATGGAAAGAACACTTAAAACATCCGATGGAGTTATTCGATCCACTTCAGGAGGCGGGTTTGGTGATAAATATAGCCAAAAGTGAATTTGGAAAAGCCCAAGTCACTTTCCTTGGCCATATAATCGGACAGGGTCGACTGGTCCAAGGGGATGTGAAAACGAAAGTTATTGGGGAGTTTCCGATATCCTCGACACAACGGGAAATAATGCGATTTCTAGGGAGGAGTGGATTTTACTGGAAATTTGGACCAAATTTTAGCAGTGTGATCGCTCCACTAACAGACTTGCACAGGAAGCGTAACAAATTCCAGTGGAGAGCGGAGTGTCAACAGGCATTTGACGGCCTGAAGGCTGTGTTAACCACTGCTCCTGTGTTAGTCATCACAAATTATACCAAACCATTCAAAGTGGCTGTTGATGCGAGTGATGTGGGCGTAGGTGCGGTGCTTCTACAAGATGACGATGAAGGGATAGAGCGGCCTGTTGGTTATTTTTCAATGAAATTGAATCCTCACCAGAAAAAGTATTCGACAATTGAGAAGGAGACTTTGAGTTTGGTACTGGCTTTGCAACATTTTCACATTCATGTGACCAGCAATCCGTCTGACACCATTATATATACTGATCATAATCCGTTGACGTTTTTGGAGCGATTCCGGAATAACAATGCGAGGCTGTTTCGCTGGAGTTTATTGTTACAGCCATTTCATTTAAAAATAGTACATGTGGCAGGACGGAAAAACGTGATAGCCAATGCTTTGTCACGAATGTGATGAACGGAAGGATTTCGGTTGGAGGAAGAAGAATGGGAAAAAATGGGCTATATTGTTATACCTGTTTGCGTGTGTTGGTTTTTTTCGAACCAGTCAAGTGTTTTTACTGTGTGCATTTCTTAATTGATGGCGCAAAGGTGAAAAATGAAACCATCTTGAAGTTGATGGTATATATTTTTTTCTTGGGGGGGAGGTGTCATGTGAGAGCACCTTAAAGATAGGGATGTTCAAGCAATGTACCTTTAAGAAATGGAGCTGATCATATTACTGAAGTGATGTCAGAGGGTGGGGGGAGGTGAGCTCACTTCTGCGTTTTGAGTTTCAGTTTGAGAAGATAGCTGGGAGTGTCTGTGTGTTTTGCTGTGAGCTGCATGAAGAAACACAGAGCTGGTCTGTTGATTTCTGCAATCCAAAGACTATAAATATATTGAGTGTAACCTAATGTGCTCCTATTTTTGAAGGTTTGAAGTCTTTTGGATGTTTAAAGGAACAGTTTGAAGGATTATTTAGCGTTGTAGTCTTTTGGGGTTATCTTTGAAGTAATGGGTGTTAAGATATTCAATGTTTGTTTTAAAAGGGTTGACTTGAGTTCATAGAATAAACATTGTTTTGTTTTAAAAATCACTTGTCCATAATTGCTGTATCACACCTGGAGAGTACTCAGTGTGTTTCCCACACCACAATCTATTAAAAGTTGTGGGTCGGTTAAACACCATGAAAGACCTTGGGGTTCTGTAAAGCCGGACCCATAACAAGAGAAAGAGAGAGAGGCAAAAGCAAAGCGATTTACACAGCAGCTGATCTGGATAGGCAATAATGAAAGGGATCACTATAGTTTGTGGAACAGATGCGGGGGAGGTGGTATTGTCACTGGACAACTCGTCCAGAGACCCTACCTGTTGCTCCAGGGACTGCGGTTCGAATCCCACCATGGTAGCCGGCGAAATTTGAAATCAGTACAAATCTGGAATTGTTGTAAAAACCCATTTGGTTCGCTCTTTCAACCGGTCCATGGCCCTGTAGCTCACAACACAATGCACCTCCGCGTTTCTCGCCCCTTCTATCGTTCCCTCTCCCTGAGGGAAGAACATCTTTCCCCCTCACCTCCGTGGTTTACCCTGGGGGGGGGGGGAAAGGGGGGAAATCCCGCCACGATGGCAGCTCCCCCCACTCGAGAGGGGGCTGACTTAACCCGCGTTAACCTGGGTTAACCTGAGGGTCCCCACACCTCAGTCGAGGGGAAGGGTTGAGAAGGCGGGGCCTTCACGGATCACCTCAGCCTGCCGCCAACCCGTCGTTAACGGACCTCCGCGACTCTGAACGTCCCTCGGGAATGGGCAATCGAATGCCGGCCCACATCCACCTCCCATGAACGATAGGAAAAAAAAGTTAATCTTGCCACTGAGTGGCGGAGGGACACTTTGAGGTGGGTGAGCGGTGCGGTGGAGGGGAGGGGGGGGTGACCATGGTCCATGTTGGCATTAACAACATAAGAAGAAGGGACAAATTGCTGCAGGAAGAAACAGCTGAACCCAGCAGTCCCCGGATTATTCCCGGGAAAAAGAAAAAGTGATCTTGGAAATTGGGCGGGGCACTTGAATGAAGGCTGGAGGTACCGTGCACGATGGCTGGTTTCAGATTCGACATAAGGCCCAGTTCCGATGGGCGACAGAGCACAAACAAACCAGACAAACTACACCTAAGTAGATCTTACATCACACTTATCACAGCAGTCGTGCAAGTCGGAACACTTTGCACCAGGTTGCAACAGGCATGTTGCTGCGTCACAGCAGGGATCGTTGCAATCCTGAAGGAGAAACAAAGAGAAGAAAAGGAAACACTGGTGAGTGAGGAATAGATACTCTGTACATCACTAATAGATTATTGGTCAGAGGGCATTGTGGACGGGGCTGGGAAATCTGAGACAGAATTCTCTGGATGTCGCAATTCAATTTTCCTGCACACCACCACCACACCCCCTCCAACCCCCGAGGGGTTTCCCAGGCGTATGGGGAGGTTTCCATGGGAACAGTGGGCCGTCGGGAAAAATTCGGCTGGGGTGGGGGGGGGAGGGGAGAATGCAGCCCAGGGTAACACCTCCACTGAGATAGTGGGAGCAATTCTCCCAGAACGATTCTGGGCGAGATTCTTTGTCCCGGCAACTGGCCAATGTGGGGGGTGGGGGGGGGGGGGGTCCTTGCCAATGTGGGGGGTGGGGGGGGGGGGTCCTTGCCACTGTGGGGCCCCCCTCCCCCACCCACGCCGTCGGCAAATCCGCGGGCGTGAGTGCGCGGCCGCCGAAATGAATCCAGCCCTCGAAATGTTGACCCTGCTGGGAAAAGCAGTGAGACTCCTGTGCGGTGGATCGGTACGAACCTGATCGCGACCCAGCCACCATGGGGCTGGTTTAGTACACTGGGCTAAATCGCTGGCTTGTAAAGCAGACCAAGGCAGGCCAGCAGCACGGTTCAATTCCCATACCAGCCTCCCCGAACAGGCGCCGGAATGTGGCGACTAGGGGCTTTTCACAGTAACTTCATTGAAGCCTACTTGTGACAATAAGCGATTTTCATTTCATTTAGACATTCATTTGCAGCTTGGGGAGATTCCTGCAGGAACAGTGATGTGGGGAGCTAAAGATGCTGGTTAGGCTGGCTCCCTGGGGATGGGGACACCTATCACAGCACTCCCAATTATAACCAGCCCCCGGCCCTACTGGCTGGGTACAATTGGATACCCCATGATGGTCTTTTAGGCTTCGTCAACTAATTATACTGAAGAAAGGAACCCAGGGACCTCGTGGTAGGGGCTCTGCCCAAACCAAACAATAAGCAACAGAAATATACCAAACAAAACTGGCAAGTCATGCTACAGTTGTTTAGAACCTCGGTAAGGCCGCACTTGGAATATTGTGCACAATTCTGGTCGCCACACTACCGGAAGGATGTGGAGGCTTTGGAGAGGGTGCAGAGGAGGTTGCCAGGTCTGGAGGGTGGTAGCTATGCTGAGAGGCTGAATAGACTCGGACTGTGTTCATTTGAAAGTGGATGGGCAGGCACTCTTTCCCAGGGTGGAGGAGTCAGTCACCAGGGGGCATAGGGTTAAGGTCCGTGGGGAAAGGTTTAGAGGAGATGTGCGAGGCAGGTTTTTTACACAGAGCGTGGTGAGTGCCTGGAACGCGTTGCCAGGGGAGGTTGTGGAAACAGATAGATTAACGGTGTTCAAAAGGCAACTTGACAAATGCATGGATAGGATTGGTACAGAGGGATACGGCACTAGGAGTTGCTGAGGGTTTTTGCAAAGGGTGGTATCATGACCGGTACAGGCTTGGAGGGCCGAAGGGCCTGTTCATGTGCTGCACTGTTCTTTGTTCTTTGATTGACCAATTTAATCGATTGATCAAGTTTATTCGATTGACCAAGATGCCACATATTGGTCAGAATGTTGGGTGGAGTTCTCACAAAACATGACTGCGTCATATCAGCCAAGAAAATTGGTGCGAATCACGCCGGCTTGTCCAGCATAATTCCCATCAGGACCTTGCTCACGTAGCCAATTTTCTGGAGGGAGGATGATTGTACCGGCACTGAGAGAGGCGACCTCGAAAGACACCCACTGACCCGCTTCACAGAGATTGGCGAGCCATTTTCAATGCGGAACCCAATCTCAAGTTGGCGGATAAGACAAGCCCCCCATTAAATCGCAGACATTGATTTTCAGTCTCCCACAGTCCCCAATCATCCTCGCCAACATTAATCCCCCTGCTGCCCTACCTCCCCCACCCCCCCCCGCCCCGCAAGGATCTCTGGCATCAGGACGCTCCTAATGGGTATCTCTTAAGACCAACCGGCATCTGGTCCTCCACCCTGCAGTCGCTGTAACCACGACCCTCAACAAGACCATAGGACCTAGGAGCAGAATTTGGCCACTCGGCCCATCGGGTCTGCTCCGCCATTCAATCATGGCTGATATTTTCACATCCCCATTCTCCTGCCTACTCCCCATAACCCCTGATCCCCTTATTAATCAAGAACCTATCTATCTCTGTCTTAAAGACACTCAGTGATTTGGCCTCCATAGCCTTCTGCGGCAAAGAGTTCCACAGATTCACCACCCTCTGGCTGAAGAAATTCCTCCTCATCTCTGTTTTAAAGAATCGTCCCTATAATCTGAGATTGTGTCCTCTGCTTCTAGTTTTTCCTACCAGTGGAAACATCCTCTCCACATCCACTCCATCCAGACCTCGCAGTACCCTGAACATTGCAATAAGATCCCCTCTCATCTATCGAAACTCCAACGAGTACAGACCCAGAGTCCTCAAACATTCCTCATACGAAAAGTTCTTCATTCCAGGGATTATTCTTGTGAACCTCCTCTGGACATTTTCCAAGGCCAGCACATCCTTCCTTAGATACGGGGCCCATAACTGCTCACAAAACTCCAAAAGGGGTCTGACCAGAGCCTTATACAGCCTCAGAAATAAATCCCTGGTCTTATATTCTAGCCATCTTGACATGAATGTTAACATTGCATTTGCCTTCTTAACTGTCAACTGAACCTGCACATTAACCTTAAGAGAATCATGAACAAGGGGTGAGATTCTCCGATCGCGGGACAGAGCTTCCGTGCCATCGCGAACGCCGTTGTGTTTTACGACGCGCAAAACGGGCGCGGGTACTAGCGATTCTGGCCAACCACTGGAGGCCAGCTTAGCGCTGGAGCGGTTGTCGGCGCTCCAGCCTAACTTACTGGCACGCACTGGGGGTGGCGCCAACCCACGCATGTGCAGTGCCGACGCACCAACCGGTGCGGTGGCTTTACGGTATGCGCCTAACCCGACGCAACATGGCGCGGGGCCGGACGCGCAACAAAGTAGGCCCGGGGGGGGGGAGAGGCCGTCACCGCGATTGGTGGGCCCCAATCGCGGGCCCGACCCCATCGGAGGCCCCCCCCGGGAAGGATCCCCCTACCACCCCCCCCCCCACCCCACAGGCCGCCCTCTGACCCTTCGCGCAGAGTTCCCTCCGGCAGTGACCAGGTGTGATCGACGCCGGCGGGACAATGTTTTTCCGCGTGGCCCAGCCTCGTACAGTGGCCTGAGATCGGCGCCGCGCCAAACGCGCTGGCGCAAATGACACCGATCTCCACACATTGGGGTGACAGGGCGCATTTGCGGCGGTTCTCCGGCGTGTGACTGGGAGAATCACGCCCAAGGACTCGGATGTCCTTTTGTGCTTCTGCTTTCCGAAGCATTTCCCCATTTAGAAAATACTCTATGCCTAGATTCCTCCTTCCAAAGTGCATAACCTCACACTTTTCCACATTGTATTTCATCTGCCACTTCATTGCCCAAACTCCTAGCCTGCCCAAGTCCTTCTGCAGCCCGCCTGCTTCCTCAGTACTACCCGCACCTCTTTAGATCTTTGTATCATCTGTAAACTTAGCAACAGTGCCTTCAATTCCTTCTTCCAGATCATTAATGTATATTGTGAAAAGTTGTGGTCCCAGCACAGACCCCTGAGGCACATCACTAGTCACCGGCTGCCATCCTGAAAAAGACCCCTTTATCCCCATTCTCTGCCTTCTGCCAGTCAGCCAATCCTCTATCCAGGCCAGGATCTTACCCTGAACATAATGGGCTCCTAACCTATTGAACAGTCTTCTTTGCGACACCTTGTCAAAGGCCTTCTAGAAATCTAAATAAATCATGTCCACTGGTTCTCCTTTGTCTAACTTGCTTGTTACCTCCTCAAAGAACTCTAACAGATTTGTCAGACACAACCTCCCTTTGGCAAAGCCGTGCTGACTCAGTCCTATTTTACCATGCACTTCCTTGTGCTTTGCGATGTCATCATTAATAACAGACTCTAAAATCTTACCAATGACCCAAGTCAGGCTAACCGGCCTATAATTTCCCATTTTCTGCCTCCCTCTCTTCTTAAACAGCGGTGTGACATTAGCCACCTTCCAGTCCTCTGGGACCCATCCTGCCTCCAGTGATTCCTGAAAGATATGCCTTCACAATCTCCTCAGCTATCCCTTTTTGAACCCTGGGATGTAGTCCATCTGGTCCAGGTGACTTATCCACCTTCAGACCTTTCAGTTTACCCAGAACCTTCTCCTTTGTAATGGTCAATGCATTCACCTCTGCCCCCTGGTTCTCTTGGAGCTCTGGCATCCCACTGGTGTCTTCCGCCATGAAGACTGATGCAAAGTAACTATTCAGTTCGTCTGCCATTTCTTTGTTTTCTATTATTACTTCTCCAGCCACGTTTTCCAGTGGTCCAATCTCTATTTTTGCCTCTCTCTTACCTTTTGTATATTGAAAAAATCTTTTCCTACCTTCCTTGATATTACTAGCTAGCTTGCACTCATACTTCATCTTCTCCCACCCTATTGCTTTTTTAGTTATCCTCTGCTCGCTTTTAAAGGCTTCCCAATCCTCTGGTTTCCCACTAATGCTCGCCACTTTGTATGCTTTTAATTTAGCCTTTATGCTGTCCTCGACATCCCTCGTCAGCCATGGATGCCTTGTCCTCCCCTTAGCATGTTTCCTCCTCCTTGGGATGAATTTCTGTTGTGCCTCTCTAATAACCCTCAAAAACTCCTGCCATTGCTGTTCCACTGTCTTCCCTGCTCGGCTCCGTTTCCAATCAGCTCTGGCCAGCTCCTCCCTCATGTCTTTATAGTTACCCTTATTTAATTGTAATACCGTTACATCTGATTCCAGCTTCTCCCTCTCAAACTGCAGGGTGAATTCTATCAGATTGTGGTCACTGGTCCCTAAGGGTTCCTTCACCTTAAGGTCCCTAATCAAGTCTGCCTCATTACACATCACCAAATCCAGAATTGCCTGTTCCCTTGTTGGCTTTGTCACAAGCTGCTCCAAAAAAACATCCCTTAGACATTCCATAAATTCAATTTCTTCGGATCCACTACCAACCTGATTTTCCCAGTCCACCTGCATATTTTTTACATGCCTTTTCTATCTCCTGATTTATTTTCTGCCCCCAAATCCTGACTACTTCTAGGGGGCCTGTACATAACTCCCATCAGGGTATTTTTACCTTTGCGATTCCTCAACTCTACTCACAGAGATTTGATGCCTTCTGATCCTATATCGCTCCTTGCTATCGATTTAACTTCATTCCTTACTAGCAATCCAATCCTGCCCCCTTTTCCCAACTGCCTGTCCTTTGGATAGGACACATATCCTTGGATATTTAAATCCCAACCCTGATCCCCTGGCAGCCACGTCTGTGTGATGCCAGCAACATCGTGGCCAATTTCAATGTGCGCAGCAAGCTCATTTACCTTGTTCCGTATACTGCTCGCATTAAGGTACAACACCCTCAATCCTGCATTAGCCACCTCCCTTTTCCCACTCTCCTCTGTCACTGTATCCTGTACTGTGGCCCTTTTTGACTTTTGACTATGGCTTCTCTGACTTACACTTTCTCCCTTGCTGTTTTTTTGTTTCTGCCCCGTTTTACTTCCCTCCGACTTCCTACATCGGATCCCATCCCACTGCCACATTAGTTTAAACCCTCCCCGACAGCTTTAGCAAACACCACCCGCACCCCCCCCCCCCCCCCCCCGGGACATCGCTCCACCCCAGCAGTCGCTATAACCAGCACCCTCAACCGCCGCAGACAATGTACCTGATTTGTTATGCTCCAGGTGTAGCATAAGCGGATTCCTTGTGGTGCACTTGACAAAGGAAGGTTCAGACGTGGAGATAACTTCAACACGTTTGTTAAACTATTTACACTTCTATTACTCGGGTTCGACACTACTGCTCATCCTACTATAGCTACCCAGAGTGACTAACCAGTTGCTGCAATCCACGTGGTGGGTGTAGTATTGAATCAACCCTGTCTTGAATCAACTCACTGACTGTCTCCACTGGAAAGAGGCAGATCATGTATGTGGTGTCCTTTATCTATGGGTTGGTGTAATGCCCCCCTGTGGTCGTGTCACACCTGTGTGTATCGTGAATGTCCATTGGTCGCTTCCTATCTAACTGATCTATTGGTTGAGTGTGTGTGTGTGATGTCTCTGGTGCTCCCTCTAGTATCTAGCTAGCCTACATGTATTTACATTAACCCCTTGTGTATTTACAGTGATGCACATCACCACAGCACCTAGCACTCTGTATCCAAGGTGAGCGATACCCCCCTATGGGATCACCAAATCACTCCCTTTCATGCCCCACTTTATGTCCCCCCTTCATAAGACCACAAGACATCGGAGCAGAATTAGGCCACTCGGCCCATCGGGTCTGCTCCGCCATTCAATCATGGCTGATATTTTCTCATCCCCATTCTCCTGCCTTCTCCCCATAACCCCTGATCCCCTTATTGATCAAAAACCTATCTATCTCTGTCTTAAAGACACTCAGTGCTTTGGCCTCCACAGCCTTCTGCGGCAAAGAGTTCCACAGATTCACCACCCTCTGGCTGAAGAAATTCCTCCTCATCGCTGTTTTAAAGGATCGTCCCTTTAGTCTGAGATGGTGTCCTCTGGTTCTAGTTTTTCGTACAAGTGGAAACATCCTCTCCACGTCCACTCTATCAGGCCTCGCAGTATCCTGTAAGTTTCAATAAGATCCTCCCTCATCCTTCTAAACTCCAACGGGTGCAGACCCAGAGTCCTCAACCGTTCAAACTATGACACCCCCCCCCCCCATCATGCCCCCGCTCATGCCCCTTCATGCCACACCAGATTGTAGGCCTTGACAATTTTCAAGGTCCCACCCCTTTCAAGCCCCTCGCCATTCAGGCCCACCCCCTTGGCAGTGCCAAACTGGCGGGGCGTGAACCAGATCACGTCTGCTGCAATGGGTATGGGCATCGCACACGGTCGGTACCCAGTGCGAACCACGCTTGGGGTCCTCCCACCATTCTTCTGACATGCTGGAACTTGGGGCAGGCACTGCGCAGTCAGAGAATCGACCCCATTGCGCACATATAGGGCCCGTTTCTCCCGGGAAATGACTGCTGTTTTGGGAAGGAATCACGGGGTGATTTCCATGGATGGGCACGGTCCAGATCACAATCCACCCACACATGGGCCAAAGAAATGATGCCGCACATGAATCACACTGAGCCAAACTGCCCAGGCTTCTAACTCCTCTGACTCGGGCACCACGGTAGCATAGTGGTTAGCACAGCTGCTTCACAGCTCCAGGTTCCCAGGTTCAATTCCCGCCTGGGTCACTGTCTGTGCGGAGTCTGCACTTCCTCCCCGTGTGGGTTACCTACTGGTGCTCCGGTTTCCTCACAGTCCAAATATGTGCAGGTTAGGTGGATTGGCCATGCTAAATTGTCCCTTAGTGTCCATAAAATGTTAAATGGAGGTTACTGGTACACGGGGTAGGGTAGATACGTGGGCTTCAGTAGGGTGCTCTTTGTAAGGGCCGGTGCAGACTCGATGGACTGAATGGCCTTCTTCTGCACTGTAAATTCTATGATTCTATGACTCGGGTTCACTGCTAACAAGGCGGAGCAGCCTTTAATCGCTTCCTCAGCACTGGCGCCCACTCAATCCAGCAGGATGGCAGCTCGGAGACCTGGTCATGGAGGAGAACGGGGAACCCGGTACCCTGAGCTGGGGGGGGGGTGCAGGTAGGAGACCCCAGAGTGCAGAGACAAAACCTGCCAGGGGAGCAGTGGCAGCTGCTGTTAGTGCCAGCACCATGACCAGGAGGTTTGCTATCCAATTTAGGAAGAGCTGTATGGGCAAGTTACCATGTCTCTCCTCCAGCCTGCCAACTCTGGACACTGCCCCCCCCCCCCTCCCCACCACCACCAATCCGCTGGCTGCCACTCACAGCCTCCCTACTTCCGACCTCCAAGCTTGTTGGCCAGAACCCCCTGGCACTCACCATCACAATCCCTTTCTGTCTCGGCACTGTGCCCACATATGCCACCTGCTGTAGAGCCCCTGACCCGCCAGACATCCGGTTCACAATGCTCTTTTGTTGTCCCCACAGGAGAAGATGGCCCACAATAAGAGAGAGAGGCGATGCTGGGGCTCCTCACGTTGCATGGGTGCTCCCCTATGAGGAACGGGCCCTGGTGATTACGGGGTCGGCCGAGGAGAGAGCAGGGACTGACATTGAGTTCGCCCTGCGTCGGAGAAGCGAGATCCACTCAACCTTCACCGTGGTAACCTCTCCGAAGTGAGTTGTTGATGTCCCTGTCCCTTCTCCTCCCCGTTTACTGAACCCTCATCTTCCAGGATCACCCTCTGATGAACCTGGGCCACCCGGAGTCGTTCCCCACCCCCCACGCCACCCAAGACACCACCAAGGAGGGTAACGCCCAGGAGAACACCGACAATGAATCCCAGCTGTTCTCTGCATCATCCACCAACGGAGAGACACACAGCTTGCCGGGCAAGATGAGCAGATAGGTTTCTGGGTCACTGCTGCAAGGGTCCTATCTGGTTATCCCCCGTTTATTCCCTTATTTATCCGTTCTTTTTGTTCTTACGTTAATATTTTTGATTCAAGGGCGATTAATGGACATGTGTCTTTGAGGCAAATGGCCTCTGCCTTTAATTCAAGCAGAGGATTTCAGCAGCAGGAGCGGTCACTGTGTTAGTCGGAACTGGTTCATACTGGAGCTGTTGACTGACTGGCACCAATGACGGAGATTGGCTCGTACTCAGTTTGATTGATTTGGCTGATGGTCGATGAATTGATCCAAAGGGCTGTGCTCTGCCCGGTAACAGGGGGAGATTGGATCTGACCGCACTGGAATGTTTTTCAGAGTCCAATGGCTTGAACTTGCTTTCAGTTTGACTCCTGGCAACCTCAAGGGCAGATCTGTTACTCTCTCCTCTCTGTTTTCCTCCAGAAAGGTGGTGTTTCTGAACGGGCACAGAGACTGGATGAATCTGTTTCGAGGAGAATCATTACAGATCGTGAAAGCAAAGTCCAGAATCAGCTAACTTTCCCAGAAAACCTGGTGTGAATCGTCTATCTTTCTCCAGGAGGCCTGCTGCCTGTGAGTGCTGCCTGTGAGTGCTCCTGCGAGTGCTGCCTGTGAGTGCTCCAGTGAGTGCTGCCTGCGAGTGCTGCCTGCGAGATCTGCCTGCGAGTGCTGCCTGTGAGTGCTCCTTCGATTGGTGCCTGTGAGTGCTCCTTTGAGTGGTGCCTACAAGTGCTGCCTGTGAGTGCTCCTTCAAGTGCTGCCTATTAGTTCTGCCTGCGAGTGCTGCCTGCGAGTGCTGCCTGCGAGTGCTGCCTGCAAGTGCTGCCTGCGAGTGCTGCCTGCGAGTGCTCCAGTGAGTGCTGCCTGCGAGTGCTGCCTGCGAGCTCTGCCTGCGAGTGCTGCCTGTGAGTGCTCCTTCGATTGCTGCCTGTGAGTGCTCCTTCGAGTGGTGCCTACAAGTGCTGCCTGTGAGTGCTCCTTCGAGTGCTGCCTGTGAGTGCTCCTTCGAGTGCTGCCTGCGAGTGCTGCCTGCGAGTGCTGCCTGTGAGTGCTGCCTGCGAGTGCTGCCTGCGAGTGCTGCCTGCAAGTGCTGCCTGCAAGTGCTGCCTTTTCTACAATCTGGAGGCCTGAAGATGAATCGCAAACTGAACGCAAAGTTTGAGGAAATAAAGTCTGTGCCTCTCCGGGGAGGCTGTGTGGATGGTGATTTTATAAATGCAGGAAAACCAGTGCGGGCTGCAAAACAAAGACTGTGACTGACAGGCTCACTGTGGGGAAAGAATGCTCGGAACCGTCATCTCAACCAAAGGCTCTCTCCTATTTCACTTATGTGTTTTCCTCTTTTCCACCTGTGTTTGTCTGTCTTGTGGGTGTGTGTATCGGTTGGAGAGGCAAGTTAAAGGTGGAGTTAGGTATTTATTAATATTTAACCAGCTGTATCTGTTGCATATTTCATTATAGTTCGTGTTGTAAATAAACAGTAATTGTGTTTAAATTTACAAACCTGATGACTGTAATTATTGGGCAGCCAAGAGCCAAAGACTTTGGGTATTATTATTAGAATTATTGGTTAATTCACTTGTGTTGGGACTCCGAGGCCCGTGTGGCCGGAATTGACCGTGCTCTAGCCCGGGGGGGGGGGTGGTGGTAACACAATCTGATGAGCACCACCAAGTTGCTGATGCACATCAGGTGGAGACAGGAATCTCCAAGGGTGGCAGAGGTTGGGGTGCGGCCTGCTGGATCCCAGGACTTAGCTGGCCCCCAGCTGCCAGTGCGATGAGTTCAGTCGGAGTGTCCACCACAATCCAGTAGTTGCAAGGCTGATTGGAGGAGACCCAAATGGATCGGGAGCAGGAGTGTGAGAGAGGGGGTGAGTGTGAGACAGGTTGTGAGTGAGAGAGAGGATGTGAGTGTGAGAATATGTGAGCGAGAGAGGGTGTGAGTGTGGGAGAGGTTGTGAATGTGAGAGAGGATGTGAATGTGAGAGAGGTTGTGAGTGTGAGAGAGTATGTGAGCGTGAGTGGGTCTGAGTGTGAGAGCGGGTGTGAGTGTGAGAGAGTGTGAGAAGGTGTGAGTGTGAGAGCGGGTGTGAGTGTGGGAGAGGGTATGAGTGTGAGACGGTGTGAGTGTGAGAGAGGGTGTGAGTATGAGAGAGGATGTGAGTGTGAGAGGGAGAGCGGGTGTAAGTGTGTGAGGGGGTGTGAGTGTGAGAACGTATGTGAGTGTGAGAGGGTGTGAGTGTGAGAGAGGGTGTGATTGTGAGAGAGGGTGTGACTGTGAGAAGGTGTGAGTGTGAGAGAGGGTGTGAGTGTGATAGAGGGTGTGAGTGTGAGAGCGGGTTTGAGGGAGGGTGTGAGGGTGAGAAGGTGTGAGTGTGAGAGAGGGTGTGAGTGTGAGAGAATATGTGAGTGTGAGAGGGTATGAGTGTGAGAGGGGGTTTGAGTGTGAAAGAGGATGTGAGTGTGAGAGGGTGTGAGAGTGGGAGAGGATGTGAGCGAGAGAGGGAATGAGTGTGAGTGAGGGTGAGAGTGGGAGAGGATGTGTGTGAAAGGATGTGAGTGCGAGAGAGGATGTGAGAGTGAGAGAGGATGTGAGTGTGAGAGAGTGTGAGTGTGAGACAGAATGTGAATGTGAGAGATTGGGAGTGTGAGTGCGGGTGTGAGGGTGAGTGTGAGTGTAAGAGAGGATGTGAGTGTGAGAGGGAGTGTGTGTGAGAGAGGGTGGGAGTGTGAGAGAATGTGTGTGTGAGAGAGGGTGTGAGTGTGAGAGAGGATGTGAGTGTGAGAGGATGTGAGTGTGAGAGCGGGTGTGATTGTGAGAGCGGGTGTGAGGGTGAGAGAGGGTGTGAGGGTGAGAGAGGGCGTGAGTGTGAGAGGGTGTGAGCATGAGAGCGGGTGTGAGAGAGGATGTGAGTTTGAGAGGGTGTGAGTGTGAGAGGGTGTGAGTGTGAGAGAGTATGTAAGTGTGAGAGGGTATGAGTGTGAGAGAGGGTGTGAGCGTGAGAGAGTATGTGAGTGTGAGAGGGTGTGAGTGTGAGAGCATGTGTGAGTGTGGGAGAGGATGTGAGTGTGAGAGTGAGAGAGGATGTGAGGGTGTGAGTGTGAGAGAGTATGTAAGTGTGAGAGGGTATGATTGTGAGAGAGGGTGTGAATGTGAGAGTATATGAGTGTGAGTGGGTGTAAGTGTGAGAGCATATGTGAGTGTGTGATAGCATGTGAGTGTGAGAGGGTGTGAGTGTGAGAGAGAGTGTGAGTGTGAGAGAGGGTGTGAGTGTGAGAGAGGATGAGTGAGGGTGTGAGAGAGGATGTGCGTGTGAGAGGGAGTGGGAGTGGGAGAGGATGTGTGTGAGAGAGGGTGTGAATCTGAGAGATGGTGTGAGTGTGAGAGAGGGTGTGAGTGTGCGAGAGGGGATGAGTGTGAGAGGGGGTTTGAGTGAGAGAGAGGATGTGAGTGTGAGAATATGTGAGCGAGAAAAGGTGCGAGTGTGAGAGAGGCTGTGAGTGTGAGAGAGGTTGTGAGTGTGAGATATTTTGTGAGTGTGAGTGGGTGTGAGAGCGGGTATGCGTGAGAGAAAGGGTGTGAGTGTGAGAGGGGGTGAGTGTGAGATTGTATGAGTGTGAGAGCGTATGTGGGTGTGAGAGGAAGTGAGTGTGAGAGCGGGTGCCAGTGAGTAAGTAGGTGTGAGACGGTGTGAGTGTGAGAGCGGGTGTGGTTGTGAGAGCGGGTGTGATTGTGAGAGAGGGTGTCAGGGTGAGAGAAGGCGTGAGTGTGAGAGGGTGTGAGCATGAGAGCGGGTGTGAGGGGGTGTGAGTGTGAGAGAGGGTGTGAGTGTGAGAGAGTATGTAAGTGTGAGAGGGTATGAGTGTGCGAGAGGGTGTGAGTGTGAGAGAGTATGTGAGTGTGAGAGGGTGTGAGTGTGAGAGCATGTGTAAGTGTGAGAGAGGATGTGAGTGAGAGTGAGAGAGGATGTGAGGGTGTGAGTGTGAGAGAGTATGTAAGTGTGAGAGGGTATGAGTGTGAGAGAGGGGGTGAATGTTAGAAAATATGTGAGTGTGAGAGGGTGTGAGTGTGAGAGCATGTGTGAGTGTGTGATAGCATGTGAGTGTGAGAGGGTGTGAGTGTGAGAGAGAGTGAGTGTGAGTGAGGGTGTGAGTGTGAGAGGATGAGTGAGGGTGTGAGAGAGGATGTGCGTGTGAGAGGGAGGGTGAGTGGGAGAGGATGTGTGTGAGAGAGGGTGTGATTGTGTGAGAGGGTGTGAGTGTGAGAGAGTATGAGTGGGTGTGAGTGTGAGAGCGGGTGTGATTGTGAGAGAGGGTGTCAGGATGAGAGAGGGCGTGAGTGTGAGAGGGTGTGTGCATGAGAGCGGGTGTGAGGGAGGGTGTGAGTGTGAGAGAGGGTGTGAGTGTGAGAGAGTATGTAAGTGTGAGAGGGTATGAGTGTGCGAGAGGGTGTGAGTGTGAGACAGTATGTGAGTGTGAGAGCATGTGTGAGTGTGAGAGAGGATGTGAGGGTGTGAGTGAGAGAGAATATGTAAGTGTGAGAGGGTATGAGTGTGAGAGAGGGTGTGAATGTGAGGGAGTATGTGAGTGTGAGAGGGTGTGAGTGTGAGAGCATGTGTGAGTGTGTGAGAGCATGTGAGTGTGAGAGGGTGTGAGTGAGAGAGAGAGTGTGAGTGTGAGAGAGGGTGTGAGTGTGAGAGAGGATGAGTGAGAGTGTGAGAGAGGATGTGTGTGAGAGGGAGTGAGAGTGGGAGAGGATGTGTGTGTGAGAGAGGGTGTGAATCTGAGAGATGGTGTGAGTGTGAGAGAGGATGTGTGTGCGCGAGGGGGGGTGAGTGTGAGAGGGGTTGTGAGTGAGAGAGAGGATGTGAGTGTGAGAATATGTGAGCGAGAAAGGGTGTGAGAGTGAGAGAGGTTGTGAGAGAGGCTGTGAGTGTGAGAGAGGTTGTGAGTGTGAGAGAGTATTTGAGTGTGAATGGGTCTGAGTGTGAGAGCGGGTATGAGTGTGAGTGTGTGAGCGTGAGGGGGTGTGAGAGCGGGTAAGCATTAGTGAAAGGGTGTGAGTGTGACAGGGTGTGAGTGTGAGAGCGGGTGTCAGTGTGCGAGAAGGTGTGAGTGTGAGACGGTGTGAGTGTGAGAGCGGGTGTGATTGTGAGAGTGTGTGAGTTTGAGAAGGTGTGAGTGTGAGAGGGTGTGAGAGAGGGTGTGAGTGTGGAAGGGTGTAAGTGTGAGAGCGTGTGTGAGGGAGAGTGTGAGGGTCAGAGGGTGTGAGTGTGGGAGAGGGTGTGAGTGTGAGAGGGTATGAGTCTGAGAGAGGGTGTGAGTCTGATAGAGGGTGTGAGTGTGCGGGGGTTTGAGTGTGAGAGAGGATGTGAGTGTGAGAGTGCGTGAGTCAGATAGAGGGTGTGAGAGGGAGTGAGAGTGTGAGAGGATATGTGTGTGAGAGATGGTGTGAGTGTGAGAGATGGTGTGAGTGTGAGAGAGGATGTGAGTGTGAGAGAGGGGGTGAGTATGAGAGAGGTTGTGAGTGAGGGTGTGAGTGAGAGTGGGAGAGGATGTGTGTGAAAGGATGTGAGTGCGAGAGAGGATGTGAGAGTGAGAGAGGATGTGAGTGTGAGAGAGTGTGAGTGTGAGACAGAATGTGAATGTGAGAGATTGGGAGTGTGAGAGCGGGTGTGACGGTGAGTGTGAGTGTAAGAGAGGATGTGAGTGTGAGAGGGAGTGTGTGTGAAAGAGGGTGGGAGTGTGAGAGAATGTGTGTGTGAGAGAGGGTGTGAGTGTGAGAGAGGATGTGAGTGTGAGAGGATGTGAGTGAGAGAGGGTGTGATTGTGAGAGCGGGTGTGATTGTGAGAGAGGGTGTGAGGGTGAGAGAGGGCGTGAGTGTGAGTGGGTGTGAGTGTGAGAGAGTATGTAAGTGTGAGAGGGTATGAGTGTGAGAGAGGGTGTGAGCGTGAGAGAGTATGTGAGTGTGAGAGGGTGTGAGTGTGAGAGAGGGTGTGAGTGTGAGAGAGTATGTGAGTGTGAGAGGGTGTGAGTGTGAGAGAGGGTGTGAGCGTGAGAGAGTATGTGAGTGTGAGAGGGTGTGAGTGTGAGAGCATGTGTGAGTGTGAGAGAGGATGTGAGTGTGAGAGTGAGAGAGGATGTGAGGGTGTGAGTGTGAGTGTGAGAGAGTATGTAAGTGTGAGAGGGTATGATTGTGAGAGAGGGTGTGAATGTGAGAGTATATGAGTGTGAGAGGGTGTGAGTGTGAGAGCATATGTGAGTGTGTGATATCATGTGAGTGAGAGAGGGTGTGAGTGTGAGAGAGGATGAGTGAGGGTGTGAGAGAGGATGTACGTGTGAGAGGGAGTGGAAGTGGGAGAGGATGTGTGTGAGAGAGGGTGTGATTGTTTGAGAGGGTGTGAGTGTGAGAGAGGGGGTGAATGTGAGAGAATATGTGAGTGTGAGAGGGTGTGAGTGTGAGAGCATGTGTGAGTGTGTGATAGCATGTGAGTGTGAGAGAGGTTGTGAGTGTGAGAGAGGATGAGTGAGGGTGTGAGAGAGGATGTGCGTGTGAGAGGGAGTGTGAGTGGGAGAGGATGTGTGTGAGAGAGGGTGTGATTGTTTGAGAGGGTGTGAGTGTGAGAGAGTATGAGATGGTGTGAGTGTGAGAGCGGGTGTGATTGTGAGAGAGGGTGTCAGAGTGAGAGAGGGCGTGAGTGTGAGAGGGTGTATGCATGAGAGCGGGTGTGAGGGAGGGTGTGAGTGTGAGAGAGGGTGTGAGTGTGAGAGAGTATGTAAGTGTGAGAGGGTATGAGTGTGCGAGAGGGTGTGAGTGTGAGACAGTATGTGAGTGTGAGAGCATGTGTGAGTGTGAGAGAGGATGTGAGGGTGTGAGTGAGAGAGCGTATGTAAGTGTGAGAGGGTATGAGTGTGAGAGAGGTTGTGAATGTGAGGGAGTATGTGAGTGTGAGAGGGTGTGAGTGTGAGAGCATGTGTGAGTGTGTGAGAGCATGTGAGTGTGAGAGGGTGTGAATGAGAGAGAGGGTGTGAGTGTGAGAGAGGGTGTGAGTGTGAGAGAGGATGAGTGAGAGTGTGAGAGAGGATGTGAGTGTGAGAGGGAGTGAGAGTGGGAGAGGATGTGTGTGTGTGTGAGAGAGGATGTGAATCTGAGAGATGGTGTGAGTGTGAGAGAGGATGTGAGTGTGCGAGGGGGGGTGAGTGTGAGAGGGGTTGTGAGTGAGAGAGAGGATGTGAGTGTGAGAATATGCGAGCGAGACAGGGTGTGAGAGTGAGAGAGGTTGTGAGAGTGGCTGTGAGTGTGAGAGAGGTTGTGAGTGTGAGAGAGTATGTGAGTCTGAATGGGTCTGAGTGTGAGAGCGGGTATGAGAGTGAGTGTGAGAGACTGTGTGAGCGTGAGGGGGTGTGAGAGCAGGTATGCATTAGTGAAAGGGTGTGAGTGTGACAGGGTGTGAGTATTAGAGAGCGTATGTGTGTGAGAGAGGATGTGAGTGTGAGAGGATGTGAGTGTGAGAGCGGGTGTCAGTGTGTGAGAAGGTGTGAGTGTGAGACGGTGTGAGTGTGAGAGCGGGTGTGATTGTGAGAGCGTGTGAGTTTGAGAAGGTGTGAGTGTGAGAGGGTGTGAGTGTGGGAGGGTGTAAGTGTGAGACCGTGTGTGAGGGAGAGTGTGAGGGTCAGAGGGTGTGAGTGTGTGAGAGGGTGTGAGTGTGAGAGAGTATGTGAGTGTGAGAGGGTATGAGTCTGAGAGAAGGGTGTGAGTCTGATAGAGGGTGTGAGTGTGCGGGGGTTTGAGTGTGAGAGAGGATGTGAGTGTGAGAGTGCGTGAGTCAGATAGAGGGTGTGAGAGGAAGTGAGAGTGTGAGAGGATGTGTGTGTGAGAGATGGTGTGAGTGTGAGAGATGGTGTGAGTGTGAGAGAGGATGTGAGTGTGAGAGAGGGGGTGAGTATGAGAGAGGTTGTGAGTGAGAGTGAGGATGTGAGTGTGAGAATATGTGAGCGAGAGAGGATGTGAGTGTGAGAGAGGTTGTGAGTGTGAGAGAGGATGTAAGTGTGAGAGATGTTGTGAGTGTGAGAGAGTATGCGAATGTGAGTGGGCCTGTGTATGAGAGAGGGTGTGAGTGTGAGAGAGTGTGTGAGCGTGAGAGGGTGTGAGTGTGAGAGCGGGTGTGAGTGTAAGAGAGGGTGTGCGTTTGAGAGGGTGTGAGTGTGAGAGAGGGTGTGAGTGTGCGAGAGGATGTGAGTGTGAGATGATGTGAGTGTGAGAGCGGGTGTGAGAGCGTATGTGAGTGTGAGAGGGTGTGAGTGTGAGAGCAGGTGTGATTGTGAGAGAGGGCGTGAGTATGAGAAGGTCTGAGTGTGAGAGAGGGTGCGAGTGTGAGAGAGGGTTTGAGTGTGAGTGTGTGTAAGCGTGAGAGCGGGTGTGAGTATGTGAGAGGATGTGAGTGTGAGAGGGTGTGAGTGTGAGAGCGGGTGTGAATGTTAGAGAGGGTGTGAGTGTGAGAGAGGATGTGAGTGAGAGAGAGGATGTGAGTGTGAGAGGGGGTTTGAGCATGAAAGAGGATGTGAGTGTGAGAGGGTGTGAGAGTGGGAGAGGATGCGAGTGTGAGAGAGGGTGTGAGTATGAGAGAGGGTGAGAGTGGGAGAGGGTGTGAGTGTGAGAGCGGGTGTGAATGTTAGAGAGGGTGTGACTGTGACAGAGGATGTGAGTGAGAGTGGGAGAGAACATGTGTGAAAGGAAGTGACTGCGAGAGAGGATGTGAGAGTGAGAGAGGATGTGAGCGTGAGAGAGTGTGAGTGTGAGAGAGAATGTGATTGTGAGAGACTGTGAGTGTGAGAGCGGGTGTGAGGGTGAGAGTGGGAGTGAGTGTAAGAGAGGATGTGAGTGTGAGAGGGAGTGAGAGTGGGAGAGAATGTGTGTGTGAGAAATTGTGAGAGAGATGGTGTGAGTGTGAGTGAGGATGTGAGTGTGCGAGAGGGGGTGAGTGTGAGAGGGGTTGGGGGTGAGAGGGAGGATGTGAGTGTGAGAATATTGGAGCGAGAGAGGGCGTGAGTGTGAGAGAGGTTGTGAGTGTGAGAGAGGATGTGAGAGTGAGAGAGGATGTGAGTGTGAGAGAGTGTGAGTGTGAGAGTGAATGTGAATGTGAGAGAGTGTGAGTTTGAGAGCGGGTGTGAGGGTGAGAGTGGGTGTGAGTGTAAGAGAGGATGTGAGTGTGCAAGGGAGTGAGAATGGGAGAGGATGTGTGTGTGAGATGGCGTGAGAGATGGTGTGATTGTGAGTGAGGATGTGAGTGTGCGAGAGGGGGTGAGTGTGAGAGGGGCTGGGAGTGAGAGGGAGGATGTGATTGTGAGAATATTGGAGCGAGAGAGGGTGTGAGTGTGAGAGAGGTTGTGAGTGTGAGAGAGGATGTGAGTGTGAGTGGGTCAGAGTGTGAGAGTGGGTGTGAGTGTGAGTGTGAGAGAGTGTGTGAGCGTGTGAGTGTGAGAGCGGTGTCAGTGTGAGAGATGGTGTGAGTGTGAGAGAGTATGAGAGGGTGTGATTGTGAGAGCGCATGTGATTGTGAGAGCGGGTGTGAATGTGAGAGAGGATGTGTGTGTGTGTGGGTGTGCGCATGAAAGCGGGTGTGTGGGAGGATGTGAGTTTGTGAGTGTGTGACTGTGAGAGAGGGTGTGAGTTTGAGAGAGTATGTGAGTGTGAGAGATGGTGTGAGTGTGAGTGAGGATGTTAGTGTGCGAGAGGAGGTGAGTGTGAGAGGGGCTGGGAGTGAGAGAGAGGATGTGAGTGTGAGAATATGAGAGCGAGAGAGGGTGTGAGTGTGAGGGAGGTTGTGAGTGTGAGAGAGGTTGTGAGTGTGAGAGAGGATGTGAGTGTGAGTGTGTCGAAGTGTGAGAGTGGGTGTGAGTGTGGGTGTGAGAGAGTGTGTGAGCGTGAGAGGGTGTGAGTATGAGAGCGGTCTGAGTGTGAGAGAGGTTGTGAGTGTGAGAGAGTATGAGAGGGTGTGAGTGTGACCGGGTGAGAATGTGAGAGCGGGTGTGATTGTGAGAGAGGGTGTGAGAGAGGGTGTTAGTGTGAGAAGGTGTGAGCGTGAGAGAGGGTGTGAGTGTGAGAGGATGTGTGTGTGAGAAGGTGTGAGCATGAGAGCAGGTGTGAGGGAGGGTGTGAGTTTGAGAGGGTGTGAGTGTGAGAGAGGGTGTGAGTGTGAGAGAGTATGTGAGTGTGAGAGGGAATGAGTGTGAGAGAGGGTGTGAGTGTGAGAGAGTATGTGAGTGTGAGAGTGAGAGAGGATGTGAGTGTGAGGGTGTGTGTGTGAGAGAGGATGTGAGTGTGAGGGTGAGAGTATGAGAGAGGATGTGAGTGTGTGAGAGCATGTGAGTGTGAGAGGGTGTGAGTGTGAGCGAGCTTGAGACTGTGAGAGAGTATGTGAGTGTGAGTGTGTCGAAGTGTGAGAGTGGGTGTGAGTGTGGGTGTGAGAGAGTGTGTGAGCGTGAGAGGGTGTGAGTGTGAGAGCGGTGTGAGTGTGAGAGAGGTTGTGAGTGTGAGAGAGTATGAGAGGGTGTGAGTGTGACCGGGTGAGATTGTGAGAGCGGGTGTGATTGTGAGAGAGGGTGTGAGAGAGGGTGTTAGTGTGAGAAGGTGTGAGCGTGAGAGAGGGTGTGAGTGTGAGAGGATGTGTGTGTGAGAAGGTGTGAGCATGAGAGCAGGTGTGAGGGAGGGTGTGAGTTTGAGAGGGTGTGAGTGTGAGAGAGGGTGTGAGTGTGAGAGAGTATGTGAGTGTGAGAGTGAGAGAGGATGTGAGTGTGAGGGTGTGTGTGTGAGAGAGGATGTGAGTGTGAGGGTGAGAGTATGAGAGAGGATGTGAGTGTGTGAGAGCATGTGAGTGTGAGAGGGGTGAGTGTGAGAGAGAGTGTGAGTGTGAGAGAGGATGTGAGAAAGGTTGCGTGAGAGTGTGTGAGTGTGAGAGAGGATGTGATTGTGAGAGGGAGTGAGAGTGGGAGAGGATGTGTGTGTGAGAGAGGGGGTGAGTCTGAGAGATGGTGTGACTGTGAGAGAGGATGTGAGTGTGAGAGGGGTTGAGTGTGAGAGAGGCTGTGAGAGAGAGGACGTGAGTGTGAGAATATGTGAGCGAAAAAGGGTGTGAGTGTGAGAGAGGTTGTGAGAGAGGATGTGAGTGCGAGAGAGATTGTGAATGTGAGAGAGTATGTGAGTGTAAGTGGGTCTGAGTGTGAGAGCGGGTGTGCGTGTGAGTGTGAGAGAGTGTGTGAGCGTGAGAGGGTGTGAGTGTGAGAGCGGTGTGAGTGTGAGAGAGGTTGTGAGTGTGAGAGAGTATGAGAGGGTCTGAGTGTGACCGGGTGAGATTGTGAGAGCGGGTGTGATTGTGAGAGAGGGTGTGAGAGAGGGTGTTAGTGTGAGAGAGCTTGAGACTGTGAGAGAGTATGTGAGTGTGAGTGTTTCGAAGTGTGAGAGTGGGTGTGAGTGTGGGTGTGAGAGAGTGTGTGAGCGTGAGAGGGTGTGAGCGTGAGAGCGGTGTGAGTGTGAGATAGGTTGTGAGTGTGAGAGAGTATGAGAGGGTGTGAGTGTGACCGGGTGAGATTGTGAGAGCGGGTGTGATTGTGAGAGAGGGTGTGAGAGAGGGTGATAGTGTGAGAAGGTGTGAGCGTGAGAGAGGGTGTGAGTGTGAGAGGATGTGTGTGTGAGAAGGTGTGAGCATGAGAGCAGGTGTGAGGGAGGGTGTGAGTTTGAGAGGGTGTGAGTGTGAGAGAGGGTGTGAGTGAGAGAGAGATTGTGAATGTGAGAGAGTATGTGAGTGTAAGTGGGTCTGAGTGTGAGAGCGGGTGTGCGTGTGAGTGTGAGAGAGTGTGTGAGCGTGAGAGGGTGTGAGTGTGAGAGCGGTGTGAGTGTGAGAGAGGTTGTGAGTGTGAGAGAGTATGAGAGGGTCTGAGTGTGACCGGGTGAGATTGTGAGAGCGGGTGTGATTGTGAGAGAGGGTGTGAGAGAGGGTGTTAGTGTGAGAGAGCTTGAGACTGTGAGAGAGTATGTGAGTGTGAGTGTTTCGAAGTGTGAGAGTGGGTGTGAGTGTGGGTGTGAGAGAGTGTGTGAGCGTGAGAGGGTGTGAGCGTGAGAGCGGTGTGAGTGTGAGATAGGTTGTGAGTGTGAGAGAGTATGAGAGGGTGTGAGTGTGACCGGGTGAGATTGTGAGAGCGGGTGTGATTGTGAGAGAGGGTGTGAGAGAGGGTGATAGTGTGAGAAGGTGTGAGCGTGAGAGAGGGTGTGAGTGTGAGAGGATGTGTGTGTGAGAAGGTGTGAGCATGAGAGCAGGTGTGAGGGAGGGTGTGAGTTTGAGAGGGTGTGAGTGTGAGAGAGGGTGTGAGTGTGAGAGAGTATGTGAGTGTGAGAGGGAATGAGTGTGAGAGAGGGTGTGAGTGTGAGAGAGTATGTGAGTGTGAGAGTGAGAGAGGATGTGAGTGTGAGGGTGTGTGTGTGAGAGAGGATGTGAGTGTGAGGGTGAGAGTATGAGAGAGGATGTGAGTGTGTGAGAGCATGTGAGTGTGAGAGGGTGTGAGTGTGAGAGAGAGTGTGAGTGTGAGAGAGGATGTGAGAGAGGTTGCGTGAGAGTGTGCGAGTGTGAGAGAGGATGAGATTGTGAGAGGGAGTGAGAGTGGGAGAGGATGTGTGTGTGAGAGAGGATGTAAGTGTGAGAGATGTTGTGAGTGTGAGAGAGTATGCGAATGTGAGTGGGCCTGAGTATGAGAGAGGGTGTGAGTGTGAGAGAGTGTGTGAGCGTGAGAGGGTGTGAGTGTGAGAGAGGATGTGAGTGAGAGAGAGGATGTGAGTGTGAGAGGGGGTTTGAGTATGAAAGAGGATGTGAGTGTGAGAGGGTGTGAGAGTGGGAGAGGATGTGAGTGTGAGAGAGGGTGTGAGTGAGGGTGTGAGTATGAGAGAGTGTGAGAGTGGGAGAGGGTGTGAGTGTGAGAGCGGGTGTGAATGTTAGAGAGGGTGTGACTGTGACAGAGGATGTGCGTGAGAGTGGGAGAGAACGTGTGTGAAAGGATGTGAGTGCGAGAGAGGATGTGAGAGTGAGAGAGGATGTGAGTGTGAGAGAGTGTGAGTGTGAGAGTGAATGTGAATGTGAGAGAGTGTGAGTTTGATAGCGGGTGTGAGGGGGAGAGTGGGTGTGAGTGTAAGAGAGGATGTGAGTGTGCAAGGGAGTGAGAGTGGGAGAGGATGTGTGTGTGAGATGGCGTGAGAGATGGTGTGAGTGTGAGTGAGGATGTGAGTGTGCGAGAGGGGGTGAGTGTGAGAGGGGCTGGGAGTGAGAGGGAGGATGTGATTGTGATAATATTGGAGCAAGAGAGGGTGTGAGTGTGAGAGAGGTTGTGAGTGTGAGAGAGGTTGTGAGTGTGAGAGAGGATGTGAGTGTGAGTGGGTCGGAGTGTGAGAGTGGGTGTGAGAGAGTGTGTGAGCATGTGAGTGTCTGAGTATGAGAGCGGTGTCAGTGTGAGAGATGGTGTGAGTGTGAGAGAGTATGAGAGGGTGTGAGTGTGAGAGCACGTGTGATTGTGAGAGCGGGTGTGCATGTGAGAGAGGATGTGTGTGTGTGTGGGTGTGCGCATGAAAGCGGGTGTGTGGGAGGGTGTGAGTTTGTGAGTGTGTGAGTGTGAGAGAGGGTGTGAGTTTGAGAGAGTATGTGAGTGTGAGAGATGGTGTGAGTGTGAGTGAGGATGTTAGTGTGCGAGAGGAGGTGAGTGTGAGAGGGGCTGGGAGTGAGAGAGAGGTTGTGAGTGTGAGAATATGGGACCGAGAGAGGGTGTGAGTGTGAGAGAGGATGTGAGTGTGAGCGAGCTTGAGACTGTGAGAGAGTATGTGAGTGTGAGTGTGTCGAAGTGTGAGAGTGGGTGTGAGTGTGGGTGTGAGAGAGTGTGTGAGCGTGAGAGGGTGTGAGTGTGAGAGCGGTGTGAGTGTGAGAGAGGTTGTGAGTGTGAGAGAGTATGAGAGGGTGTGAGTGTGACCGGGTGAGATTGTGAGAGCGGGTGTGATTGTGAGAGAGGGTGTGAGAGAGGGTGTTAGTGTGAGAGAGGATGTGAGTGTGAGAGAGCTTGAGACTGTGAGAGAGTATGTGAGTGTGAGTGTTTCGAAGTGTGAGAGTGGGTGTGAGTGTGGGTGTGAGAGAGTGTGTGAGCGTGAGAGGGTGTGAGTGTGAGAGAGGTTGTGAGTGTGAGAGAGTATGAGAGGGTGTGAGTGTGACCGGGTGAGATTGTGAGAGCGGGTGTGATTGTGAGAGAGGGTGTGAGAGAGGGTGTTAGTGTGAGAAGGTGTGAGCGTGAGAGAGGGTGTGAGTGTGAGAGGATGTGTGTGTGAGAAGGTGTGAGCATGAGAGCAGGTGTGAGGGAGGGTGTGAGTTTGAGAGGGTGTGAGTGTGAGAGAGGGTGTGAGTGTGAGAGAGTATGTGAGTGTGAGAGGGAATGAGTGTGAGAGAGGGTGTGAGTGTGAGAGAGTATGTGAGTGTGAGAGTGAGAGAGGATGTGAGTGTGAGGGTGTGTGTGTGAGAGAGGATGTGAGTGTGAGGGTGAGAGTATGAGAGAGGATGTGAGTGTGTGAGAGCATGTGAGTGTGAGAGGGTGTGAGTGTGAGAGAGAGTGTGAGTGTGAGAGAGGATGTGAGAGAGTTTGCGTGAGAGTGTGTGAGTGTGAGAGAGGATGTGATTGTGAGAGGGAGTGAGGGTGGGAGAGGATGTGTGTGTGAGAGAGGGGGTGAGTCTGAGAGATGGTGTGACTGTGAGAGAGGATGTGAGTGTGAGAGGGGTTGAGTGTGAGAGAGGCTGTGAGAGAGAGGACGTGAGTGTGAGAATATGTGAGCGAGAAAGGGTGTGAGTGTGAGAGAGGTTGTGAGAGAGGATGTGAGTGCGAGAGAGATTGTGAATGTGAGAGAGTATGTGAGTGTAAGTGGGTCTGAGTGTGAGAGCGGGTGTGCGTGTGAGTGTGAGAGAGTGTGTGAGCGTGAGAGGGTGTGAGTGTGAGAGCGGTGTGAGTGTGAGAGAGGTTGTGAGTGTGAGAGAGTATGAGAGGGTCTGAGTGTGACCGGGTGAGATTGTGAGAGCGGGTGTGATTGTGAGAGAGGGTGTGAGAGAGGGTGTTAGTGTGAGAGAGGATGTGAGTGTGAGAGAGTTTGAGACTGTGAGAGAGTATGTGAGTGTGAGTGTTTTGAAGTGTGAGAGTGGGTGTGAGTGTGGGTGTGAGAGAGTGTGTGAGCGTGAGAGGGTGTGAGTGTGAGAGCGGTGTGAGTGTGAGATAGGTTGTGATTGTGAGAGAGTATGAGAGGGTGTGAGTGTGACCGGGTGAGATTGTGAGAGCGGGTGTGATTGTGGGAGAGGGTGTGAGAGAGGGTGATAGTGTGAGAAGGTGTGAGCGTGAGAGAGGGTGTGAGTGTGAGAGGATGTGTGTGTGAGAAGGTGTGAGCATGAGAGCAGGTGTGAGGGAGGGTGTGAGTTTGAGAGGGTGTGAGTGTGAGAGAGGGTGTGAGTGTGAGAGAGTATGTGAGTGTGAGAGGGTGTGAGTGTGAGAGAGAGTGTGAGTGTGAGAGAGGATGTGAGAGAGGTTGCGTGAGAGTGTGTGAGTGTGAGAGAGGATGTGATTGTGAGAGGGAGTGAGAGTGGGAGAGGATGTGTGTGTGAGAGAGGGGGTGAGTCTGAGAGATGGTGTGACTGTGAGAGAGGATGTGAGTGTGAGAGGGGTTGAGTGTGAGAGAGGCTGTGAGAGAGAGGACGTGAGTGTGAGAATATGTGAGCGAGAAAGGGTGTGAGTGTGAGAGAGGTTGTGAGAGAGGATGTGAGTGCGAGAGAGATTGTGAATGTGAGAGAGTATGTGAGTGTAAGTGGGTCTGAGTGTGAGAGCGGGTGTGCGTGTGAGTGTGAGAGAGTGTGTGAGCATGAGCGGGTGTGAGAGCGGGTATGAGTGTGAGAGAGGGCATGAGTGTGAGAGGGTGTGAGTGTGAGAGAGTTAATCAGTGTGAGAGAGGATGTGTGTGTGAGAGGATGTGAGTGTGAGAGCGGGTGTGAGTGTGTGAGAGGGTGTGAGTGTGAGAGCGGGTGTGATTGTGAGAGAGGCTGTGAGTGTGAGAGTATGTGAGTGTGAGAGGGTATGAGTGTGAGAGAGGGTGTGAGTCTGAGAGAGGGTGTGAGTGTGCGAGGGTTTGAGTGTGAGAGAGGGTTTGAGTGTGAGAGAGGATGTGAGTGTGAGAGGGTATGAGGGTGAGAGAGAATGTGAGAGTGAGAGTGTGTGAGAGCATGTGAGTGTGATATGGTGTGAGTGTGAGATAGAGTCTGAGTGTGAGAGAGGGTGTGAGTGTGAGTTACCCAGGTTACCCAGCGGCGTGGAATGGACACAATGCGAAACCCCATTGGCCGGCTGCCGGAACGCAGGATTGCCCTGCCAGCGTGGGCACACTGCGCCGGATGGAGAATCTTTCAATATTTCTAAGGCGGAGCTCGATAGATTTCTGATTAACAAGGAGAGGAATAGTTATCGGGGTTAGGCAATAATACTAAGAACAAAGAACAAGGTAAAGTACAGCATGGAAACAGCCCCTTCGGCCCTCCAAGCCTGTGCCGACCATACTGCCCATCTGA
Organism: Scyliorhinus torazame; assembly: GCF_047496885.1. Classification (NCBI taxonomy): domain Eukaryota; kingdom Metazoa; phylum Chordata; class Chondrichthyes; order Carcharhiniformes; family Scyliorhinidae; genus Scyliorhinus; species Scyliorhinus torazame. The sequence goes on along the minus strand of NC_092709.1, from coordinate 359,110,972 downwards.
ACTAAAATGCCCTACCCTTCCAAGGACCATATCCCCAATCGAAGCTAATCACTGGGCTACCATGCCAGAATAACCATCCCATCCCTACCCCTCTATTTCCAGCCTATTCATATATTTATCAAGACGCTCCTTAAATGTCAATATCGTCCCTGCTTCCAGCACCTCCGTCAGAAGCAGATTCCAGGCTCCCACCACCCACTGTGTAAAAAACATGCCTCGAACATCTCCTGGCACGGTAGCACAGGGGTTAGCACAGTTGAAGGGCCCCTGTTCGATTCGCGGCTTGGGTCACTGTCTGTGCGGAGTCTGCACGTTCTCCCCGTGTGTGCGTGGGTTTCCTCCGGGTGCTCCGGTTTCCTCCCACAGTCCAAAGATGTGTAGGTTAGGCGGATTGGCCATTTTAAATTGTCCTGTAGTGTCTAAAAAGGTTAGGAGGGGTTACTGGGAAAGGGTGGAAGTGTGGGCTTTCCAAGAGCCGGTGCAGATTTGATGGGCCAAATCCACTGTAACGTCTGTGATTTAAACCTTGTCCCTCGTACCTTAAACCAATGCCCACGAGTAATTGATCCCTCTACCCCGGGGAAAAGCCTCTGACTATCCACTCTGTCTATGCCCCTCATAATTTTGTAGACCTCTATCAGGTCGCCCCTCAACCTCCGTCGTTCCAGTGAGAACAAAGCGAGTTTATCCAACCTCTCCTCATAGCTAATGGAACATGGAACATATAACATGCAGTGCAAAAGGAGGCCATTCGGCCCATCGAGTCTGCACCGACCCACTTAAGCCCTCACTTCCACCCTATCCCTGTAACCTAATAACCCTTCCTAACCTTTTTGGACACTAAGGGCCATTTAACATGACCAATCCACCTAACCTGCACGTCTTTGGACTGTGGGAGGAAACCTCCACATCCTTCTGGTCGTGTGGCGACCAGAATTGAACACTATACTCCAAGTGCGGCCTGACTAACGTTCTATACAGCTGCAACATAACATGCCAATGTTTAAACTCAATGCCCTGGCCGTTGAAGGCAAGCATGCCGTATGCCTTCTTGACTACCTTCTCCACCTGCATTGCCACTTTCAGTGACCTGTGTACCTGTACTCCCAGATCTCTCTGCCTGACAATACTCTTCTGGGTTCTGCCATTTACTGTAAATTTCCCATCAGTATCAGACCTTCCAAAATGCAACCAGTGGTTGGTTTAGCACAGTGGACTAAACAGCTGGTTTGTAATGCAGAACAAGGCCAGCAGCGCGGGTTCAATTCCCGGCCTCCCTGAACAGGCGCCGGAATGTGGCGACTAGGGGCTTTTCACAGTAACTTCATTGAAGCCTACTTGTGACAATAAGTGATATTATTACCTCACATTTGTCCAGATTAAACTCCATCTGCCATCTCTCCACCCAAGTCCCCAACAGATCTATATCCTGCTGTATTTTCTGACGGTCCTCATCGCTATCCGCAATTCCACCAACCTTTGTATCATTCGCAAACTTACTAATTAAACCTCCAAATCATTTACATATATTACAAACAGCAAAGATCCCAGCACTGATCCCTGAGGAACGCCACTGGTCACAGCCCTCCATTCAGAAATACACCATTCCACTGCGAGTGTCTGGCTTCGATGACCTAGCCAGTTCTGTATCCACCTTGCCAGCTCACCCCTGATCCCGTGTGACTTTACCTTTTGTGCTAGTCTACCATGAGGGACCTTGTCAAAGGCCTTACCTGAAGTCCATGTAGACAACATCCACTGCCCTACCTGCATCAATCATCTTCGTAACTGCCTCGAAAAACCCGATCAAGTTAGTGAGACACGACCTCCCCTTCACAAAACCGTGCTGCCTCTCACTAATACGCCCAACTTATATCCAAGTGGGAGTAGATCCTGAGAAGAATCCTCCCCAATAATTTGGAGTTGCGGTCACAATCAGATCAGCCATGATCTTGTTGACTGGTGAAGCAAGTTCGAGGGGCCGAGTGGCCTACTCCTAATTTGCATGTTGTCATGTGAGAGTACTTTTAAGACATGGATGCTTAAGCAATGTACCTGTAAGAAAACAGTGATGTCAGAGAGTGGGTGGGGCTGAGGTCAGGTCAGCCATTTTGCAGTTTAGTTTTGCAGGTTTTTAGCTGCAAGTTTAAAAAGCAGCGGGTGGGTGTCTGTGTGTGTCCAGAGAGATACAAGAAGAAAGCAAGGTGCTGGAGCTGAAGTCAACCAAGCTAATATATCTCTGCCATTCTACAGAAAATATATATATCCTTTAACCTGATGTGATACTGTTTAAAGGTGTTAGATCTCTTGGAAGTTTCTCGGAACATTTTAAGGAGTTAGGTACTGTTGCAATATTTTCTGAGTTATCTTTGAAGTAAGGGGTGTTCAGAGATCCAATGTTTATTCAAGATGTTATGTTGAGTTCATGGAATAAACAGTGTTTTGTGTTTAAAAACCCACATGTCCATAATTGTAATCCCACACCTAGGGAAAAAGCCGCGTGCTAGGAAAAGCAACAAATACATTAAAGGGAGAGGTTGGTTGAACTCCATGATACATTTTGGGATTCTGAAAACGCCTCGCCCATAACAGTGTTTGGTTTTTCCTTACCGCAACTGGGCCGCAGTCACACTCTTCGTTTTTCTCCACATGCTTGTTTCCGCATACTACGACCCCAACTTTCCTGTCGAGGTTTGGCAAATTGAAAAGACACGGCCCTTGACCACGGGTCAACATTAGCTCGAAGTGATCCAAACTGCAGCTGCTGAAGGTATTCAGCACTCTTGATCTGAAGATAAAGATTGAGAAGAAAGTGAAAGGCGCGTCCTCATCCCTTCACAATTCACCGCAGGCATTGCTGTAATAAACACGGGTGATGCAGGCATTTCAGAAACCAACTTTGATCACCCAGAGAATGTCATAATGTCACAAGACTCAATATTGGGTGTTCATGGTGACACCTAAGTGACGTTGGTGCTATTGAGGTTGGGATAAGGAAGCTGGCTTGTTCTTTATGGCCATTCTCTCACAGAGGGTGGCACGGTAGCACAGTGGTTAGCACTGATTCTTCACAGCTCCAGGGTCATTGGTTCGATTCCCGGCTTGGGTCGCTGTACGTGTGGAGTCTGCACGTTCTTCGAATATCTGCGTGGGTTTCCCCTGGATGCTCCGGTTTCCTCCCATAGATCAAAGACGTGCAGGATAGGTGGATTTGCCATGTTAAATTGTCTTTAGTGTCCAAAAGGTTTCGGTGGGGTTCCTGGGTTACGGGGATAGGGTGGAGGTGTGGGCTTAGGTGGGGTGTTCTTTCCAAGGGCCGGTGCAGACTGGATGGGCTGAATAGCCTCCTTCTGCACTGTACATTATGTGATTCTATGAGGGAGTGAATTGAGCAGGGCCAATATTGCTGGATCTGTCGTCCAGTCGCCCTGTCTAATGCTTTGGTGTTGAAATCCCACAACGGGAGCTGGTGGAATTAGCAAAAGGCAACCTGGGATTGACAGTTAGTCTCAATCATATTGACAATCCTCGATTGTCGTAAAACTCAACTGGTATATTCCTCTCTCCTCACCCAGCGACTCCAGAACCACAGCAATGCCCTCTGCAATGGCCAATCACGCCACTCATTCACACAACAAGCACGTCTTCCGGTTAACTGTTTTTCAGTTAAAGGTTTTGTGTCTAATTGGTTGGAGATGCCCCCAGCCTAATTGCTGAGTGGCAGTTATCTGCCGATCACCTGAAGCCTGACTAGAGGCCAAGGTGTGAATTGCATGTGTCTGTATGAAGCTTAACTAGTGAGAGCCATCTCAGTTTAGCTGGGTTCTATCCAAGAGAGAGGCATAAAACGCACAGTCAATCAGCTTTGCACACGTGAAGTTAGAGACAGCCTGGGTGAGAGAGCCCGAGTGAGGATTAAAACATGGTCATTTGGATGCAATGTGGTTCGTCAGTGCGGAGTGTGGGGAGGGGCTTTTTCCCTTTCATTTTGATTTCTTCCTTCTGGTTTTGTAACTGGTATCTGCAGGGAGAGATCCAGAGAGCAACCTGGGAAGGTAAGTGATAAAAATGCCTTTTCAACTTGTGGGGGGGAAAAACTGAAGTGAAATCACAGTAAAGCTGTGCCCTGATTTGCTGATAGGGAATCTGTTAATTTTTTTTGGGGGGGGGGGGGGTGCGGGGGGGGGGGGGGGGGGAAATAATTGGAAAACTAATTAAAACTGATTAATTAACTCGGTAGAGGGTGAACAAATCCTGAGGCAGAGATAAGTATTTAGCATTTAATTTTACAGTAAAGATTTAGCATCAGGGCCATATACTTAATTGTAACTTAATCGAATTAAAATTGAAGTATTTAATTTGAATTAATTAACTAGTGCATAAATGACACTCAGCAGGATGCAGTGCTTTATCTGTGAGATGTGGGAGATCTTCCAGCGTTCCATCGACTACATCTGCAGCAAGTGTAACCAATGGCAGCTCCTCACAGACCACGTGGTTCAGTTGGATCAGCAGTTGCATGCACTTAGGAGCATGCAGGTGGTGGGAAGCATCATAGATAGGAGTTATAGAGATATGGTCACACCCACAGTGCAGGAAGACAGATGGGTGCCGCTAGACAGGGCAGGCAGTCAGTGCAGGGATCCACTGTGGCTGTCCCCATCTCTAACAGGTGTGCCGTTTTGAATACTGTTGGGGGGGGATAGCCTATCAGGGGAAAACAACAGCAGCCAGAACAGTGGCATCACAACAGGCTCTGATGTTCAGCAGGGAGGGTAAAAGCGCAGAAGAGCAATAGTCACAAGGGACTCTACAGCAAGGGCCACAGATAGACGCTTCTGAGGAAGTGAAAGAGACTCCAAGATGGTATTAGCCTCCCTGGTGCCAGGGTCAAGGATGTCTCTAAACGAACAGAGGACATCCTGAAGGGGGAGGGTGAACAGCCAGAGGTTGTAATACACATAGGTACTAACGACATAGGCAGGAAGAGTGATGAGGTCCTGCAGAAGGAGTTCAGGGAGCTAGGTAGTAAGATAAAAGCAGGACCTCTCGGGTTGTAATCTCAGGATTACTCCCTGTGCCACGTGCCAGTGAGGCTAGAAATAGGAGGATAGTGCAGCTAAACACGTGGTAAACTGGCGGTGTAGGAGAGAGGGTTTCAGATTTCTGGACCACTGAGATCTCTTCCAGGGCAGGTGGTACCTGTACAAGGAGGGCGGGTTGCATCTTAACTGGAGGGGAGGTTTGCTGGAGTCACTCGGGAGGATTTAAACTAATATGGCAGGGGGTGGGAACCAGAATGGAGTTTAGGAGGTGTAATAACTGAATGGGAAATAGAGAACCAAACTAAGAGATAACATCACCCTCAGGCAGAGCAAAAAAGGTGACAAGTGTGAAAAGGGAGGTGGCTAATGCAGCATTGAGGGTGCTGTACCTAAATGCGCGCAGCATACGGAACAAGGTAAATGAGCTTGTTGCGCACATTGAAATTGGCCGGTACGATGTTGTGGGCATCGCAGAGACGTGGCTGCAAGGGGATTAGAGCTGGGATTTAATATACAAGGATATGTGTCCTATCGAAAGGACAGGCAGATGGGCAAAGGGGGTGGGGTTGCATTGTTAGTAAGGAATGAAGTTAAATCGATAGCAAGGAGCGATATAGGATCAGAAGGCTTAGAATCTCTGTGGGTACATAGAACATAGAACAATACAGCGCAGTACAGGCCCTTCCCACGATGTTGCACCGAAACAAAAGCCATCTAACCTACACTATGCCATTATCATCCATATGTTTATCCAATAAACTTTTAAATGCCCTCAATGTTGGCGAGTTCACTACTGTAGCAGGTAGGGCATTCCACGGCCTCACTACTCTTTGCGTAAAGAACCTACCCCTGACCTCTGTCCTATATCTATTACCCCTCAGTTTAAAGTTATGTCCCCTTGTGCCAGCCATTTCCATCCGCGGGAGAAGGCTCTCACTGTCCACCCTATCCAACCCCCTGATCATTTTGTAATTTTGTAGAGATGAGGAATCGCAAAGGTAAAAAGACTCTGATGGGAGTTATGTACAGGCCCCCTAGCAGTAGTCAGGATTTGGGTCAGAAAATAAATCAGGAGATAGAAAAGGCTTTTAAAAAAGGCAATATTACAATAATCATGGGGGACTTCAATATGCAGGTGGACTGGGAAAATCAGGTTGGTAGTGGATCCGAAGAAAAGGAATTTGTGGAATGTCTAAGAGATGGTTTTTTGGAGCAGTTTGTGACAGAGCCTACTAGGGAACAGGGAATTCTGGATTTGGTGATGTGCAATGAGGTAGACTTGATTAGGGACCTGAAGGTGAAGGAACCCTTAGGGAGCGGTGACCACAATATGATAGAATTTACCCTGCAGTTTGAGAGGGCGAAGCTGGAATCAGATGTAACAGTATTACAATTAAATAAGGGTAACTTCAAAGACATGAGGGAGGAGCTGGCCAGAGTTGATTGGAAAAGGAGCCTAGCAGGGAAGACAGTGGAACAGCAAGTGCAGGGGTTCTGGGGGGTTATTAGGGAGGCACAACAGAAATTCATCCCAAGGAGGAGGAAGCATGCTAAGGGGAGGACAAGGCATCCATGGCTGACAGGGGAATTCAAGGGCAGCATAAAAGCTAAAGCAAAAGCATACAAAGTGGCGAGGAATAGTGGGAAGCCAGAGGATTGGGAAGCCTTTAAAAGCGAGCAGAGGACAACTAAAAAAACAATCGGGGGGGGAGAAGATGAAATATGAGTGCAAGTAGCTAGTAATGTAAAGGAAGATAGGAAGAGTTTTTTAAGAGACAAAAGGTAAGAGAGGGGCAAAAATAGACATTCGACCACTAGAAAATGTGGCTGGAGAAGTTATAATAGGAAACAAAGAAATGGCAGAGGAACTGAATAGTTACTTTGCATCAGTCTTCACGGTGGAAGACACCAGTAGGATGCCAGAGCTCCAGGAGACCCATGGGGCAGAGGTGAGCGCATTGACCATTAATAAGGAGAAGGTTCTGGGGAAACTGAAAGGTCTGAAGCTGGATAAACCACCTGGGCTGGATGGACTACACCCCAGGGTTCTGAGGAGATTGTGCAGGCATTGGTGGTGATTTTTCAGGAGTCACTGGAGGCAGGAAGGGTCCCAGACGACTGGAAAGCGTCTAATGTAACACCGCTGTTCAAGACGGGAAGGAGGCAGTAGATGGGAGATTATAGGCCGATTAGCCTGACTTCGGTCATTGGTAAGATTTTAGAGTCCATTATTAAAGATGAGATTGTGGAGTACTTGGAAGTGCATGGTAAAATAGGACAGAGTCAGCATGGCTTCGTCAAAGGGACGTCGTGTCTGACAAATCTGTTAGAGGTCTTTGAGGAAGTAACAAGGAAATTAGACAAAGGAGAACCAGTGGAAATTATTTATTTCGATTTCTAGAAGGCCTTTGACAAGGTGTGGCATAAGTTAGGAGTCCATGGTGTTAAGGGTAAGGTCCTGGCATGGATAGAGGATTGGCTGACTAGCAGAAGGCAGAAAGTGGGGACAAAGGGGTCTTTTTCAGGATGGCAGCCGGTAACTAGTGGTGTGCCTCAGGGGTCGGTGCTGGGACCACAACTTTTCACAACATACATTAATGGTCTGGAGGAAGGACTGAAGACACTGTTGCTAAATTTGCAGATTGTACAAAGATCTGTAATGGGGCAGGGAGTATTGAGGAAGCAGGCGGGCTGCAGAAGGACTTGAACAGGTTAAGAGGGTGGGCAGTGAAGTGACAAATGGAATCCAATGTGCAAAAGTGTGAGGTTATGCACTTTGGAAGGAGGATTTTAGGCATAGACTATTTTCTAGATGGGAAGATGCTTAGGAAATCAGAAACACAAAGGGACTTGGGGGTCCTTGTTCACGATTCTCTTAAGGTTAATGTGCATGTTCAGTCAGCAGTTAGGAAGGCAAATGCAATGTTAGCATTCATGTCGAGAGGGCTAGAATACAAGACCAGGGATGTATTTCTGTGGCTGTATAATGCTCTGGTCAGACCACATTTGGAGTATTGTGAGCAGTTTTGGGCCCCAAAAACTTCTAAGGAAGGATGTTCTGGCCTTGGAATGGGCCCAGAGGAGGTTCACAAAAATTATCCCTGGATTGAAGAGCTTGTCGTTTGACGAACGCTTGAGGACTCTGGGTCTGTACTCGTTGGAGTTTAGGATCAGGGCCGATCTTATTGAAACTTCCAGGATACAGCGAGGCCTGGATAGAGTGGAGGTGGAGAGGATGTTTCCACTTGTAGGAAAAGCTCGAACCAGAGAACACTATCTCAGACTAAAGGGACGATCCTTTAAAACTGAGATGAGGAGGAATTTCTTCAGCCAGAGGGTGGTGAATCTGTGGCTCTCTTTGCCGCAGAAGGCTGTGGAGGCCAAATCACTGAGTGCCTTTCAGACAGAGATAGATAGGTTTTTGATCAATTAGGGGATCAGGGGTTATGGGGAGAGGACAGGAGAATGGGGATGAGAAAAGTATCAGCCATGATTGAATGGCGGAGCAGACTCGATGGGCCGAGTGGCCTAATTCTGCTCCCATGTCTTATGGGCTTATGGACTTGTGGGAGGAAACTGGAGCACCCGGAGGAAACCCACGCAGATACAGGGAGAAAGTGTAGACTCCGCACAGACGGGATCCTGGAGCTGTGAAGCAACAGTACTAACCCCATGCCACCGTGGCACAAATTATCATGTTATGAAATGAAAATTGCTTATTGTCACAAGTAGGCTTCAATGAAGTTACTGTTAAAAGCCCCTAGTCGCCACATTCCAGCGCCTGTTCGGGGAGGCTGGTACGGGAATTGAACCGAGCTGCTGGCCTGCCTTGCTCTGCTTTCAAAGCCAGCGATTTAGCCCTGTGCTAAACAGCCACTGTGTGCGTATACGAACCTCCAAAAGACATTTGATAAAGTTCTGCAAATTAGGCTTTGTGCAGAAGTGAAGGTGATGCGACAAGAGGGGAGGAGCAGCATGGATATAATATTGGGTGAGGGGTAGAAATGGAGGGTTGTGCTTAACTGTTTTGACAACTGGAAGGGGTATTTAATGGATTTCCTAAAAGGTCATCGTTAAATTGTTGTTTGTATGGGCATGGGTGACTTAGACTGCAAAGTACGGGCGCAACATCAACATGAACAAATGGTATTGCACCTGGAATTAAAATAAATCAAATGGAAAATAGGCCTCAATACAACATGTATGAGACGGATGGAACTGCAGGATGCAAGTTAATCGAAGTTCAATCCAGAAGAGAGACCCTGGGTGGTGCAAATTGAAAGTGTCGGCAGGGCAGAGAGATTTGGGTATGTTTGGGCAGAAACCTTTGCATGTGGTCGAACAGATAAACAAAGTACTTAATAAAGCACATGCGCCTAGTTTTTATAAATAAAGGCTTTGCGTTTTTTAAAAATCAATAATGTTACAGAGTAAAACCTGTGTAAAACATACCTTCATTACTGAAATATCAAGTCCAAATCTACGCACCACACTTTGGGAAGGACTGGAAGGTTTAGGTGAGGATACAGAAGAGTTCTTCCAGAATCGAATCATAGAGTTTACCAGCACAGAAAGAGGCTCTTCGGCCGATCATGTCTGTGCTGGCCATCAAACACCTAGCTCTTCAGCACTTGGCCTTCTATCCTTGTACGCTGGGGAGTTTCAATTGCTCATCTTAAATGCTTCTTAAATGCTGTGAGGGTTCCCATCTCGACCTCCCTTTCAGGCAGCGAGTCCCACATTCCCACTACCCTCTGGGCGAAAGGTTGTTCCTTGCAACCCGCCAAACCTCCTGCTCCTCACATTAAATCTGTGCCCCATGGTTATTGCCGCCTCTGCGAATGGGGAAAGGTTCCTTCCTATCCACCCTATCTATGTCCCTCATAATTTTATACACCTCAATCCGGTCCTCCCTCGCCTTCTCTGCTCCAGGGAAAACAACCCCAGCCTATCCAATCTCTCTCCTTGGGCGAGATCCTCCGCAATCGGCATGATGTCCGCTGACCGGCGCCAAAAACGGCACGAATCAGTCCGGCATCGCGCCGCCCCAAAGGTGCGGAATACTCCGCATCTTGAGCAGCCGAGCCCTAACCTTGAATGGCTAGGCCCGCGCCGGACTGATTTCCACCCCGCCAACTGGCGGAAAAGGCCTTTGGTGCCCCGCCAGCTGGCGGGAAACTGACTTTGTCGGGCGGCGCATGCGCGGGGCCATAAGCGGCCGCTCATGGCATCCCCGTGCATGCGCAGTGGAAGGGGTCTATTCCGCCTCCGCCATAGTGGAGACCGTGGTGAAGGCGGAAGAAAAAGAGTGCCCACACGGCACAGGGCGAAATTCTCCGGTCTCGGCGCGATGTCCGCCGGCTGGTGCCCAAAATGGCGCAAATCAGTGGGGCATCGCGCCGCCCCAAAGGTGCGGAATGCTCCGCATCTTGGGGGGGCCGAGCCCCAACCTTAAGGGGCTAGGTCCGCGCCGGACGTATTTCCGCCCCACCAGCTCACCGAAAAGGCCTTTGGTGCCCCGCCAGCTGGCGCGGAAATGACATCTCCGGGCGGCGCATGCGCAGGAGCGTTAGCGGCCGCTGACGGCATTCCCGCGCATGCGCAGTGGAGGGAGTCTCTTCCGCCTCCACCATGGTGGAGACCGTGGCGCAGGTGGAAGGAAAAGAGTGCCCCCACGGCACAGGCCCGCCCGCGGATCGGTGGGCCCCGATCGCGGGCCAGGCCACCATGGGGGCACCCCCCGGGGTCAGATCGCCCTGCGCCCTGCCCAGGACCCCGGAGACTGCCGGTAAGGTAGGTGGTTTGATTCTCGCCGGCAGGACAGGCATTCCAGCAGCGGGACCTCGGCCCATTAGGGCCGGAGAATCGCCGGGGGGGGGGGGGGGGGTGCCGCCAACCAGCGTGGCATGATTCCCACCCCAGCCGGATATCGTGTGCCGGAGAATTCGGCAACCAGCGGGGGCGGGATTCACGCCAGCCCCCGGCGATTCTCCGAACCGGCGGGGGGTCACCCCATAGGGCGCGATTCTCCGACCCCCCATCAGGTCGGAGAATCGCCGGGGGCTGGCGTGAGTCCCGCCCCCGCCGTGTCCCGAATTTTCCGCCACCAGAGATTCAACGGGGGCGGGAATCGCGCTGCGTCCGGTCGCCGGAAATTGCTCCGGTCGGCGGGCCCACCCCCAGCGATTCTCCAGTCCGCGATGGGCCGAAATCCCGCCACTGTCAACCCACGCCAGCTGGCGTGGAGTGAACCACCTTTCGAACGGCGGGACAAGGCGGCGTGGGCGGGCTCTGGGTTCCTGGAAGGGGCGCGGGGGAATCTGGCCCCGTGGCGTGCCCCCACGGTGGTCTGGACCACGATCGGGGCCCACTGATCCGCGGGCGGGCCTGTGCCGCGGGGGTAACTCTTTTCCTTCCGCCTTCGCCATGGCCTTCACTATGGCGGAGGCAGAAGAGACCCCCTCCACTGCGCATGCGCGGGGATGCCATGAGCGGCTGCTCACACTCCCGCGCGTGCGTCGCACAGCAAAGTCATTTCCGCGCCAGCTGGCAGGGCGGAAAACTGTTTGGCGCGGGCCTAGCACCTCAAGATGAAGGCTCGGCCTCTCAAGATGCGGAGAATTCCGCACCTTTGGGGCGGCACGATGCCAGACTGATTTGCGCCGTTTTTGGAGCCGGTCAGCGGACATCGCGCCGATTGCGGAGAATCCCGCCCCGAATCACGATTCTCTGCCCCCCCCCCCCCCCCGAAATCGGCGTCAATGCTAATGCATGGCACGCATCATTGAAACAGCAGCCGGGATTCTTCTTTCCCTGGCGGGGCGGGGGAATCCGGTGTAATGGAGTGGCGGGAACCAAACCGGCATCGCGCCGCCCCAATGGTGCGGAATTCTCTGAATCTTTAGGGTCCAAGCCCTCACCTTGAGGGGCTAGGTCCGCACCAGAGTGATTTCCGCACTGCCGGCTGGCGAGGGTTGGCAGCGGCGCGACTTTGGCCCATCGCGAGCCGGAGAATCGCTAGGGGGGAGCCCGCCGACTGGCACGGCGCGATTCCTGCCCCCGCCGATTCTCTGGTGGCAGAGAATTCGGGGCGGGATTCACGCCAGCCCCCGGTGATTCTCCGACCCGGCGGGGGGGGGGGTCAGGAGGTGGGCTGTGGGGTTGGGGTGGACGGATGCGCAACATCATTATCGCGGCCGGCAAGGCAGCCATGCCGCTGACAGCCCGCTTTAAACCTGGTGCCCTGGGATGTATGGGTGACCCCCCCCCCAGGGCGCTCCCCTCTGGCCCCAGCCAACCCATCAGCTGTGTGTAGGAGGTGTATTGTTTAAGCGCGGCTGCAAGTGTCCAACACCGACCCAGCGATTCCGCATTGTTTTCCGTGGGTTTCAAAGGTGTTCCACGAGGCTCCGGTCCTAGCCCCTCACCGGTGTGGCACCGATTCTTCTGACGTGAAAGTCTACATATTTTTCGTTGACGTCAGCATTTAGACTCAGAAAGGGAGAATACGGCCCATAGATTATCAGGCCGTTATTCTCGTTTAACTATTGCATGTTTTAACTCCTTTCTTGCTCTAAAGTAACAGTTATTGTGTTTTACTTACCTGTGAGTCATTGACGCAGTCTCGGGCCAAAGATCGTGAAAACCTCAAAAGAATTATTGGTTAATTCACTTATGTTTGTGACTCCGGTCAAGAAGGGGCTGGAATTAATCGCGCCCTAGCCCTGGGTGTCATGACATAATAATAATAACCTTTAATTGTCACAAGTATGAAGGTACTGTGAAAAGCCCCTAGTCGCCACATTCCGGCGCCTGTTCAGGGAAGCTGGTACGGGAATTGAACCCGCACTGCTGGCTGTGCCATTTAATGCAATCACATTACGCATGCATAGCTGAGTTTCAATCCATCCTAATGTATTCATCTCTGCAGGGGTTGTTGACGCATCAGTGAAGAGGACTGGGTTTATTTATCTTCAATGTTGCATGAGCATGTCAAAGATATCATTTTATAATGATGTCAACTTAAAATGTGATTATAGGACTCAAGAGTTCTGTGTATAGTGAATAACAGGTGAGTGGGCATGGGAGGGGCAGAGTGCAAGGCGTAATATGGGGACTGAATGGATGGAGGTTGTGACAGGGTTCAGATGTACACAGAATGGGTGAATAGGCATAAGTGGTAATGGGGCATAGGGGTGGTGTGGTGAGGTAGGTGAGAGGGATGAGGTGGGTCAGGGCTCCGCTCCCAATTTAATATTTAAACCACCCCACAAGGACACTGGTGCCAGTCATATTACGTTCCCCATGAGGATCATCCACTAAACAGGGCAGCACAGTAGCATTGTGGATAGCACAACTGCTTCACAGCACCAGGGTCCCAGGTTCGATTCCGGCTTGGGTCACTGTCTGTGCGGAGTCTGCACATCCAACCCGTGTGTGTGTGGGATTCCTCCGGGTGCTCCGGTTTCCTCCCACAGTCCAAAGATGTGCAGGTTAGGTGGATTGTCCATGATAAATTGCACTTAGTATCCAAAATTGCCTTTAGTGTTGGGTGGGGTTACTGGGTTATGGGGATAGGGTGGAGGAGTTGACCTTGGGTAGGGTGCTCTTTCCAAGAGCCGGTGCAGACTCGATGGGCCGAATGGCCTCCTTCTGTACTGCAAATTCTATGAAACACTTTTTCAGGACATTTTGTAAATACTTCATTTTCTGTTTTGAATTCTTGTTGTTACAGATTGCAGTGGGAAAAAGATCAAACTCCTCACGTTAAAGCTTTATTCATGATGCATCTCTGGTTCCCGGCTGAACAGGTACAAGCCAGCTTTCGATCATCATGCCCTATTCCCAGAGTGTGAGCAATCGAATGGGCTATAGTCATAGCACGATAGTTCCTGTTTGGCCGAGGATCCTAAAAGGGAGGAAATGGAAAAAATGAAAAAATGAAATGAAAATCGCTTATTGTCACAAGTGGGCTGCAAAAATGAAGTTACTGTGGGCGCCTGTTCGGGGAGGCTGGTACGGGAATTGAGCCGTGCTGCTGGCCTGCCTTGGTCTGCTTTAAAAGCCAGCTATTTAGCCCTGTGCTAAACCAGAGAAGGGAATTTTGATGAAAATACGTTGCATAGAAGGACATAAATGCTTCACACTGCCTCATCACCAGGATGATCATACACAGGGGTATGATGGGATAGTTGTAATATCCCTGGACTAGTCATCAAGAGGCCCAGGCTAATGTTTCAGGACATAGGCCCAAATCCCTCCGGAGCATGTGGTGAAATTTAAATTCAATTGATAAATCAGGAATTGAAAGCCAGTCCCTGTAATCGTACCCATGAAACTATCAATTGTTGTAAAAACCCATCCTTCCCTGGTCTGGCCTACATGAGGTTCCGAACACACAGCAATGTGGTTGAGGCTCAAGTACCCTCTGAAAGGCCGAGAGACAGCTATTTATTATGATCATGGATCATCATCAAGTTCAATAAACTGACTCCTACTTCCCCTGGGATCCCTTGATCCCTTTAGCCCCAAGAGCTATATCTACTTCCTTCTTGAAATTACACAACGTTTTCACCTCAATCTACCTTGTGTGGTAGTGAATTCCACAGATTCACCACTCTCTGGGTGAAGAAATTTCTCCTCATCTCAGTCCTAAAATGTTTACCCCTTATCCTCAAACTGTGGCCCCTAGTTCTGGACTCCCCCACCACCGGGAACATTCTTTCTGAATCTACCCTGTCTAATCCTGCTAGAATTGTATATCTTTCTATGAGATCCTCTCTCACTCTTTTAAACGCCAATGAATATAATGCTAACCGAGGGTTCTCTCACAACTAGATTGCCAACTAATCCTTTCTCATTGCACAACACCCAGTCCATGGTGGCCTGTAACCATCTCGTACAAACTACATAAATTACTCCTATGAAATGAAATGAAATGAAAATCGCTTATTGTCACAAGTAGGCTTCAATGAAGTTACTGGGAAAAGCCCCTAGTCGCCACATTCCAGCGCCTGTTCATGGAGGCTGTTTCTGTGACTAATTTGACTCACCCAATCTTTCTGCAGATTAACGTCACCCATAATCACAGATGTTCCTTTATCACATACATCTCTGAATTCCTGTCCGATATTATTCCCACTGCAGTTTGGTGTTCTGTATACCACACCGACGAATGTTGTTTGCCCCTTGATGTTTCTTATCTCAGCCCAGAGAGATTCCTCCTGATCTGTGCTGATTTATTTCCTCAATATTGTACCCTTACCTTCTTTGATCGAGAATGCAATCCACCAACATTTCTTTCCGTCTGTCCTTGCTAAAAACTGAGTAGCCTCAATGTTTATCTTGGAGCCATGTCTCCCTACTCCCAACGATATCATATCCTTGCTGCAGCAGCACTTGGAGTTTCGGCGGGAGCGGCGTGCAGGGGCTGCCGGTGGGTGAGTATTTGAGTTTAAAACACTTACTTGCAGGAGCAGCACTTGGAGTTCCGACGAGAGCGGCGTGCGGGGGCTGGCGGTGGGTGAGTATTTGAGTTTGAAACACTTACCTGGTCCCGTTTCTGTTCTTCTTTGCTGTGTTATTTTTAAAAAAAAAATTTTTTTTATAACGCGGGAGCCGGAAATTCGAATCGGAAGTTCGACCCGCGGACTTCTGGGAAGGTCCCACCTCCTCCACCCCACCCCCCCCCAATACATTCTGGTGGAGAGGAAACCCGAGACACTACAGGTGTAGTGTCTCCCACCTGCCCTCCTCCTCTAACCTAATAATAAAACCCATTGGTGTGAGGTAAGTGCCATATTATATTATATTATTATTTTTTCTTTTTAAAAAAAAATATATTTATTAGCCAGATCTTGGTTGGAAGTTAGAGGGATGGCAGGGAAGGGCGTGCAATGTTCCTCCTGCAGATTGTTTGAGTTGAGGGATGCCGTTAGTGTCCCTGCTGATTTAACCTGCAGGAAGTGCAGCCATCTCCAGCTCCTCCAAGACCGAGTTTGGGAACTGGAGCTGGAGTTGGATGAACTTCGGATCATGCGGGAGGCAGAGGGGGTCATAGATAGCAGCTTCAGGGAATTAGTTACACCAAAGATTGAAGATAGATGGGTAACTGTAAGAGGGACTGGGAAGAAGCAGTCAGTGCAGGGATCCCCTGCGGTCGTTCCCCTGAGTAACACGTATACCGCTTTGGATACTTGTGGGGGGGGGGGACTTACCAGGGGTAAACCATGGGGTACGGGCCTCTGGCACGGAGTCTGTCCCTGTTGCTCAGAAGGGAAGGGGGGAGAGGAGCAGAGCATTAGTAATTGGGGACTCGATAGTCAGGGGCAAAAATAGGAGATTTTGTGGGAGCGAGAGAGACTCACGTTTGGTATGTTGCCTCCCAGGTGCAAGGGTACGTGATGTCTCGGATCGTGTTTTCCGGGTCCTTAAGGGGGAGGGGGAGCAGCCCCAAGTCGAGGTCCACATTGGCACTAACGACATAGGTAGGAAAGGGGACAAGGATGTCAGGCAGGCTTTCAGGGAGCTAGGATGGAAGCTCAGAACGAGAACAAACAGAGTTGTTATCTCTGGGTTGTTGCCCGTGCCACGTGATAATGAGATGAAGAATAGGGAGAGAGAGAAAGTGAACACGTGGCTACAGGGATTCAGATTTCTGGATAACTGGGGCTCTTTCTGGGGAAGGTGGGACCTCTACAGACAGGATGGTCTACATCTGAACCTGAGGGGCACAAATATCCTGGGGAGGGGGAGATTTGTTAGTGCTCTTTGGGGTGGGGGTTAAACTAATACAGCAGGGGCATGGGAACCTGGATTGCAGTTTTAGGGTACGGGAGAATGAGAGTATAGAGGTCAGGAGCACAGATTTGACTTCGCAGGAGGGGGCCACTGTTCAGGTAGGTGGTTTGAAGTGTGTCTACTTCAATGCCAGGAGTGTACGAAATAAGGTAGGGGAACTGGCAGCATGGGTTGGTACCTGGGACTTCGATGTTGTGGCCATTTCGGAGACATGGATAGAGCCGGGACAGGAATGGATGTTGCAGGTTCCGGGGTTTAGGTCTTTTAGTAAGCTCAGAGAAGGAGGCAAAAGAGGGGGAGGTGTGGCGCTGCTAGTCAAGAGCAGTATTACGGTGGCAGAGAGGATGCTATTTGGGGACTCTTCTTCTGTGGTAGTATGGGCTGAGGTTAGAAACAGGAAAGGAGAGGTCACACTGTTGGGAGTTTTCTATAGGCCTCCAAATATTTCTAGGGATGTAGAGGAAAGGATGGCGAAGATGATTCTGGATAAGAGCGAAAGTAACAGGGTAGTTATTATGGGAGACTTTAACTTTCCAAATATTGACTGGAAAAGATACAGTTCGAGTACATTAGATGGGTCGTTTTTTGTACAATGTGTGCAGGAGGGTTTCATGACACAATATGTTGACAGGCCAACAAGAGGCGAGGCCACTTTGGATTTGGTTTTGGGGAATGAACCTGGCCAGGTGTTGGATTTGGAGGTAGGAGAGCACTTTGGGGACAGTGACCACAATTCGGTGACTTTTACGTTAGTGATGGAAAGGGATACGTATACACCGCAGGGCAAGAGCTATAGCTGGGGGAAGGGCAATTATGATGCCATTAGACATGACTTGGGGGGGGGGGGGGGATAGGTTGGAGAAGTAGGCTGCAAGTGTTGGGCACAGTGGATAAGTGGAGCTTGTTCAAGGAACAGCTACTGCGTGTTCTTGATAAGTACGTACCGGTCAGGCAGGGAGGAAGGCGTCGAGCGAGCGAACCGTGGTTTACCAAAGAAGTGGAATCTCTTGTTAAGAAGAAGAAGGAGGCCTATGTTAAGATGAGGTGTGAAGTTTCAGTTGGGGCGATTGATAGTTACAAGGTAGCGAGGAAGGATCTAAAGAGAGACCTAAGACGAGCAAGGAGGGGACATGAGAAGTATTTGGCAGGTAGGATCAAGGAAAACCCAAAAGCTTTCTATAGGTATGTCAGGAATAAAAGAATGACTAGGGTAAGAGTAGGGCCAGTCAAGGACAGGGATGGGAAGTTGTGCGTGGAGTCTGAAGAGATAGGCGAGATACTAATTGAATACTTTTCGTCAGTATTCACTCAGGAAAAAGATAATGTTGTGGAGGAGAATGCTGAGGTTAGAAACAGGAAAGGAGAGGCTATTAGAATAGATGACATTGTGGTACGTAGGGACGAGGTGTTGGCAATTCTGGACAGGCTGAAAATAGATAAGTCCCCGGGGCCTGATGGGATTTATCCTGGGATTCTCCGGGAAGCCAGGAAAGAGATTGCTGGGCCTTTGGCTTTGATTTTTATGTCATCATTGGCTACAGGAATAGTGCCAGAGGACTGCAGGATAGCAAATGTGGTCCCTTTGTTCAAAAAGGGGAGTAGAGACAACCCCGGCAACTATAGACTGGTGAGCCCCACGTCTGTTGTGGGTAAAGTCTTGGAGGGGATTATAAGAGACAAGATTTATAATCATCTAGATAGGAATAATATGATCAGGGATAGTCAGCATGGCTTTGTGAAGGGTAGGTCTTGCCTCACAAACCTTATCGAGTTCTTTGAGAAGGTGACTGAACAGGTAGACGAGGGTAGAGCAGTTGATGTGGCGTATATGGATTTCAGTAAAGCGTTTGATAAGGTTCCCCATGGTAGGCTATTGCAGAAAATACGGAGGCTGGGGATTGAGGGTGATTTAGAGATGTGGATCATAAATTGGCTAGCTGATAGAAGACAGAGGGTGGTGGTTGATGGGAAATGTTCAGAATGGAGTTCAGTTACAAGTGGCGTACCACAAGGATCTGTTCTGGGGCCGTTGCTGTTTGTCATTTTTATCAATGACCTAGAGGAGGGCGCAGAAGGGTGGGTGAGTAAATTTGCAGACAACACTAAAGTCGGTGGTGTTGTCGACAGTGCGGAAGGATGTAGCAGGTTACAGAGGGACATAGATAAGCTGCAGAGCTGGGCTGAGAGGTGGCAAATGAAGTTTAATGTAGAGAAGTGTGAGGTGATTCACTTTGGAAGGAATAACAGGAATGCGGAATATTTGGCTAATGGTAAAGTTCTTGGAAGTGTGGATGAGCAGAGGGATCTAGGTGTCCATGTACATAGATCCCTGAAAGTTGCCACCCAGGTTGATAGGGTTGTGAAGAAGGCCTATGGAGTGTTGGCGTTTATTGGTCGAGGGATTGCGTTCCAGAGTCATGAGGTCATGTTGCAGCTGTACAAAACTCTGGTACGGTCGCATTTGGAGTATTGCGTACAGTTCTGGTCACCGCATTATAGGAAGGACGTGGAAGCTTTGGAGCGGGTGCAGAGGAGATTTACCAGGGTGTTGCCTGGTATGGAGGGAAAATCTTATGAGGAAAGGCTGATGGACTTGAGGTTCTTTTCGTTAGAGAGAAGAAGGTTAGGAGGAGACTTAATAGAGGCATACAGAATGATCAGGGGGTTGGATAGGGTGGACAGTGAGAGCCTTCTCCCGCGGATGGAAATGGCTAGCATGAGGGGACATAGCTTTAAACTGAGGGGTAATAGATATCAGAGTTAGGTTCTTTACGCAAAGAGTGGTGAGGCCGTGGAATGCCCTACCTGCAACAGTAGTGAAATCGCAAACATTGAGGGCATTTAAAAGTTTATTGGATAAGCATATGGATGATAATGGCATAGTGTAGGTTAGATGGCTTTTGTTTCGGTGCAACATCGTGGGCCGATGGGCCTGTACTGCGCTGTATCGTTCTATGCTCTATGTTCTATCCCTTTCCATTTATCTGTGCAACTGATTCATCCATTTTTTTTTGAATGCTCTGCGCATTCAGGTATAAAACCTGAAGGCTAGTCCTTTTAACGTTCCTTGTCCCATCCCTACTATCCTTTACAGTGCTGTTACAAAGAACAAAGAACAAAGAAATGTACAGCACAGGAACAGGCCCTTCGGCCCTCCAAGCCCGTGCCGACCATACTGCCCGACTAAACTACAATCTTCTACACTTCCTGGGTCCGTATCCTTCTATTCCCATCCTATTCATATATTTGTCAAGATGCCCCTTAAATGTCCCTATCGTCCCTGCCTCCACTACCTCCTCCGGTAGTGAGTTCCAGGCACCCACTACCCTCTGCGTAAAAAACTTGCCTCGTACATCTACTCTAAACTTTGCCCCTCTCACCTTAAACCTATGCCCCCTAGTAATTGACCCCTCTACCCTGGGGAAAAGCCTCTGACTATCCACTCTGTCTATGCCCCTCATATCTGATACAGGCCCTTGATTTCTCTGCCTATCACTTTTCTTATTCTCCTTGTGTGTTTTTCTCTTGTTCTTGATTCCCCCGGCTCTGATTCTTAAATAGGTTCCCACCACCCTCCGCCATATTGTTTAAATCCTCCCCAACTGTTCGACCCTGTACTCCCCAAGGACATCAGAGATAACAGAGAGAGAAGTTGCAGCCGTTCTGGAAGAGATATTTGGAAGAGATGGCTCTACCAATCCCATCTTACTCCTAAACACTGAAGCCCAGTTCCTTCTCAGAACGAAAACTGAAAGCAAAAGTGGAACCTGCCTTCTGCTCTACAATCTCCTGAAAGGCTCTACCAATCCCAATCAAAGACAGACAATGACCTGGAATTCTAGGATGTTCCCTGGCCAGTCAAAAATAGCAGCCTTCAGCTTGACCGGGGTGGGGGGGGCGGTGTTCAGTTCAATACCAAAATGTACTATTTGTTTTTAAATAAGCAGCTGGACATGCGTTAAAATGAAAACAGGACCAGACAAGGTTTTAAAGGGGGTTCCTTACAACATGTCTTATTGTTTCATTGAAAGCAAATTTCTCCTCTCTCAGTGGACCTGCTCTCACTGCAGGATTTGTTCTACCAAAGACAATTCTATCTTTAATGAAATCATATTTTAACCTGCCCAAACTCAAATGATTTAGTGAGCTGTGTTACTACATTCACGTACTAATCAATGCACTCTTTTCACATTCCGTCCTAATGTGGTGTACATAACATTCATAAGTTACGCTGACTTGGAGTTCAAAATGGATTAATATGAAGAGCTTCATCAGTCCGTAAGCAAGAAGATGTTTTGCATTTGCTTTCCGCTTTATTTCTGGTGCCATGAATCCGGCCACCTCAGTTTTGGTGCAATCCAATTCTCCATTAGTTAAGCCTCAGCAAGAGAGAGAGCTGCAGACAGGATACAGGAATGGCAGGCTCGTCACAGTACCAAACATGATCAATGAGACCTGTGTGATCTTCCACCAGGGACTATACTCCAAGCCCACGGAAGGGGAGTCGAAGATGAATCCGCATCCTGAAGGGCTGGAGGAGGAAGGGAAACAGGAACTGGAGGTACCGCTGTGACTGAGGGAGGTCATGGAGAGCTTCAGCTCCATGCAGTTGGGGAAGCCACCAGATCCGCATGATTCCCAGTGACTTCAATAAGCATTTCACAGGAGCACTTGGCCTCAGCCCTGCTGTCTATGCTGGCCAGGCCTCGATATCACTGATCCCTGAAGAAAAACACACACCGATAGGGTGTGCGTCATACAGACCCATCTTACTCCTAAACACTGAAGCCAAAGACCTGGTGAAGGATCTGGCAAGGCGACTGGAGAGTTGCACGCGGAAAGTCCACGCCGAAGATCAGCGGGCTTTGTCAAGGGCAGACAGACAACGGCAAACATCCGATGCCCGGGGAACGTGATTATAGCCCCACCCGGAGTGGAGACATCAGATACAGGTCAGGACTTCGACAGCGTGATTTATAAAGAGCGGGAGCTGAGAGGCAGAGCCGAGATTTATAAAGAGCGGGAGCTGAGAGTCAGAGCAGAGAATTAAAAACAGCGGGAGATGAGAGCCAGAGTGGAGATCGATAAAGAGCTGGAGCTGAAAGTCAGAGGAGATTGAAAAAGAACGGGAGATGAGAGTCAGAGCGGAGATTTAAAAAGAGCGGGAGATCAGAGCCAGAGCGGAGATTTATAAAGAGCTGGAGCTGAAAGTCAGAGGAGATTTAAAAAGAGCGGGAGCTGAGAGACAGAGTGGAGATTTAAAAAGAGCGGGAGCTGAGAGTCAGAGCGGAAATTTAAAACAGTGAGAGCGGAGAGTCAGAGCGGAGATTTATAAAGAGCGGGAGCTGAGAGACAAAGTGGACATTTAAAAAGAGCGAGACTGAGAGTCAGCAGAGATTTAAAACAGTGGAAGCTGAGAGTCAGAGCGGAGATTTAGAAAGAGCGGGAGCTGAGATCCAGAGCGGAGATTTATATAGAGCGAGTGCTGAGAGTCAGAGCGGTGATTTATAAAGAGCGGGAACCGAGAGTCAGAGCAGAGATTTAAAAAGAGCGGGAGATGAGAGTCACAGCAGAGATTTAAAACGAGCGGGAGCTGAGAGTAAGAGCGGAGTTTTAAAAAGAGCGGGAGCTGAGAGTCAAGGTGGAGATTTATAAAGAGCGGGAGCTGAGACCCAGAGCAGAGATTTTTTCGAGCGTGTGCTGAGAGTCAGAGCGGCGATTTATAAAGAGCGGGAACCGAGAGTCAGAGCAGAGATTTAAAAAGTGCGGGAGCTGTGAGTCAGAGTGGAGATTTAAAAAGAGCAGGAGCTGAGAGTAAGAGCAGAGGTTTAAAAAGAGCAGGAGGTGAGAGACAGAGCGGAGATTTATAAAGAGTGGGAACTGTGTCAGAGAGGGAGATTTAAACAGAGAGGAGCTGAGTCCGAGAGTGAGATTTAAAAAGAACGGGAGCGGACATTTATAAAGAGTGGGAGCTGAGAGACAGAGAGGAGATTTATAAAGAGCAGGAGCTGAGGGTCAGCGCGGCGATTTAAATGCAGTGTGAGCTGAGACTCAGAGCGGAGATTAAAAAGAGCGGGAGCTGAGAGTCAGAGCCGAGTTTTAAAAAGAGTGGGAGCTGAGAATCATAGCGGAGATATAAAAAGGGCAGGAGCTGAGAGCCATTGCGGAGATATAAAAAGAGCGGGAGCTGAGAGTCAGAGCGGAGATATAAAAAGAGCGGGAGCTATGAGTCAGAGCGGAGAAGGGGCTGGTTTAGCACACTGGGCTAAATCGCAAGCTTTTAACGCAGACCAAGCAGGCCAGCAGCACGGTTAATTCCCGTACCAGCCTCCCCGAACAGGCGCCGGAATGTGGCGACTAGGGGCTTGTCACAGTAACTTCATTGAAGCCTACTTGTGACAATAAGCGCTTTTCATTTTCATTTCATGTAAAAAGAGCTGGAGCTGAGAGTCACAGCGGAGATTTAAAAAGACAGGGAGCTGAGTGTCAGACTGTGTGATTTATAAACAGCGGGAGCAGAGACCCAGAGCGGAGAATTATATAGAGCAGGTGCTGAGAGTCAGAGCGGAAATTTTTAAAGAGCGGGAACCGAGAGTCAGAGCAGAGATTTAAAAAGAGCGGGTGCTGGGAGTCAGAGAGGAGATATAAAAAGAGCGGGAGATGAGAGTCAGAGCGGGGATTTAAAAAGAGCGGGAGCTAAGAGTCAGAGCGGAGATTTATAAAGAGCGGGAGCTGAGAGTCAGAGCGGAAATTTACAAAGAGCGAGTGCTAAGAGTCAGAGCGGAGATTTATAAAGAGCAGGAGCTGAGAGACACAGAGGAGATTTTAAAAAAGCGGGAGCTGAGAGTCAGCAGAGATTTAAAACAGTAGAAGCTGAGAGTCAGAGCGGAGATTTAAAACAATGGGAGCGAAGAGTCAGAGCGGAGATATATAAAGAGCGCGTGCTGAGAGTCAGATCGGTGATTTATAAAGAGTGGGAACCGAGAGTCAGAGCAGAGATTTAAAAAGAGCGGGAGATGAGAGTCACAGAAGAGATTTAAAAAGAGCGGGAGCTGAGAGTAAGAGCGGAGGTTTAAAAACAGCGGGAGCTGAGAGTCAGAGTGGAGATTTATAAAGAGCAGGAACTGAGAGTCAGAGCAGAAATTTACAAAGAGTGGGTGCTGTGAGTCAGAGCGGAGATTTATAAAGAGCGGGAGCTGAGAGTCAGCGCGGAGAATTAGAAAGAGCAGGAGCTGAGAGACAGAGTGGAGATTTAAAAAGAGCGGGTGCTGAGAGGCAGAGCGGAGATGTAAAAAGAGCTGGAGCAGAGAGTCAGAGCGGAGATTTTTTAAAAAGCGGGAGCTCAGAGTCAGAGCGGAGATTTATAAAGAGCGGGAGCTGAAAGTCAGAGCAGAGATTTTAAAAGATCGGGAGATGAGAGTCACAGCAGAGATTTAAAACAGTGGTTGCGGAGAGTCAGAGCGGAGCTTTATAAAGAGCGGGAGGTGAGAGCCAGAGCGGAGATTGTGAAAGAGCGGGAGCTGAGATCAGAGCGGAGATTTATAAGAGCGGGAGCAGAGAGTCAGCAGAGCTTTATAAAGAGCGGGAGCTGAGAGTCCGAGCGCAGAGTTAAAAAGACCGGGAGCTGACAGTCAGAGCGGAGATTTAAAAAGAGCGGGAAATGAGAGTCACAGCAGAGATTAATAAAGAGCAGGAGCAGAGAGTCAGAGCGGAGATGTAAAAAAAGCGGGAGCTGAAGTCAGAGCGGAGATTTATAAAGAGCGGGAGCTGAGAGTCAGAGCAGAGATTTAAAAAGAACGGGAGCTGAGAGTCAGAGCAGAGATGTAAAAAAAGCTGGAGCAGTGAGTCAGAGCGGGGATGTAAAAAGAGCTGGAGCAGAGAGTCAGAGCGGAGTTTTTAAAAGAGCAGGAGCTGAAAGTCAGAGTGGAGATTTAAAACAGTGGGAGCGGAGATCAGAGCGCTGATTTATAAAGAGCGGGAGCAGAGAGTAAGCAAAGATTTATAAAGAGCGGGAGCTGAGAGTCCGAGCAGAGATTCAAAAAGATCGGGAGATGAGAGTCACAGCAGAGATTTAAAAAGAGCAGGAGCTGAGAGTCAGAGTGGAGATTTAAAACAGTGGGAGCGGAGAGTCAGAGCGGAGATTTATAAAGAGCGGGAGCTGAGAGTCAGAGCGGAGTTTTATAAAGAGCGGGAGCTGGGATCAGAGCGCTGATGTATAAAGAGCGGGAGCAGAGAGTCAGCAGAGATTTTTTAAGAGCAGGAGCTGAGAGTCCGAGCGGAGATTTAAAAAGATCGGGAGATGAAAGTCACAGCAGAGATTTAAAAAGAGCAGGAGCTGAGAGCCAGAGCGGAGATTTAAAAAAAGCGTGAGGTGAGAGACAGAGCGGCAGATTTAAAAAGAACGGGAGCTGAGAGGTAGAGCAGAGATTTAAAAAGAGCTGGAGCAGAGAGATAGAGCGGAGATTTAAAAAGCGTGGGAGATGAGAGTCACAGCAAAGATTTATAATGAGCAGGAGCTGAGAGTCAAATTGGAGATTTAAAAAAAGCGGGAGCTGAGAGTCAGAGCAGCAGATATAAAAAGAACGGGAGCTGAGAGGCAGAGCGGAGATTTAAAAAGAGATGCAGCTGACAGACAGTGCGGAGATTTATAAAGAGTCGAAGGTGAGAGTCAGCAGATATTTAGAAAGAGCTGAGAATCAGAGCGCAGATTTGAAAAGAGCGGGAGCTGAGAGTCCAAGCGGAGATATAAAGAGAGCGGGAGCTGATAGTCAGAGCGGGTGATATAAAAAGAGCTGGAGCTGAAGGTCAGAGCGGAGAAGGGGCCAGTTTAGCACATTGGGCTAAATCGCTGACTTTTACAGCAGACCAAGCAGGCCAGCAGCGCAGTTCAAATCCCGTACCAGCCCACCCGAACAGGCGCGGGAATGTGGCGATTAGGGGCTTTTCACAGTAACTTCATTGAAGCCTACTTGTGACAATACGTGCTTTTCATTTTCATTTCATGTAAAATGAGCTGGAGCTGAGAGTCACAGCGCAGATTTAAAAAGACAGGGAGCTGAGTGTCAGAGTGGGTGATTTATAAAGAGCAGGAGCAGAGAGTCAGCGGAGAATTATAAATAACGGGAGCTGAGAGTCATAGCAGAGATTTAAAAAGAGCGGGAGATGAGAGTCACAGCAGAGATTTTAAAAGAGCAGGAGCTGAGAGCCATAGCGGAGATTTAAAAAGAACGGGAGCTGAGATTCAGAGCAGAGATTTAAAAAGAGCAGGAGCTGAGAGGAAGAGCGGAGATTTAAAAAGAGCTGGAGCAGACAGTCAGAGCGGAGATTTAAAAAGAGCAGGAGCTGAGAGTCAGCAGAGATTTAAAATAGTGGGAGCGGAGAGTCAAGCGGAGATTTATAAAGAGCGGAAGCAGAGAGTCAGAGTGGGTGATTTATAAAGAGCAGGAGCTGAGAGTCAGAGCGGAAATTTACAAAGAGCGGGTGCTGAGAGTCAGAGCGGAGAGCTATAAAGAGCGGGAGCTGAGAGTCAGAGCAGAGAATTATTAAGAGCAGGAGCTGAGAGTCAGAGGGGAGATTTAAAACAGTGGGAGCGGAGAGTCAGAGCGGAGATTGAGAAAGAACGGGAGCTGACATCAGAGCGGAGATTTATAAAGAGCGGGAGCAGTGAGTCAGCAGAGCTTTATAAAGAGCGGGAGCTGAGAGTCCGAGCGCAGAGTTAAAATGATCGGGTGATGAGAGTCACAGCAGAGATTTAAAAAGAGCAGGAGCATAGAGTCAGAGCGGAGATTTTAAAAAAGCGGGAGCTGAGAGTCAGAGCGGCAGAGTTAAAGAGAACGGGAGCGGAGAGTCAAAGCAGAGATTTAAAAAGACCTGGAACAGAGAGTCAGAGCGGAGATTTAAAAAGAGCGGGAGATGAGAGTCACAGCAGAGATTTATAAAGAGCAGGAGCTGAGAGTCAGAGCGGAGATTTAAAAAAAGCGGGAGCTGAGAGTCAGAGCGGAGATTTATAAAGAGCGGGGGCTGAGAGTCAGAGCGGAGATTTAAAAATGGTAGGAGCTGTGAGTCAGAGCGGAGATATAAAAAGGGTTGGAGCTGAGAGTCATAGCGGAGATATTAAAAGAGCGGGAGCTGAGAACCAGAGCGGAGAAGGAGCTAGTTTAGCACACTGGGCTAAATCGCTGGCTTTTAAAGAAGACCAAGCAGGCCAGCAGCACGGTTGAATTCCCGTACCAGCCTCCCCGAACCGGCGCTGGAATGTGGCGATTAGGGACTTTTCACAGTAAATTCATTGAAGCCTACTTGTGACAATAAGCGCTTTTCATTTTCATTTCATGTAAAAAGAACTGGAGCTGAGAGTCACAGCGGAGATTTAAAAAGAACGGGAGCTGAGGTCAGAGCGGAGATTTATAAAGAGCGGGAGCAGATAGTCAGCAGAGATTTATAAAGAGCAGGAGCTGAGAGTCCGAGCGGAGATTTAAAAAAGGCGTGAGCTGAGAGTCAGAGCGGCAGATTTAAAAAGAACGGGAGCTGAGTGTCAGAGCAGAGATTTAAAAAGAGATGAAGCAGAGAGTTAGAGCGGAGATTTTAAAAGAGCGGGAGATGAGAGTCACAGCAGAGATTTATGATGAGCAGAGGCTGAGAGTCGTAGCGGAGATATAAAAGAGGGGGAGCTGAGAGTCCGAGCGGAGATATAAAGAGAGCGGGAGCTGAAAGTCAGAGCGGGTGATTTAAAAAGAGCGGGAGCTGAGAGTCAGAGCGGAGATTTATAAAGAGCGGGAGCTGAGAGTCAGAGCAGAGATTTAAAAAGAACCGGAGTTGAGAGTCAGAGGGGAGATGTAAAAAGAGCTGGAGCAGAGAGTCAGAGCGGAGATTTATAAAGAGCGGGAGCTGAGCGTCAGAGTGGAGATTTAAAACAGTGGGAGCGGAGTGTCAGAGCGGAGATTTATAAAGAGCGGGAGCTGAGTGCCAGAGCGGAGATTGAGAAAGAGCGGGAGCTGCGATCAGAGCGGAGATTTATAAAGAGCGGGAGCAGAGAGTCCGAGCGGTGCGTTAAAAAGATCGGGAGATGAGAGTAATAGCAGAGATTTAAAAAGAGCAGGAGCTGAGTGTCGATCGGAGATTTTAAAAACCGGTAACTGAGAGTCAGAGCGGCAGAGTTAAAAAGAACGGGAGCTGAGAGTCAAAGCAGAGATCTATAAAGTCCTGGAGCAGAGAGTCAGAGCGGAGATTTAAAAAGAGCGGGAGATGAGAGTCACAGCAGAGATTTATAAAGAGCAGGAGCTGAGAGTCAGAGCGCAGATTTAAAAAGAACGGGAGCTGAGAGTCAGAGTGGAGATTTAAAACAATGGGAGCGGAGAGTCAGAGCGGAGATTTATAAAGAGCGGGAGCTGAGAGTCAGAGCGGAGATTTATAAAGAGCGAGAGCAGAGAGTAAGCAGAGATTTATAAAGATCGGGAGATGAAAGTCACAGCAGAGATTTAAAAAGAGCAGGAGCTGAGAGTCCGAGCAGAGATTTAAAAAGATCGGGAGATGAGAGTCACAGCAGAGATTTAAAAAAGCAGGAGCTGAGAGCCAGAGCGGAGATTTAAAAAAGCGTGAGCTGAGAGTCAGAGCGGCAGATTTAAAAAGAACGGGAGCTGAGAGTCAGAGCAGAGATTTAAAAAGAGCTGGAGCAAAGAGTTTGAGCGGAGATTTAAAAAGAGCGGGAGATGAGAGTCACAGCAGAGATTTAAAATGAGCGGGAGGTGAGAGTCACAGCAGAGATTTATAAAGAGCAGGAGCTGAGAGTCAGAACGGAGACTTAAAAAAAGCGGGAGCTGAGAGTCAGAGCAGCAGATTTAAAAAGAACGGGAGCTGAGAGCCAGAGCGGAGATTTAAAAAGAGTGCAGCTGACAGACAGTGCGGAGATTTAGAGCGTGGAAGGTGAGAGTCAGAGCGGAGATTTAAAAAAAGCGGGAGCTGCGAGTCAGAGCAGCAGAGTTAAAAAGAACAGGAGCTGAGAGTCCGAGCAGAGATTTTAAAAGATCGGGAGATGAGAGTCACAGCAGAGATTTAAAACAGTGGTTGCGGAGAGTCAGAGCGGAGATTTATAAAGAGCGGGACCTGAGAGTCAGAGCGGAGATTTATAAAGAGCGGGAGCTGAGATCAGAGCGGAGATTTATAAAGAGCGGGAGCAGTGAGTCAGCAGGGATTTGTAAAGACCAGGAGCTGAGAGTCCGAGCGGAGATTTAAAAATATCGGGAGATGAGAGCCACAGCAGAGATTTAAAAAGAGCAGGAGCTGAGAGTCCGACCGGAGATTTAAAAATATCGGTAGATGAGTGTCACAGCAGAGTTTTAAAAAGAGCAGGAGCTGAGAGCCAGAGCGGAGATTTAAAAAGAACGGGAGCTGAGATTCAGAGTAGAGATTTATAAAGGGTAGGAGCTGTGAGTCAGAGCGGAGGTAGGAAAAGGATAGGAGCTGAGAGTCATAGCGGAGATATAAAAAGAGCGGGAGCTGAGAGTCAGAGCGGAGAAGGGGCTAGTTTAGCACACTGGGCTAAATCGCTGGCTTTCAAAGAAGACCAAGCAGGCCAGCAGCACGGTTCAATTCCCGAACCGGCACGGGAATGTGGCGATGAGGGACTTTTCACAGTAACTTCATTGAAGCCTACTTGTGACAATAAGCGCTTTTCATTTTCATTTCATGTAAAAAGAGCTGGAGCTGAGAGTCACAGCGGAGATTTAAAAAGACAGGGAGCAGAGTGTCAGAGTGGGTGATTAATAAAGAGCAGAAGCAGAGAGTCAGCGGAGATTTATAAAGAGCGGGAGCTGAGAGTCACGGCAGAGATTTAAAAAGAGCCGGAGATGAGAGAGTCACAGCAGAGATTTAAAAAGAGCAGGAGCTGAGAGCCAGAGCGGAGATTTAAAAAGAGCTGGAGCAGAGAGTCAGAGCGGAGATTTAAAAAGAGCTGGAGATTAGAGACCGCAGAGATTTAAAACAGTGGAAGTGGAGAGACAGAGCAGAGATTTATAAAGAGCGGGAACTGAGATCAGAGCGGAGATTTATAAAGTGCGGGAGCAGAGAGTCAGCAGAGATTTATGAAGAGCAGGAGCTGAGAGTCCGAGCGGTGATTTAAAAAGATTGGGAGATGAGAGTCACAGCAGAGATTTAAAAAGAGCAGGAGCTGAGAGTCAGAGCGGAGATTTTTAAAAAGCGTGAGCTGAGAGTCAGAGCGGCTGATTGAAAAAGAACGGGAGCTGAGAGTCAGAGCAGAGCTTTAAAAAGATCTGGAGCAGAGAGTAAGAGGGGAGATTTAAAAAGAGCGGGAAATGAGAGTCACAGCAGAGATTTATAAAGAGCAGGAGCAGAGAGTCAGAGCGGAGATTTATTCAGGGTGGGATCATAGAGTCAGAGGGGAGATTTACAAACAGCGGGAGCTGAGATCAGAGCGCTTATTTATAAAGAGCGGGAGCAGAGAGTAAGCAAAGATTTATAAAGAGCGGGAGCTGAGAGTCAGAGCAGAGATTTAAAAAGAACGGGAGCTGAGAGTCAGAGCAGAGATGTAAAAAAAGCTGGAGCAGTGAGTCAGAGCGGGGATGTAAAAAGAGCTGGAGCAGAGAGTCAGAGCGGAGTTTTTAAAGGAGCAGGAGCTGAAAGTCAGAGTGGAGATTTAAAACAGTGGGAGCGGAGAGTCAGAGCGGAGATTTATTCAGGGTGGGAGCTGAGAGTCAGAGGGGAGATTTATAAACAGCGGGAGCTGAGATCAGAGCGCTGATTTATAAAGAGCGGGAGCAGAGAGTAAGCAAAGATTTATAAAGAGCGGGAGCTGAGAGTCCGAGCAGAGATTCAAAAAGATCGGGAGATGAGAGTCACAGCAGAGATTTAAAAAGAGCAGGAGCTGAGTGTCAGAGCAGCAGATTTTAAAAAAAACGGGAGCTGAGAGCCAGAGCGGAGATTTAAAAAGAGTGCAGCTGACAGACAGTGCGGAGATTTATAGAGTGGAAGATGAGAGTCAGCAGATATTTAAAAAGTGTGGGAGCTGAGAATCAGAGCAGAGATTTGAAAAGAGCGGGAGATGAGAGAGTCACAGCAGAGATTTAAAAAGAGCAGGAGCTGAGAGCCAGAGCGGAGATTTAAAAAGAACGGGAGATGAGATTCAGAGCAGAGATTTAAAAAGGGTAGGAGCTGTGAGTCAGAGCGGAGATAGAAAAAGGGTAGGAGCTGATAGTCATAGCGGAGATATAAAAAGAGCGGGAGCTGAGAGTCAGAGTGGAGAAGGGGCTAGTTTAGCACACTGGGCTAAATCGCTGGCTTTTAAAGAACTCCAAGCAGGCCAGCAGCACGGTTTAATCCCCGTAACAGCCTCCCCGAACCGGCACGGGAATGTGGCGATTAGGGACTTTTCACAGTAACTTCATTGAAGCCTACTTGTGACAATAAGCGCTTTTCATTTTCATTTCATGTAAAAAGAGCTGGAGCTGAGAGTCACAGCGGAGATTTAAAAAGACAGGGAGCTGAGTGTCAGAGTGGGTGATTAATAAAGAGCAGAAGCAGAGAGTCAGCGGAGATTTGTAAAGAGCGGGAGCTGAGAGTCACAGCAGAGATTTAAAAAGAGCGGGAGATGAGAGAGTCACAGCAGAGATTTAAAAAGAGCAGGAGCTGAGAGCCAGAGCGGAGATTTAAAATGAACGGGAGCTGAGATTCAGAGCAGAGATTTAAAAAGAGCAGGAGCTGACAGCCAGAGCGGAGATTTAAAAAGAGCTGGAGCAGAGAGTCAGAGCGGATATTTAAAAAGAGCTGGAGCTTAGTGTCCGCAGAGATTTAAAACAGTGGGAGTGGAGAGACAGAGCGAAGATTTATAAAGAGCGGGTGCTGAGAGTCACAGCGGATATGTAAAAAGAGCTGGAGCAGAGAGTCAGATCGGAGATTTAAAAAAAGCGGGAGCTGAGAGTCGGAGCGGAGATTTATAAAGAGCGGGAGCTGAAAGTCAGAGCGGAGATTTAAAAAGAACGGGAGCCAAGAGTCAGAGCGGAGATGTAAAAAGAGCGGGAGCAGAGAGTCAGAGCGGAGTTTTAAAAAGAGCAGGAGCTGAGAGTCAGAGTGGAGATTTAAAACATTCGGTGCGGGGAGTCAGAGCGGAGATTTATAAAGAGCGGGAGCTGAGAGTCAGAGCGGAGATTTTTAAAGAGTGGGAGCTGAGATCAGAGCGGAGATTTATAAAGAGCGGGAGCAGAGAGTCAGCAGGGATTTATAAAGAGCAGGAGCTAAGAGTCCGACCGGAGATATAAAAAGAGCGGGTGCTGAGAGTCACAGCGAATATGTAAAAAGAGCTGGAGCAGAGAGTCAGATCGGAGATTTTAAAAAAGCGTGTTCTGAGAGTCAGAGCGGAAGATTTAAAAAGATCGGGCGCTGAGAGTCAGAGCAGAGATTTAAAAAGAGCTGGAGCAGAGAGTTAGAGCGGAGATTTAAAAAGAGCGGGGGATGAGAGTCACAGCAGAGATTTATAATGAGCAGGAGCTGAGAGTCAGAGGGGAGATTTTAAAAAAGCGGGAGCTGAGAGTCAGAGCAGCAGATTTAAAAAGAACGGGAGCTGAGAGGCAGAGCGGAGAATTAAAAAGAGAAGCAGCTGACAGACAGTGCGGAGATTTATAAAGAGTGGAAGGTGAGAGTCAGCAGATATTTAAAAAGAGAGTGAGCTGAGAATCAGAGCGCAGATTTGAAAAGAGCACGAGCTGAGAGTCAGAGCGGAAATTTTCAAATAACGGGAGCTGAGATTCAGAGCAGAGATTTAAAAATAGCAGGAGCTGAGAGCCAGAACGGAGATTTAAAAAGAGCTGGAGCCGAGAGTCAGAGCGAAGATTTGAAAAGAGCTGGAGCTTAGAGTCCACAGAGATTTAAAACAGTGTGAGCGGAGAGACAGAGCGGAGATTTATAAAGAGCGGGTGCTGAGAGTCAGAGCGGAGATGTAAAAAGAGCTGGAGCAGAGAGTCAGAGCGGAGATTTTTTAAAAAGCGGTAACTGAGAGTCAGAGCGGAGATTTATAAAGAGCGGGAGCTGAAAGTCAGAGCGGAGATGTAAAAAGAGCGGGAGCAGAGAGTCAGTGCGCAGTTTTAAAAAGAGCAGGAGCTGAGAGTCAGAGTGGAGATTTAAAACAGTGGATGCGGAGAGTCAGAGCGGAGATTCATAAAGAGCGGGAGCTGAGAGTCAGAGCGGAGATTTATAAAGAGCGGGAGCTGAGATCAGAGCGGAGATTTAAAAAGATCGGGAGATGAGAGCCACAGCATAGATTTAAAAAGAGCAGGAGCTGATTGTCAGAGCGGAGATTTAAAAAAAGCGTGAGTTGAGAGTCAGAGTGGCAGATTTAAAAAGAACGGGAGCTGAGAGTCAGAGCAGAGATTTAAAAAGAGCTGGAGCAGAGAGTTAGAGCGGAGATGTAAAAAGAGCGGGAGATGAGAGTCACAGCAGAATTTATAATGAGCGGGAGCTGAGAGTCAGAGGGGAGATTTAAAAAGAGCAGGAGCTGAGAGTCAGCAGAGATTTAAAACATTGGGACCGGAGAGTCAGAGCGGAGATTTATAAAGAGCGGGCGCGGAGAGTCAGAGTGGGTGATTTATAAAGAGCAGGAGCTGAGAGTCAGAGCGGAAATTTACAAAGAACTGGAGCTGAGATGCAGAACAGAGATTTAAGAAGAGCAGGAGCTGAGAGCCAGAGCAGAGATTTAAAAAGAGCTGGAGCAGAGAGTCAGAGCGGAGATTTAAAAAGAGCTGGAGCTGAGAGTCCGCAGAGATTTAGCACAGTGGGAGCGGAGAGACAGAGCGGAGAATTATAAAGAGCGGGTGCTGAGAGGCAGAGCGGAGATGTAAAAAGAGCTGGAGCAGAGAGTCAGAGCGGAGATTTTTTAAAAAGCGGGAGCTCAGAGTCAGAGCGGAGATTTATAAAGAGCGGGAGCTGAAAGTCAGAGCGGAGATTTAAAAAGAACGGGAGCTAAGAGTCAGAGCGGAGATGTAAAAAGAGCGGGAGCAGAGAGTCAGAGCGCAGTTTTAAAAAGAGCAGGAGCTGAGAGTCAGAGTGGAGATTTAAAACAGTGGGTGCGGAGAGTCAGAGCGTAGATTTATAAAGAGCGGGAGCTGAGAGTCAGAGCGGAGATTTATAAAGAGCGGGAGCTGAGATCAGAGCGGAGATTTATAAAGAGCGGAAGCAGAGAGTCAGCAGAGATTTATAAAGAGCAGGAGCTGAGAGTCCGAGCGGAGATTTAAAAAGATCGGGAGATGTGAGCCACAGCAGAGCTGTAAAAAGAGCGGGAACAGAGAGTCAGAGCACAGTTTTAAATAGACCAGGAGCTGAGAGTCCGAGCAGAGATTTAAAATGAGCGGGAGGTGAGAGTCACAGCAGAGATTTATAAAGAGCAGGAGCTGAGAGTCAGAACGGAGATTTAAAAAAAGCGGGAGCTGAGTGTCAGAGCGGAGGTTTAAAAAAAGTGCAGCTGACAGACAGTGCGGAGATTTATAGAGTGGAAGATGAGAGTCAGCAGATATTTAAAAAGTGTGCGAGCTCAGAATCAGAGCAGAGATTTAAAAAGAGGCGGAGCTGAGAGTCCGATTGGAGAAGGGGCTAGTTTAGCACATTAGGCTAAATCGCTGGCTTTTAAAGCAGACCTAGCAGGCCAGCAGCACGGTTCAATTCCGGTACCAGCCTACCCGGACAGGCGCGTGAATGTGGCGATTCGGGGCTTTTCACAGTAACTTCATTGAAGCCTACTTGTGACAATAAGTGCTTTTCATTTTCATTTCATGTAAAATGAGCTGGAGCTCAGAGTCACAGCGGAGATCTAAAAAGACAGGGAGCTGAGTGTCAGAGTGGGTGATTTATAAAGAGTGGGAGCAGAGAGTCAGCGGTGAATTATAAATAGCGGGAGCTGAGAGTCACAGCAGAGGTTTAAAAAGAGCGGGAGATGAGAGTCACAGCAGAGATTTAAAAAGAGCAGGAGCGGAGAGTCAGAGTGGGTGATTTATAAAGAGCAGGAGCTGAGAGTCAGAGCGGAAATTTAAAAAGAGTTGGAGCAGATAGTCAGAGCGGAGATTTAAAAAGAGCAGGAGCTGAGAGTCAGCAGAGATTTAAAACAGTGGGAGCGGAGAGTCAGAGCGGAGATTTATAAAGAGCGGGAGCGGAGAGTCAGAGTGGGTGATTTATAAAGAGCAGGAGCTGAGAGTCAGAGTGGAAATTTTCAAAGAACGGGATCTGAGATTCAGAGCAGAGATTTAAAAAGAGCTTGAGCTTAGAGTCCGCAGAGTTTTAAAACAGTGGGAGGGGAGAGACAGAACGGAGATTTATAAAGAGCGGGTGCGGAGAGTCAGAGCGGAGATGTAAAACGAGCTGGAGCAGAGAGTCAGAGCGGAGATTTTTTTAAAAGCGGGAACTGAGAGTCAGAGCGGAGATTTATAAAGAGCGGGAGCTGAAAGTCAGAGCGGAGATTTAAAAAGAACGGGAGCTAAGTGTCAGAGCGGAGATGTAAAAAGAGCGGGAGCAGAGAGTCAGAGCGCAGTTTTAAAAAGAGCAGGAGCTGAGAGTCAGAGTGGAGATTTATAAAGAGCGGGAGCTGAGAGTCAGAGCGGAGATTTATAAAGAGCGGGAGCTGAGATCAGAGCGGAGATTTATAAAGAGCGGGAGCTGAGATCAGAGCGGAGATTTAAAAAGATCGGGAGATGAGAGCCACAGCATAGATTTAAAAAGAGCAGGAGCTGATAGTCAGAGCGGAGATTTTAAAAAAGAGTGAGTTGAGAGTCAGAGCGGCAGATTTAAAAAGAACGGGAGCTGAGAGTCAGAGCAGAGATTTAAAAAGAGCTGGAGCAGAGAGTAAGAGTGGAGGGTTAAAAAGAGCGGGAGATAAGAGACACAGCAGAGATTTATAATGAGCAGGAGCTGAGAGTCAGAGGCGAGATTTAAAAAGAGCAGGAGCTGAGAGTCAGCAGAGATTTAAAACATTGGGAGCGGAGAGTCAGAGCGGAGATTTATAAAGAGCGGGAGCGGAGAGTCAGAGTGGGTGATTTATAAAGAGCAGGAGCAGAGAGTCCGAGTGGAAATTTTCAAAGAACGGGAGCTGAGATTCAGAGCAGAGATTTAAAAAGAGCAGGAGCTGAGAGTCACAGCGGAGATTTAAAAAGAGGTGGAGCTTAGTCCGCAGAGATTTAAAACAGTGGGAGCGGAGAGACAGAGCGGAGAATTATAAAGAGCGGGTGCTGAGAGTCAGAGCGGAGATGTAAAAAGAGCTTGAGCAGAGAGTCAGAGCGGAGATTTTTTAAAAAGCGGGAGCTGAGAGTCAGAGCGGAGATTTATAAAGAGCGGGAGCTGAAAGTCAGAGCGGAGATTTAAAAAAAGCGTGAGTTGAGAGTCAGTGCGGCAGATTTAAAAAGAACGGGAGCTGAGAGTCAGAGCAGAGATTTAAAAAGAGCTGAAGCAGAGAGTTAGAGCGGAGATTTAAAAAGAGCGGGAGATGAGAGTCACAGCAGAGATTTATAAAGAGCAGGAGCTGAGAGTCAGAGCGGAGATTTAAAAAAAGCGGGAGCTGAGAGTCAGAGCAGAGATTTATAAAGAGCGGGAGCTGAGAGTCAGAGCGGAGAGGTAAAAAGAGCTGGAGCAGAGAGTCAGAGCGGAGTTTTAAAAAGAGCAGGAGCTGAGAGTCAGAGTGAAGATTTATAAAGAGCGGGAGCTGAGAGTCAGAGCGGAGATTTATAAAGAGCGGGAGCTGATATCACAGCGCTGATTCATAAAGTGCAGGAGCAGAGAGTAAGCAGAGATTTATAATGAGCGGGAGCTGAGAGTCCGAGCGGAGATTTATAAAGAGCGGGAGCTGAGATCAGAGCGCTGATTTATAAAGAGCGGGAGCAGAGAGTAAGCAGAGAGTTATAAAGAGGGGGAGCTGAGAGTCCGAGCAGAGGTTTAAACAGATCGGGAGATGAGAGTCACAGCAGAGATTTAAAAAGAGCAGGAGCTGAGAGTCCGAGCGGAGATTTAAAAAAAGCGGGAGCTGAGAGTCAGAGCGCCAGAGTTAAAAAGACCAGCTGCTGAGAGTCCGATCAGAGATTTAAAAAGATCGGGAGAAGAGAGTCACAGCAGAGATTTAAAATGAGCGGGAGGTGAGAGTCACAGCAGAGATTTATAAAGAGCAGGTGCTGAGAGTCAGAACGGATATTTAAAAAGAGCTGGAGCAGACAGTCAGAGCGGAGATTTAAAACAGTTGGAGCGGAGAGTCAGAGCGGAGATTTATCAAGAGCGGGAGCGGAGAGTCAGAGTGGGTGATTTATAAAGAGCAGGAGCTGAGAGTCAGAGCTGAAATTTACAAAGAGCGGGTGCTGAGAGTCAGAGCGGAGAATTATAAAGAGCAGGAGCTCAGAGTCAGAGCGGAGATTTTAAAAAAGCGGGTTCTGAGAGTCAGGGCGGCAGATTTAAAAAGAACGGGAACAGAGAGCCAGAGCTGAGATTTAAAAAGAGTGCAGCTGACAGACAGTGCGGAGATTTATAGAGTGGAAGATGAGAGTCAGCAGATATTTAAAAAGTGTGCGAGCTGAGAATCAGAGCAGAGATTTAAAAAGAGCGGGAGATGAGAGCCAGAGCGGAGATTTAAAAAGAGTGCAGCTGGCAGACATTGCGGAGATTTATAGAGTGGAAGATGAGAGTCAGCAGATATTTAAAAAGTGTGCGAGGTGAGAATCAGAGCAGAGATTTAAAAAGAGCGGGAGATGAGAGAGTCACAGTAGAGATTTAAAAAGAGCAGGAGCTGAGAGCCAGAGCGGAGATTTATAAAGAACGGGAGCTGAGATTCAGAGCAGAGTTTTAAAAAGGGTAGGAGATGTGAGTCAGAGCGGAGATAGAAAAAGGTTAGGAGCTGAGATTCATAGCAGAGATATAAGAAGAGCGGGAGCTGTGAGTCCGAGCGGAGAAGGGGCTACTTTAGCACACTGGCCTAAATCGCTGATTTTTTAAAAAGACCAAGCAGGCCAGCATCACGGTTCAATT
Organism: Scyliorhinus torazame; assembly: GCF_047496885.1. NCBI lineage: Eukaryota > Metazoa > Chordata > Chondrichthyes > Carcharhiniformes > Scyliorhinidae > Scyliorhinus > Scyliorhinus torazame. The sequence continues at coordinate 359,073,134 of NC_092709.1, read as the reverse complement.
TCCGTACCAGCCTCCCCGAACCGGCGCGGGAATGTGGCGATTAGGGACTTTTCACAGTAACTTAATTGAAGCCTACTTGTGACAATAAGCGCTTTTCACTTTCATTTCATGTAAAATGAGCTGGAGCTCAGAGTCACAGCGGAGATTTAAAAAGACAGCGAGCTGAGTGTTAGAGTGGGTGATTTATAAAGGGCGGGAGCAGAGAGTCAGCGGAGAATTATAAATAGCGGGAGCTGAGAGTCACAGCAGAGATTTTAAAAGAGCGGTAGATGAGAGTCAAAGCAGAGATTTAAAAAGAGCAGGAGCCGAGAGCCAGAGCGGAGATTTATAAAGAATGGGAGCTGAGATTCAGAGCTGAGATTTAAAAAGAGCAAGAGCTGAGAGGCAGAGCGGAGATTTAAAAAGAGTTGGAGCAGATAGTCAGAGCGGAGATTTATAAAGAGCGGGAGCGGAGGGTCAGAGTGGGTGATTTATAATGAGCAGGAGCTGAGAGTCAGAGCGGAAATTTTCAAAGAACGGGAGCTGAGATTCAGAGCAGAGATTTAAAAAGAGCAGGAGCTGAGAGCCAGAGCGGAGATTTAAAAAGAGCTGGAGCTTAGAATCCGCAGAGTTTTAAAACAGTGGGAGGGGAGAGACAGAGTGGAGATTTATAAAGAGTGGGTCCTGAGAGTCAGAGCAGAGATGTAAAACGAGCTGGAGCAGAGAGTCAGAGCGGAGATTTTTTAAAAAGCGGGAACTGAGAGTCAGAGCTGAGATTTATAAAGAGCGGGAGCTGAAAGTCAGAGCGGAGATTTAAAAAGAACGGGAGCTAAGAGTCAGAGCGGAGATGTAAAAAGAGCGGGAGCTGAGATCAGAGCGGAGATTTATAAAGAGCGGGAGCTGAGATCAGAGCGGAGATTTAAAAAGATCGGGAGATGAGAGCCACAGCATAGATTTAAAAAGAGCAGGAGCTGATAGTCAGAGCGGAGATTTTAAAAAAGCGTGAGTTGAGAGTCAGAGCGGCAGATTTAAAAAGAACGGGAGCTGAGAGTCAGAGCAGAGATTTAAAAAGAGCTGGAGCAGAGAGTAAGAGCGGAGATTTAAAAAGAGCGGGAGATAAGAGTCACAGCAGAGATTTATAATGAGCAGGAGCTGAGAGTCAGAGGGGAGATTTAAAAAGAGCAGGAGCTGAGAGTCAGCAGAGATTTAAAACATTGGGAGCGGAGAGTCAGAGCGGAGACTTATAATGAGTGGGAGCGGAGAGTCAGAGTGGGTGATTTATAAAGAGCGCGAGCTGAGAATCAGAGCGCAGATTTGAAAAGAGCGGGAGCTGAGAGTCCGAGCGGAGATTTACAAAGAACGGGAGCTGAGATTCAGAGCAGAGATTTAAAAAGAGGAGGTGCTGAGAGCCAGACCGGAGATTTAAAAAGAGCTGGAGCAGATAGTCAGAGCGGAGATTTAAAAAGAGCTGGAGCTGAGAGTCAGCAGAGTTTTAAAACAGTGGGAGCGGAGAGTCAGAGCGGAGATTTATAAAGAGCGGGAGCGGAGAGTCAGAGTGGGTGATTTATAAAGAGCAGGAGCTGAGAGTCAGTGCGGAAATTTACAAAGAACGGGAGCTGAGATTCAGAGCAGAGATTTAAAAAGAGCAGGAGCTGAGAGCCAGAGCAGAGATTTAAAAAGAGCTGGAGCAGAGAGTCAGAGCGGAGATTTAAAAAGAGCTGGAGCTTAGAGTCCGCAGAGATTTAAAACAGTGGGAGCGGAGAGACAGAGCGGAGATGTAATAAGAGATGGGGCTGAGAGTCAGAGCGGAGATTTATAAAGAGCGGGAGCTGAAAGTCAGAGCGGAGATGTAAAAAGAGCGGGAGCAGAGAGTCAGAGCGGAGCTTTAAAAAGAGCAGGAGCTGAGAGCCAGAGCAGAGATTTAAAAAGAGCTGGAGCAGAGAGTCAGAGCGGAGATTTAAAAAGAGCTGGAGCTTAGAGTCCGCAGAGATTTAAAACAGTGGGAGCGGAGAGACAGAGCGGAGATGTAATAAGAGATGGGGCAGAGAGTCAGAGTGGAGATTTAAAACAGTGGGAGCGGAGAGTCAGAGCGGAGATTTATCAAGAGCGGGAGCTGAGAGTCAGAGCAGAGATTAATAAAGAGCGGGAGCTGAGATTGGAGCGGAGATTTATAAAGAGCGGGAGCAGGGTGTCAGCAGAGATTTATAAAGAGAAGGAGCTGAGAGTCCGAGCGGAGATTTAAAAAGAACGGGAGCTGAGCGGCAGATCGGAGATTTAAAAAAAGATGCAGCTGACAGACAGTGCGGAGATTTATAAAGAGTGGAAGGTGAGAGTCAGCAGATATTTAAAAAGAGCGCGAGCTGAGAATCAGAGCTCAGATTTGAAAAGAGCGGAGGCTGAGAGTCAGAGCGGAGATATAAAAAGGGTAGGAGCTGTGAGTCAGAGCGGAGATATAAAAAGGGTAGGAGCTGAGAGTCATAGCGGAGATATAAAAAGAGCGGGAGCTGAGAGTCAGAGCGGAGAAGGGGCTAGTTTAGCACACTGGGCTAAATCGCTGACTTTTAAAGAAGACCAAGCAGGCCAGCAGCACGGTTCAATTCCCATACCAGCCTCCCCGAACCGGCGCGATAATGTGGCGATTAGGGACTTTCCACAGTAAGTTCATTGAAGCCTACCTGTGACAATAAGCACTTTTCATTTTCATTTCATGTAAAAAGAGCTGTAGCTGAGAGTCACAGCGGAGATTTAGAAAGACAGGGAGCTGAGTGTCAGAGTGGGTGATTTAGAAAGAGCGGAAGCAGAGAGTCAGCGGAGATTTAATAAGGGCGGGAGCTGAGTGTCACAGCAGAGATTTAAAAAGAGCGGGAGATGAGAGAGTCACAGCAGAGATTTAAAAAGAGCAGGTGCTGAGAGCCAGAGCAGAGATTTAAAAAGAACGGGAGCTGAGATTCAGAGCAGAGATTTAAAAAGAGCAGGAGCTGAGAGCCAGAGCGGAGATTTAAAAAGAGCTGGAGCAGAGAGTCAGAGCGGAGATTTAAAAAGAGCTGGAGCTTAGAGTCCACAGAGATTTAAAACAGTGGGAGCGGAGAGACAGAGCGGAGATTTCTAAAGTGCGGGAGCTGAAAGTCAGAGCGGAGATTTAAAAAGAACGGGAGCTAAGAGTCAGAGCGGAAATGTAAAAAGAGCGGGAGCAGAGAGTCAGAGCGGAGTTTTAAAAAGAGCAGGAGCTGAGAGTCAGAGCGGAGATTTAAAACAGTGGGTGCGGAGAGTCAGAGCGGAGATTTATAAAGAGCGGGAGCTGTGAGTCGGAGCGGAGATTTATAAAGAACGGGAGCTGAGATCAGAGCGGAGATTTATAAAGAGCGGGAGCTGAAAGTCAGAGCGGAGATTTAAAAAGAACGGGAGCTAATAGTCAGAGCGGAGATGTAAAAAGAGCGGGAGCTGAGATCAGAGCGGAGATTTATAAAGAGCGGGAGCTGAGATCAGAGCGGAGATTTAAAAAGATCGGGAGATGAGAGCCACAGCATAGATTTAAAAAGAGCAGGAGCTGATAATCAGAGCGGAGATTTTAAAAAAGCGTGAGTTGAGAGTCAGAGCGGCAGATTTAAAAAGAACGGGAGCTGAGAGTCAGAGCAGAGATTTAAAAAGAGCTGGAGCAGAGAGTAAGAGCGGAGATTTAAAAAGAGCGGGAGATAAGAGTCACAGCAGAGATGTATAATGAGCAGGAGCTGAGAGTCAGAGGGGAGATTTAAAAAGAGCTGGAGCTGAGAGTCAGCAGAGATTTAAAACATTGGGAGCGGAGAGTCAGAGCGGAGACTTATAATGAGTGGGAGCGGAGAGTCAGAGTGGGTGATTTATAAAGAGCGCGAGCTGAGAATCAGAGCGCAGATTTGAAAAGAGCGGGAGCTGAGAGTCCGAGCGGAGATTTACAAAGAACGGGAGCTGAGATTCAGAGCAGAGATTTAAAAAGAGGAGGTGCTGAGAGCCAGACCGGAGATTTAAAAAGAGCTGGAGCAGATAGTCAGAGCGGAGATTTAAAAAGAGCTGGAGCTGAGAGTCAGCAGAGTTTTAAAACAGTGGGAGCAGAGAGTCAGAGCGGAGATTTATAAAGAGCGGGAGCGAAGAGTCAGAGTGGGTGATTTATAAAGAGCAGGAGCTGAGAGTCAGAGCGGAAATTTACAAATAACGGGAGCTGAGATTCAGAGCAGAGATTTAAAAAGAGCAGGAGCTGAGAGCCAGAGCAGAGATTTAAAAAGAGCTGGAGCAGAGAGTCAGAGCGGAGATTTAAAAAGAGCTGGAGCTTAGAGTCCGCAGAGATTTAAAACAGTGGGAGCGGAGAGACAGAGCGGAGATTTAAAAAGAACGGGAGCTGAGATTCAGAGCAGAGATTTAAAAAGAGCAGGAGCTGAGAGCCAGAGCGGAGATTTAAAAAGAGCTGGAGCAGAGAGTCAGAGCGGAGATTTAAAAAGAGCTGGAGCTTAGAGTCCACAGAGATTTAAAACAGTGGGAGCGGAGAGACAGAGCGGAGATTTCTAAAGTGCGGGAGCTGAAAGTCAGAGCGGAGATTTAAAAAGAACGGGAGCTAAGAGTCAGAGCGGAAATGTAAAAAGAGCGGGAGCAGAGAGTCAGAGCGGAGTTTTAAAAAGAGCAGGAGCTGAGAGTCAGAGCGGAGATTTAAAACAGTGGGTGCGGAGAGTCAGAGCGGAGATTTATAAAGAGCGGGAGCTGAGAGTCGGAGCGGAGATTTATAAAGAACGGGAGCTGAGATCAGAGCGGAGATTTATAAAGAGCGGGAGCTGAAAGTCAGAGCGGAGATTTAAAAAGAACGGGAGCTCATAGTCAGAGCGGAGATGTAAAAAGAGCGGGAGCTGAGATCAGAGCGGAGATTTATAAAGAGCGGGAGCTGAGATCAGAGCGGAGATTTAAAAAGATCGGGAGATGAGAGCCACAGCATAGATTTAAAAAGAGCAGGAGCTGATAGTCAGAGCAGAGATTTTAAAAAAGCGTGAGTTGAGAGTCAGAGCGGCAGATTTAAAAAGAACGGGAGCTGAGAGTCAGAGCAGAGATTTAAAAAGAGCTGGAGCAGAGAGTAAGAGCGGAGATTTAAAAAGAGCGGGAGATAAGAGTCACAGCAGAGATGTATAATGAGCAGGAGCTGAGAGTCAGAGGGGAGATTTAAAAAGAGCAGGAGCTGAGAGTCAGCAGAGATTTAAAACATTGGGAGCGGAGAGTCAGAGCGGAGACTTATAATGAGTGGGAGCGGAGAGTCAGAGTGGGTGATTTATAAAGAGCGCGAGCTGAGAATCAGAGCGCAGATTTGAAAAGAGCGGGAGCTGAGAGTCCGAGCGGAGATTTACAAAGAACGGGAGCTGAGATTCAGAGCAGAGATTTAAAAAGAGGAGGTGCTGAGAGCCAGACCGGAGATTTAAAAAGAGCTGGAGCAGATAGTCAGAGCGGAGATTTAAAAAGAGCTGGAGCTGAGAGTCAGCAGAGTTTTAAAACAGTGGGAGCAGAGAGTCAGAGCGGAGATTTATAAAGAGCGGGAGCGGAGAGTCAGAGTGGGTGATTTATAAAGAGCAGGAGCTGAGAGTCAGAGCGGAAATTTACAAATAACGGGAGCTGAGATTCAGAGCAGAGATTTAAAAAGAGCAGGAGCTGAGAGCCAGAGCAGAGATTTAAAAAGAGCTGGAGCAGAGAGTCAGAGCGGAGATTTAAAAAGAGCTGGAGCTTAGAGTCCGCAGAGATTTAAAACAGTGGGAGCGGAGAGACAGAGCGGAGATGTAATAAGAGATGGGGCTGAGAGTCAGAGCGGAGATTTATAAAGAGCGGGAGCTGAAAGTCAGAGCGGAGATTTAAAAAGAACGGGAGCTAAGAGTCAGAGCGGAGATGTAAAAAGAGCGGGAGCAGAGAGTCAGAGCGGAGCTTTAAAAAGAGCAGGAGCTGCGAGTCAGAGTGGAGATTTAAAACAGTGGGAGCGGAGAGTCAGAGCGGAGATGTATCAAGAGCGGGAGCTGAGAGTCAGAGCAGAGATTTATAAAGAGCGGGAGCTGAGGTCGGAGCGGAGGTTTATAAAGAGCGGGAGCAGGGTGTCAGCAGAGATTTATAAAGAGAAGGAGCTGAGAGTCCGAGCGGAGATTTAAAAAGAACGGGAGCTGAGCGGCAGATCGGAGATTTAAAAAAAGATGCAGCTGACAGACAGTGCGTAGATTTATAAAGAGTGGAAGGTGAGAGTCAGCAGATATTTAAAAAGAGCGCGAGCTGAGAATCAGAGCTCAGATTTGAAAAGAGCGGGAGCTGAGAGCCAGAGCGGAGATATAAAAAGGGTAGGAGCTGTGAGTCAGAGCGGAGATATAAAAAGGGTAGGAGCTGAGAGTCATAGCGGAGATATAAAAAGAGCGGGAGCTGAGAGTCAGAGCGGAGAAGGGGCTAGTTTAGCACACTGGGCTAAATCGCTGACTTTTAAAGAAGACCAAGCAGGCCAGCAGCACGGTTCAATTCCCATACCAGCCTCCCCGAACCGGCGCGATAATGTGGCGATTAGGGACTTTACACAGTAAGTTCATTGAAGCCTACCTGTGACAATAAGCACTTTTCATTTTCATTTCATGTAAAAAGAGCTGTAGCTGAGAGTCACAGCGGAGATTTAGAAAGACAGGGAGCTGAGTGTCAGAGTGGGTGATTTAGAAAGAGCGGAAGCAGAGAGTCAGCGGAGATTTAATAAGGGCGGGAGCTGAGTGTCACAGCAGAGATTTAAAAAGAGCGGGAGATGAGAGAGTCACAGCAGAGATTTAAAAAGAGCAGGTGCTGAGAGCCAGAGCAGAGATTTAAAAAGAATGGCAGCTGAGATTCAGAGCAGAGATTTAAAAAGAGCAGGAGCTGAGAGCCAGAGCGGAGATTTAAAAAGAGCTGGAGCAGAGAGTCAGAGCGGAGATTTAAAAAGAGCTGGAGCTTAGAGTCCACAGAGATTTAAAACAGTGGGAGCGGAGAGACAGAGCGGAGATTTCTAAAGTGCGGGAGCTGAAAGTCAGAGCGGAGATTTAAAAAGAACGGGAGCTAAGAGTCAGAGCGGAGATGTAAAAAGACCGGGAGCAGAGAGTCAGAGCGGAGTTTTAAAAAGAGCAGGAGCTGAGAGTCAGAGCGGAGATTTATAAAGAGCGGGAGCTGAGAGTCGGAGCGGAGATTTATAAAGAACGGGAGCTGAGATCAGAGCGGAGATTTATAAAGAGCGGGAGCAGAGAGTCAGTAGAGATTTATAAAGAGCAGAAGCTGTGAGTCCGAGCGGAGATTTAAAAAGATCGGGAGATGAGAGCCGCAGCAGAGATTTAAAAAGAGCAGGAGCTGATAGTCAGAGCGGAGATTTAAAAAAAGCGTGAGTTGAGAGTCAGAGCGGCAGATTTATGAAGAACGGGAGCTGAGAGTCAGAGCAGAGATTTAAAAAGAGCTGGAGCAGAGAGTTAGAGCGGAGATTTAAAAAGAGCGGGAGATGAGAGTCACAGCAGAGATTTATATTGAGCAGGAGCTGAGAGTCAGAGGGGAGATTTAAAAAAAGCGGGAGCTGAGAGTCAGATCAGCAGATTTAAAAAGAACGGGAGCTGAGAGGCAGAGCAGAGATTTAAAAAGAGATGCAGCTGACAGACAGTGCGGAGATTTATAAAGAGTGGAAGGTGAGAGTCAGCAGATATTTAAAAAGAGCGCGAGCTGAGAATCAGGGCGCAGATTTGAAAAGAGCGGGAGCTGAGAGTCCGAGCGGAGATATAAAGAGAGCTGGAGCTGAGAGTCAGAGCGGGTGATATAAAAAGAGCGGGAGATGATAATCAGAGTGGAGAAGGGGATAGTTTAGCACAGTGGGCTAAATCGCTGGCTTTTAAAGCAGACCAAGAAGGCCAGCAGCACGGTTCAATTCCCGTACCAGCCTACGCGAACAGGCGCGGGAATGTGGCGATTAGGGGCTTTTCACAGTAACTTCATTGAAGCCTACTTGGGACAATAAGCGCTTTTCATTTTCATTTCATGTAAAATGAGCTGGAGCTCAGAGTCACAGTGGAGATTTAAAAAGACAGCGAGCTGAGTGTCAGAGTGGGTGATTTATAAAGAGTGGGAGCAGAGAGTCAGCGGAGAATTATAAATAGCGGGAGCTGAGAGTCACAGCAGAGATTTAAAAAGAGCGGGAGATGAGAGTCACAGCAGAGATTTAAAAAGAGCTGGAGCTGAGAGCCAGAGCGGAGATTTAAAAAGAACGGGAGCTGAGATTCAGAGCAGAGATTTAAAAAGAGCAGGAGCTGAGAGCCAGACCGGAGATTTAAAAAGAGCTGGAGCAAATAGTCAGAGCAGAGATTTAAAAAGAGCAGGAGCTGAGAGTCAGCAGAGTTTTAAAACAGTGGGAGCGGAGAGTCAGAGCGGAGATTTATAAAGAGCGGGAGCGGAGAGTCAGAGTGGGTGATTTATAAAGAGCAGGAGCTGAGAGTCAGAGCGGAAATTTACAAAGAACGGGAGCTGAGATTCAGAGCAGAGATTTAAAAAGTGCAGGAGCTGAGAGCCAGAGTGGAGATTTAAAAAGACCTGGAGCAGAGAGTCACAGCAGAGATTTAAAAAGAGCGGGAGATGAGAGTCACAGCAGAGATTTAAAAAGAGCTGGAGCTGAGAGCCAGAGCGGAGATTTAAAAAGAACGGGAGCTGAGATTCAGAGCAGAGATTTAAAAAGAGCAGGAGCTGAGAGCCAGACCGGAGATTTAAAAAGAGCTGGAGCAAATAGTCAGAGCAGAGATTTAAAAAGAGCAGGAGCTGAGAGTCAGCAGAGTTTTAAAACAGTGGGAGCGGAGAGTCAGAGCGGAGATTTATAAAGAGCGGGAGCGGAGAGTCAGAGTGGGTGATTTATAAAGAGCAGGAGCTGAGAGTCAGAGCGGAAATTTACAAAGAACGGGAGCTGAGATTCAGAGCAGAGATTTAAAAAGTGCAGGAGCTGAGAGCCAGAGTGGAGATTTAAAAAGACCTGGAGCAGAGAGTCAGAGCGGAGATTTAAAAAGAGCTGGAGCTTAGAGTCCGCAGAGATTTAAAACAGTGGGAGCGGAGAGACAGAGCAGAGATGTAAAAAGAGCTGAGGCTGAGAGTCAGAGCGGAGATTTATAAAGAGCGGGAGTTGAAAGTCAGAGCGGAGATTTAAAAAGAACGGGAGCTAAGAGTCAGAGCGGAGATGTAAAAAGAGCGGGAGCAGAGAGTCAGAGCGGAGTTTGAAAAAGAGCAGGAGCTGAGAGTCAGAGTGGAGATTTAAAACAGTGGGTGCGGAGAGTCAGAGCGGAGATTTATAAAGAGCGGGAGCGTAGAGTCAGAGTGGGTGATTAATAAAGAGCAGGAGCTGAGAGTCAGAGCGGAAATTTACAAAGAGCGGGTGCTGAGAGTCAGAGCGGAGATTTATAAAGAGCGGGAGCTGAGAGTCAGAGCGGAGAATTATAAAGAGCAGGAGCTGAGAGACAGAATGGATATTGAAAAAGAGCGGGAGCTGAGTGTCAGCAGAGATTTAAAACACTGGAAGCTGAGAGTCAGAGCGGAGAATTAAAAAAGTGGGAGCGGAGCGTCAGAGCGGAGATTTATATAGAGCGTGAGCTGAGAGAGAGAGTGGAGATTTAAAAAGAGCGAGACTGAGAGTCAGCAGAGATTTAAAACAGTGGAAGCTGAGAGTCAGTGCGTAGATTTATTAAGAGCGGGAGATGAGAGCCAGAGCGGAGATTTATATAGAGCGGGTGCTGAGAGTCAGAGCGGTGATTTATAAAGAGCGGGAGATGTGAGTCACAACAGAGATTTAAAAAGAGCAGGAGCAGAGAGTCAGAGCGGACATTTAAAAAGAGCTGGAGCTGAGCGTAAGAGCGGTGTTTTAAAAAGAGGCGGAGCTGAGAGACAGAGCGGAGATTATTAAAGAGTGGGAGCTGAGTCAGATAGGGTGATTTAAAACGAGCGGGAGTGGAGAGTCAGAGCAGTGATTTATAAAGAGCGGGTGCTTAGGATCAGAACTGACGGTAAAAAGAGTGGGAGCTGAGAGTCAGAACGGAGATTTAAAAAGAACGGGAGTTGAGATTCAGAGCACAGATTTAAAAAGAGCAGGAGCTGAGAGCCAGAGCAGAGATTTAAAAAGAGCTGGAGCAGAGAGTCAGAGCGGAGATTTAAAAAGAGCTGGAGCTTAGAGTCCGCAGAGATTTAAAACAGTGGGAGCGGAGAGACAGAGCGGAGATGTAAAAAGAGCTGGGGCTGAGAGTCAGAGCGGAGATTTATAAAGAGCGGGAGCTGAAAGTCAGAGCGGAGATTTAAAAAGAACGGGAGCTAAGAGAGAGAGCGGAGATGTAAAAAGAGCGGGAGCAGAGAGTCAGAGCGGAGTTCTAAAAAGAGCAGGAGCTGAGAGTCAGAGTGGAGATGTAAAACAGTGGGTGCGGAGTGTCAGAGTGGAGTTTTATCAAGAGCAGGAGCTGAGAGTCAGAGCAGAGATTTATAAAGAGCGGGAGCTGAGATCAGAGCGGAGATTTATAAAGAGCGGGAGCAGGGTGTCAGCAGAGATTTATAAAGAGAAGGAGCTGAGAGTCCGAGCGGAGATTTAAAAAAAGCGGGAGCTGTGAGTCAAAGCGGCAGATTTAAAAAGAACGGGAGCTGAGAGTTAGAGCAGAGATTGAAAAAGAGCTGGAGCAGAGAGTAAGAGCGGAGATTTAAGAAGAGCGGGAGATGAGAGTCGCAGCAGAGATTTATAAAGAGCGGGAGCTGAGAGTCAGAGCGGAGATTTAAAAAGAACGGGATCTGAGAGTAAGAGCGGACATGTAAAAAGAGCGGGAGCAGAGAGTCAGAGCGGAGTTTTAAAAAGAGCAGGAGCTGAGAGTCAGAGTGGAGATTTAAAACAGTGGGAGCGGAGAGTCAGACGGAGATTTATTAAGAGCGGGAGCTGAGAGTCAGAGCGGAGATTTATAAAGAGCGGGAGCTGTGATCAGAGCGGAGATTTATAAAGAGCGGGAGTAGAGTGTCAGCAGAGATTTATAAAAAGCAGGAGCTGAGAGTCCGAGCGGAGATTTAAAAAGATCGGGAGATGAGAGTCACAGCAGAGATTTAAAAAGAGCAGGAGCTTAGAGTCAGAGCGGAGATTTTATAAAAAGCGTGAGAAGAGAGTCAGAGCGGCAGATTTAAAAAGAACGGGAGCTGAGAGTCAGAGCAGAGATTTAAAAAGAGCTGGAGCAGATAGTTAGAGCGGAGATTTAAGAAGAGCGGGAGATGAGAGTCACAGCAGAGATTTATAATGAGCAGCAGCTGAGAGTCAGAGGGGAGATTTGAAAAAAGCGGGAACTGAGAGTCAGGGCAGCAGATTTAAAAAGAACGGGAGCTGAGAGCAGAGCGGAGATTTAAAAAGAGATGCAGCTGACAGACAGTGCGGAGATTTATAAAGAGTGGAAGGTGAGAGTCAGCAGATATTTAAAAAGAGCGCAAGCTGAGAATCAGAGCACAGATTTGAAAAGAGCGGGAGCTGAGAGTCAGAGCGGAGATATAAAAAGGGTAGGAGCTGAGAGTCGTAGCGGAGATATAAAAAGAGCGGGAGCTGAGAGTCCGAGCGGAGATATAAAGAGAGCGGGAGCTGAGAGTCAGAGCGGGTGATATAAAAAGAGAGGGAGCTGAGAGTCAGAGCGGAAAAGGGGCTAGTTTAGCACACTGGCCTAAATCGCTGGCTTTAAAAGCAGACCAAGCAGGCCAGCAGCACGGTTCAATTCCCGGACCAGCCTACCCGAACAGGCGCGGGAATGTGGCAATTAGGGGCTTTTCACAGTAACTTCATTGAAGCCTACTTGTGACAATAAGTGCTTTTCATTTTCATTTCATGTAAAATGTGCTGGAGCTGAGAGTCACAGCGGAGATTTAAAAAGACGGGGAGCAGAGTGTCAGAGCGGAGATTTATAAACAGCGGGAGCTGAGAGTCAGAGCGGAGATTTATAAACAGCGGGAGCTGAGAGTCAGAGCGGAGATTTGAAAAGAACGGGTCCTGAGAGTCAGAGCGGAGATTTATAAAGAGCGGGAGCTGAGAGTCAGAGCGGAGATTTAAAAAGACCGGGAGCTGAGAGTCAGAGCGGAGATTAAAAAAGAGCAGGAGCTGAGAGTCAGAGTGGAGATTTAAAACAGTGGGAACGGAGAGTCAGAGCGGAGATTTATAAAGAGCAGGAGCTGAGAGTCAGAGCTGATATTTACAAAGAGCAGGAGCTGAGATCAGAGCGGAGATTTATAAAGAGCGGTAGCAGAGAGTCAGCAGAGATTTATAAAGAGCGGGAGCTGAGAGACCCAGCGGAGATTTAAAAAGATCGGGAGATGAGAGTCACAGCAGAGATTCATAAAGAGCGGGAGCTGAGAGTCAGAGCGGAGATTTAAAAAGAACGGGACCTGAGAGTAAGAGCGGAGATGTAAAAAGAGCGGGAGCAGAGAGTCAGAGCGGAGTTTTAAAAAGAGCAGGAGCTGAGAGTCAGAGTGGAGATTTAAAACAGTGGGAGCGGAGAGTCAGAGCAGAGATTTATAAAGAGCGGGAGCTGAGAGTCAGAGCGGAGATTTAGAAAGAGCGGGAGCAGAGAGTCAGCAGAGATTTATAAAGAACAGGAGCTGAGAGTCCGGGCGGAGATTTAAAAAGATCGGGAGATGAGAGTCACAGCAGAGATTTAAAAAGAGCAGGAGCTGGGAGTCAGAGCGGAGATTTTATAAAAAGCGTGAGCTGAGACTCAGAGCGGCAGATTTAAAAAGAACGGGAGCTGAGAGTCAGAGCAGAGATTTAAAAAGAGCTGGAGCAGAGAGTTAGAGCGGAGATTTAAAAAGAGCGGGAGATGAGAGTCACAGCAGAGATTTATAATGAGCAAGAGCTGAGAGTCAGAGGGGAGATTTTAAAAAAGCGGGAGCTGAGAGTCAGGGCAGCAGATTTAAAAGGAACGGGAGCTGAGAGGCAGAGCGGAGATTTAAAAAGAGATGCAGCTGACAGACAGTGCAGAGATTTATAAAGAGTGGAAGGTGAGAAGTAGTAGATATTTAAAAAGAGCGCGAGCTGAGAATCAGATCACAGATTTGAAAAGAGCGGGAGCTGAGAGTCAGAGCGGATATATAAAAAGGGTAGGAGCTGAGAGTCGTAGCAGAGATATAAAAAGAGCGGCAGCTGAGAGTCCGAGCGGAGATATAAAGAGAGCGGGAGCTGAGAGTCAGAGCGGGTGATATAAAAAGAGGGAGCTGAGAGTCAGAGCGGAGAAGGGCTAGTTTAGCACATTGGCCTAAATCGCTGGCTTTTAAAGCAGACCAAGCAGGCCAGCAGCACGGTTCAATTCGCGTACCAGCCTACCCGAACAGGCGCGGGAATGTGGCAATTAGGGGCTTTTCACAGTAACTTCATTGAAGCCTACTTGTGACAATAAGCGCTTTTCATTTTCATTTCATGTAAAATGAGTTGGAGCTGAGAGTCACAGCGGAGATTTAAAAAGACAGGGAGCTGACTGAAGGAGTGGGTGATTTATAAAGAGCGGGATCAGAGAGTCAGCGGAGAATTATAAAGGGCGGGAGCTGAGAGTCAGCAGAGATTTAAAACAGTGGAAGCTGAGAGTCAGTGCGGAGATTTATTAAGAGCGGGAGCTGAGAGCCAGAGCGGAGATTTATATAGAGCGGGTGCTGAGAGTCACAGTGGTGATTTATAAAGAGCGCGTGCTGAGAGTCAGAGCGGTGATTTATAAAGAGCGGGAACCGAGAGTCAGAGCAGAGATTTAAAAAGAGCAGGTGCTGGGAGTCAGAGTGGAGATTTAAAAAGAGGGGGAGATGAGAGTCAGAACAGAGATTTAAAAAGAGCAGGTGCTGAGACTCAGAGCGGACATTTAAAAAGAGCTGGAGCTGAGCGTATGAGCGGTGTTTTAAAAAGAGCGGGAGCTGAGAATTATAAAGAGTGGGAGCTGAGCGTCAGAGCGGGGATTTACAAAGAGCGGGAGCTGAGGGTCAGCACGGAGATTTAAATAGAGTGTGAGCTGAGAGTCAGAGTAGAGATTTTTTTAAACGCGGGATCTGAGAGTCAGAACGGAGATTTAAAAATAACGGGAGCTGAGATTCAGAGCAGAGATTTAAAAAGTGCAGCAGCTGACAGACAGAGCGGAGATTTTAAAAGAGCTGGAGCAGAGAGTCAGAGCGGAGATTTAAAAAGAGCAGGAGCTGAGAGTCAGAGCGGAGATTTATAAAGAGCTGGAGCTGAGAGTCAGAGCGGAGATATATAAAGAGCGGAAGCTGAGAGTGAGAGCGGAGATTTGAAAAGAACGGGTCCTAAGAGTCAGAGCGGAGATTTATAAAGAGCTGGAGCTGAGAGTCAGAGCGGAGATTTATAAAGAGCGGGAGCTGGGAGCTTGAGCGGAGATTTAAAAAGAACGGGAGCTAAGAGTCAGAGCGGAGATTTAAAAAGAACAGGAGCTGAGAGTCAGAGTGGAGATTTAAAACAGTGGGAACGGAGATTCAGAGCGGAGATTTATAAAGAGCAGGAGCTGAGAGTCAGAGCGGATATTTATAAAGAGCGGGAGCTGAGATCAGAGCGGAGATTTATAAAGATCGGGAGATGAGAGTCACAGCAGAGATTTATAAAGAGCAGGAGCTGAGAGTCAGAGCGGAGATTTTAAAGAAGTGGGAGCTGAGAGTCAAAGCGGCAGATTAAAAAGAACGGGAGCTGAGAGTCAGAGCAGCATTTGAAAAAGAGCTGGAGCAGATAGACAGAACGGAGTTTAAAAAAGAGCAGGAGCTGAGAGTCAGAGAGGAGATTTAAAACAGTGGTAGCGGAGAGTCAGAGCGGAGGTTTATAAAGAGCGGGAGCTGAGAGTCAGAGCGAAGATTTAAAAAAAGCGGGAGCTGAGAGTCAGAGCAGCAGTTAAAAAGAAGGGGTGCTGAGAGTCAAAGCAGAGATTTAAAAAGACCTGGAGCAGAGAGTCAGTGCGGAGATTTAAAAAGAGCGGAAGATGAGAGTCACAGCAGAGATTTATAATGAGCAGGAGCTGAGAGTCAGAGGGGAGATTTAAAAAAAGCGGGAGTTAAGAGTCAGAGCAGCAGATTTAAAAAGAACGGGAGCTGAGAGGCAGAGCGGAGATTTAAAAAGAGAAGCAGCTGACAGACAGTGCGGAGATTTATAAAGAGTGGAAGGTGAGAGTGAGCAGATATTCAAAAAGAGCGCGAACTGAGAATCAGAGCGCAGATATGAAAAGAGCGGGAGCTGACAGTCAGAGCGGAGATATAAAATCGGTAGGAACTGAGAGTCGTAGCGGAGATATAAAAAGAGCGGGAGCTGAGAGTCCGAGCGGAGATATAAAGAGAGCGGGAGCTGAGAGTCAGGGCGGGTGATATAAAAAGAGCGGGAGCTGAGAGTCAGAGCGGAGAAGGGGCTAGTTTAGCACATTGGGCTAAATCGCTGGCATTTAAAGCAGACCAAGCAGGCCAGCAGCACGGTTCAATTCCCGTACCAGCCTACCCGAACAGGCGCGGGAATGTGGCGATTAGGGGCTTTTCACAGTAACTTCATTGAAGCCTACAATAAGCGCTTTTCATTTTCATTTCATGTAAAATGAGCTGGAGCTGAGAGTCACAGCGGAGATTTAAAAAAACAGGGAGCTGAGTGTCAGAGTGGGTGATTTATAAAGAGCGGGAGCAGAGAGTCAGCGGAGAGTTATAAAGAGCGGTAGCTGAGAGTCACAGCAGAGATTTAAAAAGAGCGGGAGCTGAGATTCAGAGCAGAAATTTAAAAAGAGCAAGAGCTGATAGCCAGAGTAGAGATGTAAAAAGTGCTGGAGCAGCGATTAGGGGCTTTTCACAGTAACTTCATTGAAGCCTACTTGTGACAAAAAGCGCTTTTCATTTTCATTTCATGTAAAATGAGCGGGAGATGAGAGTCACAGCAGAGATTTAAAAAGAGCAGGAGCTGAGAGCAAGAGCGGAGATTTAAAAAGAGCGGGAGCTGAGAGTCAGAGCGGAGGTGTAAAAAGAGCTGAAGCAGAGAGTCAGAGCGGAGATTTGAAAAGAACGGGAGCTAAGAGTCAGAGCGGAGATTTAAAAAGAGCAGGAGCTGAGAGTCAGAGTGGAGATTTAAAACAGTGGGAACGGAGAGTCAGAGCGGAGATTTATAAAGAGCAGGAGCTGAGGGTCAGAGCGGATAGTTATAAAGAGCGGGAGCT
This sequence comes from Scyliorhinus torazame, assembly GCF_047496885.1. Taxonomy (NCBI): domain Eukaryota; kingdom Metazoa; phylum Chordata; class Chondrichthyes; order Carcharhiniformes; family Scyliorhinidae; genus Scyliorhinus; species Scyliorhinus torazame. The sequence continues at coordinate 359,056,983 of NC_092709.1, read as the reverse complement.
GAGATCAGTGCGGAGATTTATAAAGAGCGGGAGCAGAGAGTCAGCAGAGATTTATAAAGAGCGGGAGCTGAGTGTCCCAGCGGAGATTTAAAAAGATCAGGAGATGAGAGTCACAGCAGATATTTAAAAAGAGCAGGAGCTGAGAGTCAGAGCGGAGATTTTAAAGAAGCGGGAGCTGAGAGTCAAAGCGGGAGATTTAAAAATAACGGGAGCTGAGAGTCAGAGCAGAGATTGAAAAAGAGCTGGAGCAGAGAGTAAGAGCGGCGATTTAAGAAGAGCGGGAGATGAGAGTTACAGCAGAGATTTATAAAGAGCGGTAGCTGAGAGTCAGAGCGCAGATTTAAAAAGAACGGGAGCTGAGAGTCAGAGCGGAGAAGTAAAAAGAGCGGGAGCAGAGAGTCAGAGGGGAGTTTAAAGAAGAGCAGGAGCTGAGAGTCAGAGTGGAGACTTAAAACAGTGGGAGCGGAGATTCAGAGCGGAGATTTATAAATAGCGGGAGCTGAGAGTCAGAGCGGGGATTTATTAAGAGCGGGAGCTGAGATCAGAGCGGATATTTATAAAGAGCGGGAGCTGAGAGCCAGAGTGCAGATTTAAAAAGAGCGGGAGCAGAGAGTCAGAGCAGAGATTTAAAAAGAGCTGGATCTTTGAGTCAGAGCGGAGATTTATAAAGATCGGGAGCTGAGAGTCAGAGCATGATTTAAAAAGAACGGGAGCTGAGAGTCAGAGTGGTTGCTTTATAAAGAGCAGGATCTGAGAGTCAGAGCGGAGATTTAAAACAGTGCGGGCGGAGTGTCAGAGGGGAGATTTATATTGAGCGGGAGCTGAGAGACAGAGTGGAGATTTAAAAAGTGGGGGAGCTGAGAGTCAGAGCGGAGATTTATAAAGAGCGGGAGCTGAGGGTCAGAGCTGAGGGTTAAAAAGAGTGGGAGCTGAGAGTCAGAACGGAGATTTTAAAAAAGCGGAATCCTAGAATCAGAGCGGAAATTTATAAAGAGTGGGACCTGAGAGTCAGAGCAGAGGTTTTAAAAAAGCTTGAGCTGAGATTCAGAGCGGCACATTTAGAAAGAACGGGAGCGGAGTGTCAGAGCAGTGATTTAAAAAGAGCTGGAGCAGAGAGTCAGAGCGGAGATATAAAAAGAGCGGGAGCTGAGAGCCAGAACGGAGATTTAAAAAGAGATCCAGCTGACAGACAGTGCCGAGATTTATAAAGACTGGAAGGTGAGAGTCAGCAGATATTTAAAAAGAGCGCGAGCTGAGAATCAGAGCGCAGATTTGAATAGAGCGGATGATATAAAAAGACCGGGAACTGAGAGTCAGAGCGGAGATTTAAAAAGAGTGGGAGGTGAGAGTCAGAGCGGAGATTTATAAAGAGCGGGAGCTGAGCGTCAGAGCTGACGCTTAAAAAGAGTGGGAGCTGAGAGTCAGAGCTGAGATTAAAAAAAAGCGGGATCTGAGAATCAGAGCGGAAATTTAAAAAGAGCGGGAGTTGAGATTCAGTGCAGAGATTTAAAAAGCGCAGAAGCTGAGAGCCAGAGCGGAGATTTAAATAGAACGGGAGCTGAGAGTCAGAGCAGAGATTTAAAAAGAGCAGGAGCTGAGATGCAGAGCGGAGATTGAAAAAGAGCTGGATCTGTGAGTCAGAGAGGAGATATAAAAAGAGCGGGAGCTGAGAGTCAGTGTTGGTGATTTATAAAGATCGGAGATTAAAAAAGAACTGGAGCTGAGAGCCAGGGCAGAGATTTACAAATAGCAGTAGCTGAGAGTTAGAGCAGATGTATGAAAAGAGCGGGAGCTGAGAATCAGAGCTGAGATTTGAAAAGAGCGGGAGAGGAGAGTTAGTGCGGAGATTTATAAAGAGCCAGAGCTGAGTTCAAGCGGAGATTTATAAAGAGCGGGACATGAGAGTCAGAGCAGAAATTTATAAAGAGCGGGTGCTGAGAGTCAGTATGCAGGTTTATAAAGAGCGGGAGTTGAGAGTCAGAGCAGAGGTTTATAAAGAGCGGGAGATGAGAGTTAGAGCGGAGATTTAAAAAGAGCGGGAGCTGAGAGCCAGAGCGGAGATTTAAAAAGAACGGGAGCTGAGAGTCAGCGCAGAGATTTAAAAACAACGGGAGCTGAGAGTCAGAGCGGAGATTTATAAAGAGCGGGAGCTGAGGGTCAGAGCTGAGGGTTAAAAAGAGTGGGAGCTGAGAGTCAGAACGGAGATTTTAAAAAAGCGGAATCCTAGAATCAGAGCGGAAATTTATAAAGAGTGGGACCTGAGAGTCAGAGCGGAGATTTTAAAAAAGCTTGAGCTGAGATTCAGAGCGGCACATTTAGAAAGAACGGGAGCTGAGTGTCAGAGCAGTGATTTAAAAAGAGCTGGAGCAGAGAGTCAGAGCGGAGATATAAAAAGAGCGGGAGCTGAGAGCCAGAACGGAGATTTAAAAAGAGATGCAGCTGACAGACAGTGCCGAGATTTATAAAGACTGGAAGGTGAGAGTCAGCAGATATTTAAAAAGAGCGCGAGCTGAGAATCAGAGCGCAGATTTGAATAGAGCGGATGATATAAAAAGACCGGGAACTGAGAGTCAGAGCGGAGATTTAAAAAGAGTGGGAGGTGAGAGTCAGAGCGGAGATTTATAAAGAGCGGGAGCTGAGTGTCAGAGCTGAGGCTTAAAAAGAGTGGGAGCTGAGAGTCAGAGCTGAGATTAAAAAAAAGCGGGATCTGAGAATCAGAGCGGAAATTTAAAAAGAGCGGGAGTTGAGATTCAGTGCAGAGATTTAAAAAGCGCAGAAGCTGAGAGCCAGAGCGGAGATTTAAATAGAACGGGAGCTGAGAGTCAGAGCAGAGATTTAAAAAGAGCAGGAGCTGAGATGCAGAGCGGAGATTGAAAAAGAGCTGGATCTGTGAGTCAGAGAGGAGATATAAAAAGAGCGGGAGCTGAGAGTCAGTGTTGGTGATTTATAAAGATCGGAGATTAAAAAAGAACTGGAGCTGAGAGCCAGGGCAGAGATTTACAAATAGCAGTAGCTGAGAGTTAGAGCAGATGTATGAAAAGAGCGGGAGCTGAGAATCAGAGCTGAGATTTGAAAAGAGCGGGAGAGGAGAGTTAGTGCGCAGATTTATAAAGAGCCGGAGCTGAGTTCAAGCGGAGATTTATAAAGAGCGGGAGATGAGAGTCAGAGCAGAAATTTATAAAGAGCGGGTGCTGAGAGTCAGTATGCAGATTTATAAAGAGCGGGAGCTGAGAGTCAGAGCAGAGGTTTATAAAGAGCGGGAGATGAGAGTCACAGCAGAGATTTAAAAAGAGCGGGAGCTGAGAGCCAGAGCGGAGATTTAAAAAGAACGGGAGCTGAGAGTCAGCGCAGAGATTTAAAAACAACGGGAGCTGAGAGTCAGAGCGGAGATATATAAAGAGCGGGAGCAGAGAGTCAGCGCGGAGATTTATAAAGAGCGGGAGAGGAGAGTCAGAGCGGAGATTTATTAAGAGCGGGAACGGAGAGTCAGAGTGGAGATTTATAAAGAGCGGGAGCTGAGAGTCAGAGCGGAGATTTATAAAGAGCGGGAGCTGAGAGTCAGAGCAGAGATTTAAAAAGAACGGGAGCTGAGAGTCAGAGCGTAGATGTAAAAAGAGCTGGAGCAGAGAGTCAGAGTGGAGATTTAAAACAGTGGGACCGGAGAGTCAGAGCGGAGATTTATAAATAGCAGGAGCTGAGAGTCAGAGCGGATATTTATAAAGAGCAGGGGCTGAGATCAGAGCGGAGATTTATAAAGAGCGGGAGCAGAGAGTCAGCAGAGATTTATAAAGAGCGGGAGCTCAGAGTCCGAGCGGAGATTTGAAAAGATCGGGGGATGAGAGTCACAGCAGTGATTTAAAAAGAGCTGGAGCAGAGAGACAGAGCGGAGATTTAAAAAGAGCGGGAGCTGAGAGTCAGAGCAGCATATTTAAAAAGAACGGGAGCTGAGAGCCAGAGCGGAGATTTAAAAAGAGATGCAGCTGACAGACAGTGCCGAGATCTATAACGACTGGAAGGTGAGAGTCAGCAGATATTTAAAAAGAGCGCGAGCTGACAATCAGAGCGCAGATTTGAATAGAGCGGGAGCTGTGAGCCAGAGCAAGTGGTATAAAAAGAGCGGAAACTGAGAGTCAGAGCGGAGATATAAAAAGGGTAGGAGGTGAGAGTCAGAGCGGAGATTTATATAGAGCAAGAGCTGAGAGTCAGAGCGTAGATTTATAAAGAGCGAGAGCTGAGAGTCAGAGCGGACTTTTAAAAAGAGTGGGAGCTGTGAGTCAGAGCGCAGATTTATAAAGAGCGGGAGCTGAGGGTCAGAGCTGAGGCTTAAAAAGAGTGGGAGCTGAGAGTCAGAGCGGAGATTTTAAAAAAGCGGGATCTGAGAGTGAGAGCGGAAATTTAAAAAGAGCTGGAGCTGAGAGTCAGAGCGGAGATTTATAAAGAGCGGGAGCTGAGAGTCAGAGCAGACTTTGAAAAAGAGTGGGAGCTGAGAGCCAGAGCGGAGATTTATAAAGAGCGTGAGCTGAGGGTCAGAGCTGAGGCTTAAAAAGAGTGGGAGCTGAGAGTCAAAGCGGCGATTTTAAAAAAGCGGGTTCTGAGTGTCAGAGCGGAAATTTAAAAAGAGCGGGAGCTGAGATTCAGTGCAGAGATTCAAAAAGAGCGGAAGCTGAGAGCCAGAGGGGAGATATAATAAGAGCGGGAGATGAGAGTCACAGCGGAGATATAAAAAGAGCGGGTGCTGAGAGTCAGAGCGGAGAAGGGGCTGGTTTAGCACACTGGGCTATATCACTGGCTTTTAAAGCAGACCAAGCAGACCAGCAGCACGGTTCAATTCCCGTACCAGCCTCCCCGAACAGGCGCGGGAATGTGGCGACTAGGGGATTTTCACAGTAACTTCATTGAAGCCTACTTGTGACAATAAGCACTTTTCATTTCCATTTCATGTAAAAAGAGCTGGAGCTGAGAGTTACAGCGGAGACTTAAAAAGACAGGGAGCTGAGTGTCAGAGTAGGTGACTTATAAAGAGCGGGAGAAGAGAGTCAGCAGAGATTTATAAAGAGCGGGAGATGAGAGTCACAGCAGAGATATAAAAAGAGCAGGAGCCGAGAGCCGGAGCGGAGATTTAAAAAGAACGGGAGCTGAGATTCAGAGCAGAAATTTAAAAAGAGCAAGAGCTGAGAGCCAGAGCGGAGATGTAAAAAGTGCTGGAGCAGAGAGTCAGAGCGGAGATTTAAAAAGAGCAGGAGTTGAGATTCAGAGTGGAGATTTAAAACAGTGGGAACGGAGAGTCAGAGCGGAGATTTATAAATAGCAGGAGCTGAGAGTCAGAGCGGATATTTATAAAGAGCGAGGGCTGAGATCAGAGCGGAGATTTCTCAAGAGCGGGAGCTGAGAGTCCGAGCAGAGATTTAAAAAGAGCAGGAGCAGAGAGTCAGAGCGGAGATTTTAAAAAAGCTTGAGCTGAGATTCAGAGCGGCACATTTAGAAAGAACGGGAGCTGAGTGTCAGAGCAGTGATTTAAAAAGAGCTGGAGCAGAGAGTCAGAGCGGAGATATAAAAAGAGCGGTAGCTGAGAGCCAGAACGGAGATTTAAAAAGAGATGCAGCTGACAGACAGTGCCGAGATTTAAAGAGACTGGAATGTGAGAGTCAGCAGATATTTAAAAAGAGCGCGAGCTGATAATCAGAGCGTAGATTTGAATAGAGCGGGAGCTGAGAGCCAGAACGGGTGATATAAAAAGAGCGGGAACTGAGAGTCAGAGCGGAGTTTTAAAAAGAGCGGGAGCGGAGAGTCAGAGCAGACATTTGCAAAGAGAGGGAGCTGAGAGTCAGAGTGGTTGCTTTATAAAGAGCAGGATCTGAGAGTCTGAGCAGAAATATACAAATAGTGGGTGCTGTGAGTCAGAGCGGAGATTTATAAAGAGCGGGAGCTGAGAGTTAGAGCGGACATTTAAAACAGTGCGGGCGGAGTGTCAGAGGGGAGATTTATATTGAGCGGGAGCTGAGAGACAGAGTGGAGATTTAAAAAGAGCGAGACTGTGAGTCAGCAGAGATTTAAAACAATAGAAGCTGAGAGTCAGAGCGGAGATTTATAAAGAGCGGGAGCTGAGTGTCAGAGCGGGAGCGGAGAATTAAAAAGAGCAGGAGCTGAGAGACAGAGCAGAGATTTATAAAGACTGGGAGCTAAGTCAGAGTGGGAGATTTAAAAAGAGCGGAAGCGGAGAATTATAAAGAGCGGGAGCTGAGGGTCAGCACGGAGATTTAAATAGAGTGTGAGCTGAGAGTCAGAGCGGAGATATAAAAAGTGCTGGAGCAGAGAGTCAGAGCGGAGATTTAAAAAGAGCAGGAGTTGAGATTCAGAGTGGAGATTTAAAACAGTGGGAGCGGAGAGTCAGAGCGGAGATTTATAAAGAGCGTGAGCTGAGAGACAGAGCGGAGATTTATAAAGAGCGGGAGCTGAGAGTCAGAGCAGAGATTTATAAAGAGCGGGATCTGAGAGTCAGAGCGAAGATTTAAAAAGAATGGGAGCTGAGAGTCAGAGCGGAGATGTAAAAAGAGCTGGAGCAGAGAGTCAGAGAGGAGAATTAAAACAGTGGGAGCGGAGAGTCAGAGCGGAGATTTATAAAGAGCGTGAGCTGAGCGATAGAGCGGAGATTTATAAAGAGCGGGAGCTAAGATCAGAGCGGAGATTCATAAAGAGCGGGAGCAGAGAGTCATCAGAGATATATAAAGAGCGGGAGCTGAGAGACCGAGCGGAGATTTAAAAAGATCGGGAGATGAGAGTCACAGCAGAGATTTAAAAAGAGCAGGAGCTGAGAGTCAGAGCGGAGATTTTAAAAAAGCGGGAGCTGAGAGTCAGAGCGGCAGACTTAAAAAGAACGGGATCTGAGAGTCAGAGCAGAGTTTTAAAAAGAGCTGGAGCAGAGAATCTGAGCGGAGATTTAAAAAGAACGGAAGCTGAGAGCAAGATCAGAGATTTAAAAAGAGATTCAGCTGACAGACAGTGCGGAGATTTGTAAAGAGTGGAAGGTGAGAGTCAGCAGATATTTAAAAAGAGCTGGAGCTGAGAGTCAGAGTGGAGATTTAATAAGAGCGGGAGCTGGCACAGAGCGCAGTTTTAAAAAGTGCGGGAGCTGAGTGTCAGCAGGGATTTAAAAAGAGCGGGAGCTCGAAGTCACAGCGGAGATATAGAAAGAGCCGGAGCTGAGAGTCTGTGCGGAGATTTATAAAGAGCGGGTGCTGAGATCAGAGCGGAGATTTATAAAGAGCGGGAGCAGAGAGTCAGCAGAGATTTATAAAGAGCTGAGAGTCTGTGCGGAGATTTATAAAGAGCGGGGGCTGAGATCAGAGCGGAGATTTATAAAGAGCGGGAGCTGAGAGTTAGAGCGGAGATTTAAAACAGTGCGGGCGGAGTGTCAGAGGGGAGATTTATATTGAACGGGAGCTTAGAGACAGAGTGGAGATTTAAAAAGAGCGAGACTGAAAGTCAGCAGAGATTTAAAACAATAGAAGCTGAGAGTCAGAGCGGAGATTTATAAAGAGCGGGAGCTGAGGGTCGGAGCGGGAGCGGAGAATTAAAAAGAGCAGGAGCTGAGAGACAGAGCAGAGATTTATAAAGACTGGGAGCTGAGTCAGAGTGGGAGATTTAAAAAGAGCGGGAGCGGAGAATTATAAACAGCGGGAGCTGAGGGTCAGCACGGAGAATTAAATAGAGTGTGAGCTGAGAGTCAGAGCGGAGATTTAAAAAGTGGGGGAGCTGAGAGTCAGAGCGGAGATTTATAAAGAGCGGGAGATGAGGGTCAGAGCTGAGGCTTAAAAAGAGTGGGAGCTGAGAGTCAGAACGGAGATTTTAAAAAAGCGGGATCTGAGAATCAGAGCGGAAATTTAAAAAGAGCGGGACCTGAGAGTCAGAGCGGAGAATTAAAAAGAGTGGGAGCTGAGAGTCAGAGCGGAGATTTATAAAGAGCGGGAGCTGAGTGTCAGAGCTGAGGCTAAAAAAGAGTGGGAGCTGAGAGTCAGAGCTGAGATTTTAAAAAAGCGGGATCTGAGAGTCAGAGCGGTGATTTAAAAAGAGTGGGAGCTGAGAGTCAGAGCGGAGATTTATAAAGAGCGGGAGCTGAGTGTCAGAGCTGAGGCTTAAAAAGAGTGGGAGCTGTGAGTCAGAGCTGAGATTTTAAAAAAGCGGGATCTGAGAGTCAGAGCGGAAATTTAAAAAGAGCGGGAGTTGAGATTCAGTGCAGTGATTTAAAAAGCGCAGAAGCTGAGAGCCAGAGCGGAGATTTAAATAGAACGGGAGCTGAGAGTCAGAGCAGAGATTTAAAAAGAGCAGGAGCTGAGATTCAGAGCGGAGATTGAAAAAGAGCCGGAGCTGAGTTCAAGCGGAGATTTATAAAGAGCGGGAGATGAGAGCCAGGGCAGAGATTTACAAATAGCAGTAGCTGAGAGGTAGAGCAGATGTATGAAAAGAGCGGGAGCTGAGAATCAGAGCTGAGATTTGAAAAGAGCGGGAGAGGAGAGTTAGTGCGCAGATTTATAAAGAGCCGGAGCTGAGTTCAAGCGGAGATTTATAAAGAGCGGGAGATGAGAGTCAGAGAGGAAATTTATAAAGAGCGGGTGCTGAGAGTCAGTGCGCAGATTTATAAAGAGCGGGAGCTGAGAGTCAGAGCAGAGCTTTATAAAGAGCGGGAGATGAGAGTCACAGCAGAGATTTAAAAAGAGCGGGAGCTGAGAGCCAGAGCGGAGATTTAAAAAGAACGGGAGCTGAGAGTCAGAGCAGAGCTTTAAAAACAACGTGAGCTGAGAGTCAGAGCGGAGATATATAAAGAGCGGGAGCAGAGAGTCAGCGCGGAGATTGATAAAGAGCGGGAGAGGAGAGTCAGAGCGGAGATTTATTAAGAGCGGGAACGGAGAGTCAGAGCGGAGATTTATAAAGAGCGGGAGCTGAGAGTCAGAGCAGAGATTTAAAAAGAACGGGAGCTGAGAGTCAAAGCGGAGATGTAAAAAGAGCTGGAGCAGAGAGTCAGAGCGGAGATTTAAAAAGAGCAGGAGCTGAGAGTCAGAGTGGAGATTTAAAACAGCGGGACCGGAGAGTCAGAGCGGAGATTTATAAATAGCAGGAGCTGAGAGTCAGAGCGGATATTTATAAAGAGCGGGGGATGAGATCAGAGCGGAGATTTATAAAGAGCGGGAGCAGAGAGTCAGCAGAGATTTATAAAGAGCGGGAGCTGAGAGTCCGAGCGGAGATTTGAAAAGATCGGGGGATGAGAGTCAGAGCAGTGATTTAAAAAGAGCTGGAGCAGAGAGTCAGAGCGGAGATTTAAAAAGAGCGGGAGCTGAGAGTCAGGGCAGCAGATTTAAAAAGAACGGCAGCTGAGAGCCAGAGCGGAGATTTAAAAAGACATGCAGCTGACAGACAGTGCAGAGATTTATAACGACTGGAAGCTGAGAGTCAGCAGATATTTAAAAAGAGCGCGAGCTGAGAATCAGAGCGCAGATTTGAATAGAGCGGGAGCTGAGAGCCAGAGCAAGTGATAGAAAAAGAGCGGGAACTGAGAGTCCCAGCGGAGATATAAAAAGGGTAGGAGCTGAGAGTCAGAGCTGAGATTTATATAGAGCAAGAGCTGAGAGTCAGAGCGTAGATTTATAAAGAGCGGGAGCTGATAGTCAGAGCGGAGTTTTAAAAAGAGCGGGAGCTGAGGGTCAGAACTGAGGCTTAAAAATGGTGGGATGAGAGTCAGAACGGAGATTTAAGAAAAGCGGGATCTGAGAGTCAGAGCGCAAATTTCGAAAGAGCGGGAGCTGAGAGTCAGAGCGTAGATTTATAAAGAGCGAGAGCTGAGAGTCAGAGCGGACTTTTAAAAAGAGTGGGAGCTGAGAGTCAGAGCGGAGATTTATAAAGAGCGTGAGCTGAGGGTCAGAGCTGAGGCTTAAAAAGAGTGGGAGCTGAGAGTCAGAGCGGAGATTTTTAAAAAGCGGGATCTGAGAGTGAGAGCGGAAATTTAAAAAGAGCTGGAGCTGAGATTCAGTGCAGAGATTTAAAAAGAGCGGAAGCTGAGAGCCAGAGGGGAGATATAATAAGAGCGGGAGATGAGAGTCACAGCGGAGATATAAAAAGAGCGGGTGCTGAGAGTCAGAGCGGAGATATAAAAAGAGCGGGAGCTGAGAGTCAGAGCGGAGAAGGGGCGTGTTTAGCACACTGGGCTATATCGCTGGCTTTTAAAGCAGACCAAGCAGGCCAGCAGCACGGTTCAATTCCCGTACCAGCCTCCCCAAACAGGCGCGGGAATGTGGCGACTAGGGGCTTTTCACAGTAACTTCATTGAAGCCTACTTGTGACAATAAGCACTTTTCATTTTCATTTCATGTAAAAAGAGCTGGAGCTGAGAGTCACAGCGGAGACTTAAAAAGACAGGGAGCTGAGTGTCAGAGTAGGTGATTTATAAAGAGCGGGAGAAGAGAGTCAGCGGAGATTTATAAAGAGCGGGAGATGAGAGTCACAGCAGAGATATAAAAAGAGCAGGAGCCGAGAGCCGGAGCGGAGATTTAAAAAGAACGGGAGCTGAGATTCAGAGCAGAAATTTAAAAAGAGCAGGAGCTGAGAGCCAGAGCGGAGATTTAAAAAGTGCTGGAGCAGAGAGTCAGAGCGGAGATTTATAAAGAGCGGGAGCTGAGAGTCAGAGCGGAGATTTATAAAGAGCGGGTGCTGAGAGTCAGAGCAGAGATGTAAAAAGTGCTGGAGCAGAGAGTCAGAGCGGTAATTTATATAGAGCGGGAGCTGAGAGTCAGAACGGAGATTTATAAAGAGCGGGAGCATAGTGTCAGAGCGGAGATTTATAAAGAGCGGGAGCTGAGAGTCAGAGCAGAGATTTAAAAAGAACGGGAGCTGAGAGTCAGAGCGGAGATGTAAAAAGAGCTGGAGCAGAGAGTCAGAGCGGAGATTTCAAAAGAGCAGGAGGTGAGAGTCAGAGTGGAGATTTAAAACAGTGGGAACGGAGAGTCAGAGCGGAGATTTATAAATAGCAGGAGCTGAGAGTCAGCGTGGATATTTATAAAGAGCGGGGGCTGAGATCAGAGCGGAGATTTATAAAGAGCGGGAGCAGAGAGTCAGCAGAGATTTATGAAGAGCGGGAGCTGAGAGTGCGAGCAGAGATTTAAAAAGAGCAGGAGCAGAGAGTCAGAGCGGAGATTTAAAAAAAGCTTGAGCTGAGAGTCAGAGAGGCACATTTAGAAAGAACGGGAACTGAGTGTCAGAGCAGTGATTTAAAAAGAGCTGGAGCAGTGAGTCAGAGCAGCAGATTTAAAAAGAACGGGAGCTGAGAGCCAGAGCGGAGATTTAAAAAGAGATGCAGCTGACAGGCAGTGCCTAGATTTATAACGACTGGAATGTGAGAGTCAGCAGGTATTTAAAAAGAGCACGAGCTGAAAATCAGAGCGCAGATTTGAATAGAGCGGGAGCTGAGAGCCAGAGCAAGTGATATAAAAAGAGCGGGAACTGAGAGTCAGAGCGGAGATATAAAAAGGGGAGGAGCTGAGAGTCAGAGAGGAGATTTAAAACAGTGGGAGCGGAGAGTCAGAGCGGAGATTTATAAAGAGCGTGAGCTGAGAGACAGAGCGGAGATTTATAAAGAGCGGGAGCTGAGAGTCAGAGCAGAGATTTATAAAGAGCGGGATCTGAGAGTCAGAGCGAAGATTTAAAAAGAACGGGAGCTGAGAGTCAGAGCGGAGATGTAAAAAGAGCTGGAGCAGAGAGTCAGAGCGGGGATTTAAAAAGAGCAGGAGCTGAGAGTCAGAGAGGAGATTTAAAACAGTGGGAGCGGAGAGTCAGAGCGGAGATTTATAAAGAGCGTGAGCTGAGCGACAGAGCGGAGATTTATAAAGAGCGGGAGCTAAGATCAGAGCGGAGATTTATAAAGAGCGGGAGCAGAGAGTCATCAGAGATATATAAAGAGCGGGAGCTGAGAGACCGAGCGGAGATTTAAAAAGATCGGGAGATGAGAGTCACAGCAGAGATTTAAAATGAGCAGGAGCTGAGAGTCAGAGCGGAGATTTTAAAAAAGCGGGAGCTGAGAGTCAGAGCGGCAGACTTAAAAAGAACGGGATCTGAGAGTCAGCGCAGAGTTTTAAAAAGAGTTGGAGCAGAGAATCTGAGCGGAGATTTAAAAAGAACGGGAGCTGAGAGCCAGATAAGAGATTTAAAAAGAGATTCAGCTGACAGACAGTGCAGAGATTTGTAAAGAGTGGAAGGTGAGAGTCAGCAGATATGTAAAAAGAGCTGGAGCTGAGAGTCAGAGTGGAGATTTAATAAGAGCGGGAGCTGGGACAGAGCGCAGATTTAAAAAGTGCGGGAGCTGAGTGTCAGCAGGGATTTAAAAAGAGCGGGAGCTCGAAGTCACAGCGGAGATATAGAAAGAGCCGGAGCTGAGAGTTTGTGCGGAGATTTGGAAAGAGCGGGGGCTGAGATCAGAGCGGAGATTTATAAAGAGCGGGAGCAGAGAGTCAGCAGAGATTTATAAAGAGCTGAGAGTCTGTGTGGAGATTTATAAAGAGCGGGGGCTGAGATCAGAGCAGAGATTTATAAAGAGCGGGAGCAGAGAGTCAGCAGAGATTTATAAAGAGCGGGAGCTGAGAGTCCGAGCAGAGATTTAAAAAGAGGAGGAGCAGAGAGTCAGAGGGAAAATTTAAAAAGAGCGGGAGCTGAGAGCCAGAACGGAGATTTAAAATGAGATGCAGCTGACAGACAGTGTCGAGATTTATAAAGACTGGAAGGTGAGAGTCAGCAGATATTTAAAAAGAGCGCAAGCTGAGAATCAGAGCGCAGATTTGAATAGAGCGGGAGCTGAGAGCCAGAGCGGGTGATATAAAAAAAGCGGGAACTGAGAGTCAGAGCGGAGTTTTAAAAAGAGCAGGAGCGGAGAGTCAGAGCGGACATTTACAAAGAGCGGGAGCTGAGAGTCAGAGCGTAGATTTATAAAGAGCGGGAGCTGATAGTCAGAGAGGAGTTTTAAAAAGAGCGGGAGCTGAGGGTCAGAACTGAGGCTTAAAAATAGTGGGATGAGAGTCAGAACGGAGATTTAAGAAAAGCGGGATCTGAGAGTCAGAGCGGAAATTTAGAAAGAGCGGGAGCTGAGAGTCAGAGCGTAGATTTATAAAGAGCGAGAGCTGAGAGTCAGAGCGGACTTTTAAAAAGAGTGGGAGCTGAGAGTCAGAGCGGAGATTTATAAACAGCGGGAGCTGAGGGTCAGAGCTGAGGCTTAAAAAGAGTGGGAGCTGAGAGTCAGAGTGGAGATTTTAAAAAAGCGGGATCTGAGAGTGAGAGCGGAAATTTAAAAAGAGCTGGAGCTGAGAGTCAGAGCTGAGATTTATAAAGAGCGGGAGCTGAGATTCAGTGCAGAGATTTAAAAAGAGCGGAAGCTGAGAGCCAGAGGGGAGATATAATAAGAGCGGGAGATGAGAGTCACAGCGGAGATTTATAAAGAGCGGGAGATGAGAGTCACAGCAGAGATATAAAAAGAGCAGGAGCCGATAGCCGGAGCGGAGATTTAAGAAGAACGGGAGCTGAGATTCAGAGCAGAAATTTAAAAAGAGCAGGAGCTGAGAGCCAGAGCGGAGATTTAAAAAGTGCTGGAGCAGAGAGTCAGAGCGGAGATTTATAAAGAGCGGGAGCTGAGAGTCAGAGCGGAGATTTATAAAGAGCGGGTGCTGAGAGTCAGAGCAGAGATGTAAAAAGTGCTGGAGCAGAGAGTCAGAGCGGTAATTTATATAGAGCGGGAGCTGAGAGTCAGCAGAGATTTATAAAGAGCGGGAGCTGAGAGTCCGAGCAGATATTTAAAAAGAGCAGGAGCAGAGAGTCAGAGCGGAGATTTAAAAAAAGCTTGAGCTGAGAGTCAGAGAGGCACATTTAGAAAGAACGGGAGCTGAGTGTCAGAGCAGTGATTTAAAAAGAGCTGGAGCAGTGAGTCAGAGCAGCAGATTTAAAAAGAACGGGAGCTGAGAGCCAGAGCGGAGATTTAAAAAGAGATGCAGCTGACAGGCAGTGCCTAGATTTATAACGACTGGAATGTGAGAATCAGCAGGTATTTAAAAAGAGCGCGAGCTGAAAATCAGAGCGCAGATTTGAATAGAGCGGGAGCTGAGAGCCAGAGCAAGTGATATAAAAAGAGCGGGAACTGAGAGTCAGAGCGGAGATATAAAAAGGGTAGGAGCTGAGAGTCAGAGAGGAGATTTAAAACAGTGGGAGCGGAGAGTCAGAGCGGAGATTTATAAAGAGCGTGAGCTGAGAGACAGAGCGGAGATTTATAAAGAGCGGGAGCTGAGAGTCAGAGCAGAGATTTATAAAGAGCGGGATCTGAGAGTCAGAGCGAAGATTTAAAAAGAACGGGAGCTGAGAGTCAGAGCGGAGATGTAAAAAGAGCTGGAGCAGAGAGTCAGAGCGGGGATTTAAAAAGAGCAGGAGCTGAGAGTCAGAGAGGAGATTTAAAACAGTGGGAGCGGAGAGTCAGAGCGGAGATTTATAAAGAGCGTGAGCTGAGCGACAGAGCGGAGATTTATAAAGAGCGGGAGCTAAGATCAGAGCGGAGATTTATAAAGAGCGGGAGCAGAGAGTCATCAGAGATATATAAAGAGCGGGAGCTGAGAGACCGAGCGGAGATTTAAAAAGATCGGGAGATGAGAGTCACAGCAGAGATTTAAAAAGAGCAGGAGCTGAGAGTCAGAGCGGAGATTTTAAAAAAGCGGGAGCTGAGAGTCAGAGCGGCAGACTTAAAAAGAACGGGATCTGAGAGTCAGAGCAGAGTTTTAAAAAGAGCTGGAGCAGAGAATCTGAGCGGAGATTTAAAAAGAACGGGAGCTGAGAGCCAGATAAGAGATTTAAAAAGAGATTCAGCTGACAGACAGTGCGGAGATTTGTAAAGAGTGGAAGGTGAGAGTCAGCAGATATGTAAAAAGAGCTGGAGCTGAGAGTCAGAGTGGAGATTTAATAAGAGCGGGAGCTGGGACAGAGCGCAGATTTAAAAAGAACGGGAGCTGAGAGCCAGAGCGGAGATTTAAAAAGAGATGCAGCTGACAGGCAGTGCCGAGATTTATAACGACTGGAATGTGAGAGTCAGCAGGTATTTAAAAAGAGCACGAGCTGAAAATCAGAGCGCAGATTTGAATAGAGCGGGAGCTGAGAGCCAGAGCAAGTGATATAAGAAGAGCGGGAACTGAGAGTCAGAGCGGAGATATAAAAAGGGTAGGAGCTGAGAGTCAGAGAGTAGATTTAAAACAGTGGGAGCGGAGAGTCAGAGCGGAGATTTATAAAGAGCGTGAGCTGAGTGACAGAGCGGAGATTTATAAAGAGCGGGAGCTGAGAGTCAGAGCAGAGATTTATAAAGAGCGGGATCTGAGAGTCAGAGCGAAGATTTAAAAAGAACGGGAGCTGAGAGTCAGAGCGGAGATGTAAAAAGAGCTGGAGCAGAGAGTCAGAGCGGGGATTTAAAAAGAGCAGGAGCTGAGAGTCAGAGAGGAGATTTAAAACAGTGGGAGCGGAGAGTCAGAGCGGAGATTTATAAAGAGCGTGAGCTGAGCGACAGAGCGGAGATTTATAAAGAGTGTGAGCTAAGATCAGAGCGGAGATTTATAAAGAGCGGGAGCAGAGAGTCATCAGAGATATATAAAGAGCGGGAGCTGAGAGACCGAGCGGAGATTTAAAAAGATCGGGAGATGAGAGTCACAGCAGAGATTTAAAAAGAGCAGGAGCTGAGAGTCAGAGCGGAGATTTTAAAAAAGCGGGAGCAGAGAATCTGAGCGGAGATTTAAAAAGAACGGGAGCTGAGAGCCAGATCAGAGATTTAAAAAGAGATTCAGCTGACAGACAGTGCGGAGATTTGTAAAGAGTGGAAGGTGAGAGTCAGCAGATATGTAAAAAGAGCTGGAGCTGAGAGTCAGAGTGGAGATTTAATAAGAGCGGGAGCTGGGACAGAGCGCAGATTTAAAAAGTGCGGGAGCTGAGTGTCAGCAGGGATTTAAAAAGAGCGGGAGCTCGAAGTCACAGCGGAGATATAGAAAGAGCCGAAGCTGAGAGTCTGTGCGGAGATTTGGAAAGAGCGGGGGCTGAGATCAGAGCGGAGATTTATAAAGAGCGGGAGCAGAGAGTCAGCAGAGATTTATAAAGAGCTGAGGGTCTGTGTGGAGATTTATAAAGAGCGGGGGCTGAGATCAGAGCGGAGATTTATAAAGAGCGGGAGCAGAGAGTCAGCAGAGATTTATAAAGAGCGGGAGCTGAGAGTCCGAGCAGAGATTTAAAAAGAGCAGGAGCAGAGAGTCAGAGCGGAGATTTAAAAAGAGCGGGAGCTGAGAGCCAGAACGGAGATTTAAAATGAGATGCAGCTGACAGACAGTGTCGAGATTTATAAAGACTGGAAGGTGAGAGTCAGCAGATATTTAAAAAGAGCGCAAGCTGAGAATCAGAGCGCAGATTTGAATAGAGCGGGAGCTGAGAGCCAGAGCGGGTGATATAAAAAAAGCGGGAGCTGAGAGTCAGAGTGGTTGCTTTATAAAGAGCAGGAGCTGAGAGTCAGAGCAGAAATATACAAATAGCGGGTGCTGTGAGTCAGAGCTGAGATTTATAAAGAGCGGGAGCTGAGAGTTAGAGAGGAGATTTAAAACAGTGTGGGCGGAGTGTCAGAGGGGAGATTTATATTGAACGGGAGCTTAGAGACAGAGTGGAGATTTAAAAAGAGCGAGACTGAAAGTCAGCAGAGATTTAAAACAATAGAAGCTGAGAGTCAGAGCGGAGATTTATAAAGAGCGGGAGCTGAGGGTCGGAGCGGGAGCAGAGAATTAAAAAGAGCAGGAGCTGCGAGACAGAGCAGAGATTTATAAAGTCTGGGAGCTGAGTCAGAGTGGGAGATTTAAAAAGAGCGGGAGCGGAGAATTATAAACAGCGGGAGCGGAGGGTCAGCACGGAGATTTAAATAGAGTGTGAGCTGAGAGTCAGAGCGGAGATTTAAAAAGTGGGGGAGCTGAGAGTCAGAGCGGAGATTTATAAAGAGCGGGAGCTGAGGGTCAGAGCTGAGGCTAAAAAAGAGTGGGAGCTGAGAGTCAGAGCTGAGATTTTAAAAAAGCGGGATCTGAGAGTCAGAGCGGAGATTTAAAAAGAGTGGGAGCTGAGAGTCAGAGCGGAGATTTATAAAGAGCGGGAGCTGAGTGTCAGAGCTGAGGCTTAAAAAGAGTGGGAGCTGCGAGTCAGAGCTGAGATTTTAAAAAAGCGGGATCTGAGAGTCAGAGCGGAAATTTAAAAAGAGCGGGAGTTGAGATTCAGTGCAGTGATTTAAAAAGCGCAGAAGCTGAGAGCCAGAGCGGAGATTTAAATAGAACGGGAGCTGAGAGTCAGAGCAGAGATTTAAAAAGAGCAGGAGCAGAGATTCAGAGCGGAGATTGAAAAAGAGCTGGATCTGAGAGTCAGAGAGGAGATATAAAAAGAGCGGGAGCTGAGAGTCAGTGTTGGTGATTTATAAAGAGCGGGCGCTGATAGTCAGATCGGAGATTAAAAAAGAACTGGAGCTGAGAGCCAGGGCAGAGATTTACAAATAGCAGTAGCTGAGAGTTAGAGCAGATGTATGAAAAGAGCGGGAGCTGAGAATCAGAGCTGAGATTTGAAAAGAGCGGGAGAGGAGAGTTAGTGCGCAGATTTATAAAGAGCCGGAGCTGAGTTCAAGCGGAGATTTATAAAGAGCGGGAGATGAGAGTCAGAGCGGAAATTTATAAAGAGCGGGTGCTGAGAGTCAGTGCGCAGATTTATAAAGAGCTGGAGCAGAGAGTCAGAGCATAGATTTAAAAAGAGCAGGAGCTGAGAGTCAGAGTGGAGATTTAAAACAGTGGGACCGGAGAGTCAGAGCGGAGATTTATAAATAGCAGGAGCTGAGAGTCAGAGAGGATATTTATAAAGAGCGGGGGATGAGATCAGAGCGGAGATTTATAAAGAGCGGGAGCAGAGAGTCAGCAGAGATTTATAAAGAGCGGGAGCTGAGAGTCCGAGCGGAGATTTGAAAAGATCGGGGGATGAGAGTCACAGCAGTGATTTAAAAAGAGCTGGAGCAGAGAGTCAGAGCGGAGATTTAAAAAGAGCGGGAGCTGAGAGTCAGGGCAGCAGATTTAAAAAGAACGGGAGCTGAGAGCCAGAGCGGAGATTTAAAAAGAGATGCAGCTGACAGACAGTGCCGAGATTTATAACGACTGGAAGGTGAGAGTCAGCAGATATTTAAAAAGAGCGCGAGCTGAGAATCAGAGCGCAGATTTGAATAGAGCGGGAGCTGAGAGCCAGAGCAAGTGATATAAAAAGAGCGGGAACTGAGAGTCCGAGCGGAGATATAAAAAGGGTAGGAGCTGAGAGTCAGAGCTGAGATTTATATAGAGCAAGAGCTGAGAGTCAGAGCGTAGATTTATAAAGAGCGGGCGCTGATAGTCAGAGCGGAGTTTTAAAAAGAGCGGGAGCTGAGGGTCAGAACTGAGGCTTAAAAATAGTGGGATGAGAGTCAGAACGGAGATTAAAGAAAAGCGGGATCTGAGAGTCAGAGCGGAAATTTAGAAAGAGCGGGAGCTGAGAGTCAGAGCGTAGATTTATAAAGAGCGAGAGCTGAGAGTCAGAGCGGACTTTTAAAAAGAGTGGGAGCTGAGAGTCAGAGCGGAGGTTTATAAACAGCGGGAGCTGAGGGTCAGAGCTGAGGCTTAAAAAGAGTGGGAGCTGAGAGTCAGAGCGGAGATTTTAAAAAAGTGGGATATGAGAGTGAGAGCGGAAATTTAAAAAGAGCTGGAGCTGAGAGTCAGAGCTGAGATTTATAAAGAGCGGGAGCTGAGATACAGAGCGGAGATTTATAAAGAGCGGGAGCTAAGATCAGAGCGGAGATTTATAAAGAGCGGGAGCAGAGAGTCAGCAGAGATATATAAAGAGCGGGAGCTGAGAAACGGAGCGGAGATTTAAAAAGATTGGGAGATGAGTGTCACAGCAGAGATTTAAAAAGAGCAGGAGCTGAGAGTCAGAGCGGAGATTTTAAAAAAGCGGGAGCTGAGAGTTAGAGCGGCAGACTTAAAAAGAACGGGATCTGAGAGTCAGAGCAGAGTTTTAAAAAGAGCAGTAGCTGTGAGTCAGAGCGGAGATTTAAAAAAAGCGGGAGCTGAGAGTCAGAGCGGCAGATTTAAAAAGAACGGGAGCTGAGAGCCAGATCAGAGATTTAAAAAGAGAGTCAGCTGACAGACAGTGCGGAGATTTGTAAAGAATGGAAGGTGAGAGTCAGCAGATATTTTAAAAGAGCTGGAGCTGAGAGTCAGAGTGGAGATTTAATAAGAGCGGGAGCTGGGACAGAGCGCAGATTTAAAAAGAGCGGGAGCTGAGCGTCAGCAGAGATTTAAAAAGAGCGGGAGCTCGAAGTCACAGCGGAGATATATAAAGAGCCGGAGCTGAGAGTCTGTGCGGAGATTTATAAAGAGCGGGGGCTGAGATCAGAGCGGAGATTTATAAAGAGCGGGAGCAGAGAGTCAGCAGAGATTTATAAAGAGCGGGAGCTGAGAGTCCGAGCAGAGATTTAAAAAGAGCAGGAGCAGAGAGTCAGAGCGGAGATTTAAAAAAAGCTTGAGCTGAGAGTCAGAGCGGCACATTGAGAAAGAACGGGAGCTGAGTGTCAGAGCAGTGATTTAAAAAGAGCTGGAGCAGAGAGTCAGAGCGGAGATTTAAAAAGAGCGGGAGCTGAGAGCCAGAACGGAGATTTAAAAAGAGATGCAGCTGGCAGACAGTGCCGAGATTTATAAAGTCTGGAAGGTGAGAGTCAGCAGATATTTAAAAAGAGCGCGAGCTGAGAATCAGAGCACAGTTTTGAATAGAGCGGGAGCTGAGAGCCAGAGCGGGTGATATAAAAAGAGCGGGAACTGAGAGTCAGAGCAGAGTTTTAAAAAGAGCGGAAGCTGAGAGTCAGAGTGGTTGCTTTATAAAGAGCAGGAGCTGAGAGTCAGAGCAGAAATATACAAATAGCGGGTGCTGTGAGTCAGAGCAGAGATTTATAAAGAGCGGGAGCTGAGGGTTAGAGCGGAAAATTAAAACAGTGCGGGAGGAGTGTCAGAGGGGAGATTTATATTGAGCGGGAGCTGAGAGACAGAGTGGAGATTTAAAAAGAGCGAGACTGAGAGTCAGCAGAGATTTAAAACAATAGAAGCTGAGAGTCAGAGCGGAGATTTATAAAGAGCGGGAGCTGAGGGTCAGAGCGGGAGCGGAGAATTAAAAACAGCAGGAGCTGAGAGACAGAGCAGAGATTTATAAAGACTGGGAGCTGAGTCAGAGTGGCAGATTTAAAAAGAGCGGGAGCGGAGAATTATAAACAGCGGGAGCTGAGGGTCAGCACGGAGATTTAAAAAGTGGGAGAGCTGAGAGTCAGAGCGGAGATTTAAAAAGTGGGGGAGCTGAGAGTCAGAGCGGAGATTTATAAAGAGCGGGAGCTGAGGGTCAGAGCTGAGGCTTAAAAAGAGTGGGAGCTAAGAGTCAGAACGGAGATTTTAAAAAAGCGGGATCTGAGAATCAGAGCGGAAATTTAAAAAGAGCGTGACCTGAGAGTCAGAGCGGAGATTTAAAAAGAGTGGGAGCTGAGAGTCAGAGCGGAGATTTATAAAGAGCGGGAGCTGAGTGTCAGAGCTGAGGCTTAAAAAGAGTGGGAGCTGAGAGTCAGAGCTGAGATTTTAAAAAAGCGGGATCTGAGAGTCAGAGCGGAAATTTAAAAAGAGCGGGAGTTGAGATTCAGTGCAGAGATTTAAAAAGCGCAGAAGCTGAGAGCCAGAGCGGAGATTTAAATAGAACGGGAGCTGAGAATCAGAGCAGAGATTTAAAAAGAGCAGGAGCTGAGATTCAGAGCAGAGATTGAAAAAGAGCTGGATCTGAGAGTCAGAGAGGAGATATAAAAAGAGCGGGAGCTGAGAGTCAGTGTTGGTGATTTATAAAGAGCGGGCGCTGATAGTCAGATTGCAGATTAAAAAAGAACTGGAGCTGAGAGCCAGGGCAGAGATTTACAAATAGCAGTAGCTGAGAGTTAGAGCAGATGTATGAAAAGAGCGGGAGCTGAGAATCAGAGCTGAGATTTGAAAAGAGCGGGAGAGGAGAGTTTGTGCGGAGATTTATAAAGAGCCGGAGCTGAGTTCAAGCGGAGATTTATAAAGAGCGGGAGATGAGAGTCAGAGCGGAAATTTATAAAGAGCGGGTGCTGAGAGTCAGTGCTCAGATTTATAAAGAGCGGGAGCTGAGAGTCAGAGTGGTTGCTTTATAAAGAGCAGGAGCTGAGAGTCAGAGCAGAAATATACAAATAGCGGGTGCTGTGAGTCAGAGCAGAGATTTATAAAGAGCGGGAGCTGAGAGTTAGAGCGGAGAATTAAAACAGTGCGGGAGGAGTGTCAGAGGGGAGATTTTTATTGAGCGGGAGCTGAGAGACAGAGTGGAGATTTAAAAAGAGCGAGACTGAGAGTCAGCAGAGATTTAAAACAATAGAAGCTGAGAGTCAGAGCGGAGATTTATAAAGAGCGGGAGCTGAGGGTCAGAGCGGGAGTGGAGAATTAAAAAGAGCAGGAGCTGAGAGACAGAGCAGAGATTTATAAAGACTGGGAGCTGAGTCAGAGTGGGAGATTTAAAAAGAGCGGGAGCGGAGAATTATAAACAGCGGGATCTGAGGGTCAGCACGGAGATTTAAATAGAGTGTGAGCTGAGAGTCAGAGCGGAGATTCAAAAAGTGGGGGAGCTGAGAGTCAGAGCGGAGATTTATAAAGAGCGGGAGCTGAGGGTCAGAGCTGAGACTTAAAAAGAGTGGGAGCTAAGAGTCAGAGCTGAGATTTAAAAAAAGCGGGATCTGAGAGTCAGAGCGGAAATTTAAAAAGAGCGGGAGTTGAGATTCAGTGCAGAGATTTAAAAAACGCAGAAACTGAGAGCCAGAGCGGAGATTTAAATAGAACGGGAGCTGAGAATCAGAGCAGAGATTTAAAAAGAGCAGGAGCTGAGGTTCAGAGCGGAGATTGAAAAAGAGCTGGATCTGAGAGTCAGAGAGGAGATATAAAAAGAGCGGGAGCTGAGAGTCAGTGTTGGTGATTTATAAAGAGCGGGCGCTGATAGTCAGATCGGAGATTAAAAAAGAACTGGAGCTGAGAGCCAGTGCAGAGATTTACAAATAGCAGTAGCTGAGAGTTAGAGCAGATGTATGAAAAGAGCGGGAGCTGAGAATCAGAGCTGAGATTTGAAAAGAGCGGGAGAGGAGAGTTAGTGCGGAGATTTATAAAGAGCCGGAGCTGAGTTCAAGCGGAGATTTATAAAGAGCGGGAGATGAGAGTCAGAGCGGAAATTTATAAAGAGCGGGTGCTGAGAGTCAGTGCGCAGATTTATAAAGAGCGTGAGCTGAGAGTCAGAGCAGAGCTTTATAAAGAGCGGGAGATGAGAGTCACAGCAGAGATTTAAAAAGAGCGGGAGCTGAGAGCCAGAGCGGAGATTTAAAAAGAACGGGAGCTGAGAGTCAGAGCAGAGATTTAAAAACAACGGGAGCTGAGAGTCAGAGCGGAGATATATGAAGAGCGGGAGCGGAGAGTCAGCGCGGAGATTGATAAAGAGCGGGAGAGGAGAGTCAGAGCGGAGATTTATTAAGAGCGGGAACGGAGAGTCAGAGCAGAGATTTAAAAAGAACGGGAGCTGAGAGTCAGAGCGGAGATGTAAAAAGAGCTGGAGCAGAGAGTCAGAGCGGAGATTTATAAATAGCAGGAGCTGAGAGTCAGAGCGGATATTTATAAAGAGCGGGTGCTGAGATCAGAGCGGAGATTTATAAAGAGCGGGAGCAGAGAGTCAGCAGAGATTTATAAAGAGCGGGAGCTGAGAGTCCGAGCGGAGATTTGAAAAGATTGGGGGATGAGAGTCACAGCAGTGATTTAAAAAGAGCTGGAGCAGAGAGTCAGAGCGGAGATTTAAAAAGAGCGGGAGCTGAGAGTCAGAGCAGCAGATTTAAAAAGAACGTGAGCTGAGAGTCAGAGCGGAGATGTAAAAAGAGCTGGAGCAGAGAGTCAGAGCGGAGATTTATAAATAGCAGGAGCTGAGAGTCAGAGCGGATATTTATAAAGAGCGGGGGCTGAGATCAGAGCGGAGATTTATAAAGAGCGGGAGCAGAGAGTCAGCAGAGATTTATAAAGAGCGGGAGCTGAGAGTCCGAGCGGAGATTTGAAAAGATCGGGGGATGAGAGTCACAGCAGTGATTTAAAAAGAGCTGGAGCAGAGAGTCAGAGCGGAGATTTAAAAAGAGCGGGAGCTGAGAGTCAGAGCAGCAGATTTAAAAAGAACGGGAGCTGAGAGCCGGAGCGGAGATTTAAAAAGAGATGCAGCTGACAGGCAGGGCCGAGATTTATAACGACTGGAAGGTGAGAGTAAGCAGATATTTAAAAAGAGCGCGAGCTGAGAATCAGAGCGCAGATTTGAATAGAGCGGGAGCTGAGAGACAGAGCAAGTGATATAAAAAGAGCGGGAACTGAGAGTCAGAGCGGAGATATAAAAAGGGTAGGAGCTGAGAGTCAGAGCGGAGATTTATATAGAGCAAGAGCTGAGAGTCAGAGCGTAGATTTATAAAGAGCGGGAGCTGATAGTCAGAGCGGAGTTTTAAAAAGAGTGGGAGCTGAGAGTAAGAGCGGAGATTTATAAAGAGCGGGAGCTGAGGGTCAGAACTGAGGCTTAAAAAGAGTGGGATGAGAGTCAGAACGGAGATTTAAGAAAAGCGGCATCTGAGAGTCAGAGCTGAGGCTTAAAAAGAGTGGGAGCTGAGAGTCAGAGCGGAGATTTTAAAAAAGCGGGATCTGAGAGTGAGAGCGGAAATTTAAAAAAGAGCTGGAGCTGAGAGTCAGAGCGGAGATTTATAAAGAGCGGGAGCTGAGAGTCAGAGCGGACTTTTAAAAAGAGTGGGAGCTGAGAGTCAGAACGGAGATTTATAAAGAGCGGGAGCTGAGGGTCAGAGCTGAGGCTTAAAAAGAGTGGGAGCTGAGAGTCAAAGCGGCGATTTAAAAAAAGCGGGTTCTGAGTGTCAGAGCGGAAATTTAAAAAGAGCGGGAGCTGAGATTCAGTGCAGAGATTTAAAAAGAGCGGAAGTTGAGAGCCAGAGGGGAGATATAATAAGAGCGGCAGATGAGAGTCACAGCGGAGATATAAAAAGAGCGGGTGCTGAGAGTCAGAGCGGAAAAGGGGCTGGTTTAGCACACTGGGCTATATCGGTGGCTTTTAAAGCAGACCAAGCAGGCCAGCAGCACGGTTCAATTCCCGTACAAGCCTCCCCGAACAGGCGCGGGAATGTGGCGACTAGGGGCTTTTCACAGTAACTTCATTGAAGCCTACTTGTGACAATAAGCACTTTTCATTTTCATTTCATGTAAAAAGAGCTGGAGCTGAGAGTCACAGCGGAGACTTAAAAAGACAGGGAGCTGAGTGTCAGAGTAAGTGATTTATAAAGAGCGGGAGAAGTGAGTCAGCGGAGATTTATAAAGAGCGGGAGATGAGAGTCACAGCAGAGATATAAAAAGAGCAGGAGCCGAGAGCCGGAGCGGAAATTTAAAAAGAACGGGAGCTGAGATTCAGAGCAGAAATTTAAAAAGAGCAGGAGCTGAGAGCCAGAGCGGAGATTTAAAAAGTGCTGGAGCAGAGAGTCAGAGCGGAGATTTAAACAGAGCAGGAGCTGAGAGTCAGCAGAGATTTAAACAGTGGGAGCGGAGAGTCAGAGCAGAGATTTATAAAGAGCGGGTGCTGAGAGTCAGAGCAGAGATGTAAAAAGTGCTGGAGCAGAGAGTCAGAGCGGTGATTTATAAAGAGCGGGAGCTGAGAGTCAGAGAGGAGATTTATAAAGAGTGGGAGCAGAGTGTCAGAGCGGAGATTTATAAAGAGCGGGAGCTGAGAGTCAGAGCAGAGATTTAAAAAGAACGGGAGCTGAGAGTCAGAGCGGCGATGTAAAAAGAGCTGGAGCAGAGAGTCAGAGCGGAGATTTCAAAAGAGCAGGAGCTGAGAGTCAGAGTGGAGATTTAAAACAGTGGGAACGGAGAGTCAGAGCGGAGATTTATAAATAGCAGGAGCTGACAGTCAGAGTGGATATTTATAAAGAGCGGGGTCTGAGATCAGAGCGGAGATTTATAAAGAGCGGGAGCAGAGAGTCAGCAGAGATTTATAAAGAGCGGGAGCTGAGAGTCCGAGCAGAGATTTAAAAAGAGCAGGAGCAGAGATTCAGAGCGGAGATTTAAAAAAAGCTTGAGCTGAGAGTCAGTGCGGCACATTTAGAAAGAACGGGAGCTGAGTGTCAGAGCAGTGATTTAAAAAGAGCTGGAGCAGAGAGTCAGAGCGGAGATTTAAAATGAGCGGAAGCTGAGAGCCAGAACGGAGATTTAAAAAGAGATGCAGCTGACAGACAGTGCCGAGATTTATAAAGACTGGAAGGTGAGAGTCAGCAGATATGTACAAAGAGGGCGAGCTGAGAATCAGAGCGCAGATTTGAATAGAGCGGGAGCTGAGAGCCAGATCGGGTGATATAAAAAGAGCGGGAACTGAGAGTCAGAGCGGAGTTTTAAAAAGAGTGGGAGCTGAGAGTCAGAGCGGAGATTTATAAAGAACGGGAGCTGAGGGTCAGAACTGACGCTTAAAAAGAGTGGGATGAGAGTCAGAACGGAAATTTAAGAAAAGCGGGAACTGAGAGTCAGAGCGGAAATTTAGAAAGAGCGGGAGCTGAGAGTCAGAGCGTAGATTTATAAAGAGCGAGACCTGAGAGTCAGAGCGGACTTTTAAAAAGAGTGGGAGCTGAGAGTCAGAGCGGAGATTTATAAAGAGCGGGAGCTGAGGGTCAGAGCTGAGGCTTAAAATGAGTGGGAGCTGAGAGTCAGAGCGGCGATATTAAAGAAGCGGGTTCTGAGTGTCAGTGCGGAAATTTAAAAAGAGCGGGAGCTGAGATTCAGTGCAGAGATTTAAAAAGAGCGGAAGCTGAGAGCCAGAGGGGAGATATAATAACAGCGGGAGATGAGAGTCAGAGCGCAGATATAAAAAGGGTAGGAGCTGAGAGTCACAGCGGAGATATAAAAAGAGCGGGAGCTGAGAGTCAGAGCGGAGATATAAAAAGAGCAGGAGCTGAGAGTCAGAGCGGAGAAGGGGCTGGTTTAGCACATTGGGCTATATCGCTGGCTTTTAAAGCAGACCAAGCAGGCCAGCAGCACGGTTCAATTCCCGTACCAGCCTCCCCGAACAGGCGCGGGAATGTGGCGACTAGGGGCTTTTCACAGTAACTTCATTGAAGCCTACTTGTGACAATAAGCACTTTTCATTTTAATTTCATGTAAAAAGAGCTGGAGCTGAGAGCCACAGCGGAGATTTAAAAAGACAGCGAGCTGAGTGTCAGAGTAGGTGATTTATAAAGAGCGGGAGAAGAGAGTCAGCGGAGATTTATGAAGAGCGGGAGCTGAGAGTCACAGCAGAGATTTAAAAAGAGCGGGAGATGAGAGTCACAGCAAAGATATAAAAAGAGCAGGAGCCGAGAACCGGAGCGGAGATTTAAAAAGAACGGGAGCTGAGATTCAGAGCAGAAATTTAAAAAGAGCAGGAGCTGAGAGCCAGAGCGGAGATTTAAAAAGAGCTGGAGCAGAGAGTCAGAGCGGAGATTTAAAAAGAGCAGGAGCTGAGAGTCAGCAGAGATTTAAAACAGTGGGAGCGGAGAGTCAGAGTGGAGATTTATAAATAGCAGGAGCTGACAGTCAGAGTGGATATTTATAAAGAGCGGGGTCTGAGATCAGAGCGGAGATTTATAAAGAGCGGGAGCAGAGAGTCAGCAGAGATTTATAAAGAGCGGGAGCTGAGAGTCCGAGCAGAGATTTAAAAAGAGCAGGAGCAGAGATTCAGAGCGGAGATTTAAAAAAAGCTTGAGCTGAGAGTCAGTGCGGCACATTTAGAAAGAACGGGAGCTGAGTGTCAGAGCAGTGATTTAAAAAGAGCTGGAGCAGAGAGTCAGAGCGGAGATTTAAAATGAGCGGAAGCTGAGAGCCAGAACGGAGATTTAAAAAGAGATGCAGCTGACAGACAGTGCCGAGATTTATAAAGACTGGAAGGTGAGAGTCAGCAGATATGTACAAAGAGGGCGAGCTGAGAATCAGAGCGCAGATTTGAATAGAGCGGGAGCTGAGAGCCAGATCGGGTGATATAAAAAGAGCGGGAACTGAGAGTCAGAGCGGAGTTTTAAAAAGAGTGGGAGCTGAGAGTCAGAGCGGAGATTTATAAAGAACGGGAGCTGAGGGTCAGAACTGACGCTTAAAAAGAGTGGGATGAGAGTCAGAACGGAAATTTAAGAAAAGCGGGATCTGAGAGTCAGAGCGGAAATTTAGAAAGAGCGGGAGCTGAGAGTCAGAGCGTAGATTTATAAAGAGCGAGACCTGAGAGTCAGAGCGGACTTTTAAAAACAGTGGGAGCTGAGAGTCAGAGCGGAGATTTATAAAGAGCGGGAGCTGAGGGTCAGAGCTGAGGCTTAAAATGAGTGGGAGCTGAGAGTCAGGGCGGCGATTTTAAAGAAGCGGGTTCTGAGTGTCAGTGCGGAAATTTAAAAAGAGCGGGAGCTGAGATTCAGTGCAGAGATTTAAAAAGACCGGAAGCTGAGAGCCAGAGGGGAGATATAATAACAGCGGGAGATGAGAGTCAGAGCGCAGATATAAAAAGGGTAGGAGCTGAGAGTCACAGCGGAGATATAAAAAGAGCGGGAGCTGAGAGTCAGAGCGGAGATATAAAAAGAGCAGGAGCTGAGAGTCAGAGCGGAGAAGGGGCTGGTTTAGCACATTGGGCTATATTGCTGGCTTTTAAAGCAGACCAAGCAGGCCAGCAGCACGGTTCAATTCCCGTACCAGCCTCCCCGAACAGGCGCGGGAATGTGGCGACTAGGGGCTTTTCACAGTAACTTCATTGAAGCCTACTTGTGACAATAAGCACTTTTCATTTTCATTTCATGTAAAAAGAGCTGGAGCTGAGAGTCACAGCGGAGATTTAAAAAGACAGCGAGCTGAGTGTCAGAGTAGGTGATTTATAAAGAGCGGGAGAAGAGAGTCAGCGGAGATTTATGAAGAGCGGGAGCTGAGAGTCACAGCAGAGATTTAAAAAGAGCGGGAGATGAGAGTCACAGCAAAGATATAA
The DNA here is from genome assembly GCF_047496885.1 of Scyliorhinus torazame. Lineage (NCBI taxonomy): Eukaryota > Metazoa > Chordata > Chondrichthyes > Carcharhiniformes > Scyliorhinidae > Scyliorhinus > Scyliorhinus torazame. Next base: position 359,028,822 of record NC_092709.1, on the reverse strand, counting down.
AAAGAGCAGGAGCCGAGAACCGGAGCGGAGATTTAAAAAGAACGGGAGCTGAGATTCAGAGCAGAAATTTAAAAAGAGCAGGAGCTGAGAGCCAGAGCAGAGATTTGAAAAGAGCTGGAGCAGAGAGTCAGAGCGGAGATTTAAAAAGAGCAGGAGCTGAGAGTCAGCAGAGATTTAAAACAGTGGGAGCGGAGAGTCAGAGTGGAGATTTATAAAGAGCGGGAGCTGAGAGTCAGAGCGGAGATTTATAAAGAGCAGGAGCTGAGAGTCAGAGCGGAGATTTATAAAGAGCGGGTGCTGGGAGTCAGAGCGGAGGTGTAAAAAGAGCTGGAGCAGAGAGTCAGAGCGGAGATTTAAAAAGAACGGGAGCTGAGAGTCTGAGCGGAGATTTAAAAAGAGCCGGAGCTGAGAGTCAGATCGGAGATTGATAAAGAGCGGGAGCTGAGAGTCAGAGCAGAGATTTATAAAGAGCGGGAGCTGAGAGTCAGAGCGAAGATTTAAAAAGTACGGGAGCTGAGAGTCAGAGCGGAGATGTAAAAAGAGCTGGAGCAGAGAGGCAGAGCGGGGATTTAAAAAGAGCAGGAGCTGAGAGTCAGAGATGAGATTTAAAACAGTGGGAGCGGAGAGTCAGAGCGGAGATTTATAAAGAGTGTGAGCTGAGAGACAGAGCGGAGATTTATAAAGAGCGGGAGCTAAGATCAGAGCGGAGATTTATAAAGAGCGGGAGCAGAGAGTCAGCAGAGATATATAAAGAGCGGGAGCTGAGAGACCGAGCGGAGATTTAAAAAGATCGGGAGATGAGAGTCACAGCAGAGATTTAAAAAGAGCAAGAGCTGAGAGTCAGAGCGGAGATTTAAAAAAAGCTGGAGCTGAGAGTCAGAGCGGCAGACATAAAAAGAACGGGATCTGAGAGTCAGAGCAGAGTTTTAAAAAGAGCTGGAGCAGAGAATCTGAGCGGAGATTTAAAAAGAGCGGGAGATGAGAGTCACAGCAGAGATTTATAAAGAGCAGCAGATGAGAGTCACAGCAGAGATTTATAAAGAGCAGCAGCTGAGAGTCAGAGCGGCAGATTTAAAAAGAACGGGAGCTGAGAGCCAGATCAGAGATTTAAAAAGAGATTCAGCTGACAGACAGTGCGGAGATTTGTAAAGAGTGGCAGGTGAGAGTCAGCAGATATTTAAAAAGAGCTGGAGCTGAGAGTCAGAGTGGAGATTTAATAAGAGCGGGAGCTGGGACAGAGCGCAGATTTAAAAAGAGCGGGAGCTGAGTGTCAGCAGAGATTTAAAAAGAGCGGGAGCTCGAAGTCACAGCGGAGATATATAAAGAGCCGTAGCTGAGAGTCTGTGCGGAGATTTATAAAGAACGGGAGCTGAGAGCCATAGCCGAGATTTATAAAGAGCGGGTGCTGAGAGTCGGAGCGATGATTTTTAAAGAGCGGAACCGAGAGTCAGAGCAGGGTTTTAAAAAGAGTGGGAGATGAGAGTCACAGCAGAGATTTAAAAAGAGCAGGAGCTGCGAGCCAGAGTGGAGATTTAAAAAGAGCGGGAACTGAGAGTCAGAGCGGACATTTAAAAAGAGCTGGAGCTGAGAGTCAGAGCGGAGGTTTAAAAAGAGCGGGTGCTGAGTGTCAGAGCGGAGATTTAAAAAGAGCAGGTGCTCAGAGTCAGAGCGGTGATTTAAAAAGAGCGTGAGCTCACAATCAGAGCGGAGATATTTAATGAGCCGGAGCTGAGAGCCAAAGTGGAGATTTATAAAGATCGTGAGCCGAGAGCAAGAGCGGAGACTTCTAAAGAGCGTTAGCTGAGAGTCAGAGCCGAGATTTATAAAGAGCGGGAACCGAGAGTCAGAGCTGAGATTTAAAAAGAGCGTTAGCTGAGAGTCAGAGCTGAGATTTAAAAAGAGCGTGAGCTCACAGTCAGAGCGGAGATATTTAAAGAGCCGGAGCTGAGAGCCAAAGTGGAGATTCATAAAGAGCCGGAGCTGAGAGTCAGAGTGGGGATTTATAAAGAGCGGGAGCTGAGAGTCAGAGCGGAGATTAAAAAAAGAGCTGGAGCTGAGAATCAGAGTGGAGATTTAAAACAGTGGGAGCGGAGAGTCAGAGTGGAGATATATAAAGAGCATAAGCTGAGAGACAGAGCGGAGATTTATAAAGAGCGGGAGCTTAGATCAGAGCGGAGATTTCTAAAGAGCGGGAGCAGAGAGTCAGCAGAGATTTATAAAGAGCGGGAGCTGCAAGACCGAGCGGAGAATTAAAAAGATCGGGAGATGAGAGTCACAGCAGAGATTTAAAAAGAGCAGGAGCAGAGAATCCGAGCGGAGATTTAAAAAGAGTGGAAGGTGAGAGTCAGCAGATATTTAAAAAGAGCTGGAGCTGAGAGTCAGAGTGGAGATTTAATAAGAGCAGGAGCTGGGACAGAGCGCAGATTTAAAAAGAGCGGGAGATGTGTGTAAGCAGCGATTTAAAAAGAGCGGGAGCTCTAAGTCAGTGCGGAGATATTTAAAGAGCCGGAGCTGAGAGCCAATGTGGAATCATAGAATTTACAGTGCAGAAGGAGGCCATTCGGCCCATCGAGTCTGCACCGGCTCTTGGAAAGAGCACCCTACCCAGGGTCCACACTTCCACCCTATCCCCATAACCCAGTAACCCCACCCAACACTAAGGGCAATTTTGGACACTATGGGCAATTTAGCATGACCAATCCACTGTGGGAGGAAACCGGAGGACCCGGAGGAAACCCACGCACACGGGGAGGATGTGCAGACTCCGCACAGACAGCGACCCAAGCCGGAATCGAACCTGGGACCCTGGAGCTGTGAAGCATTTGTGCTATCCACAATGCTACCGTGCTGCCCGGAGATTCATAAAGAGCCAGAGCTGAGAGTCAGAGTGGGGATTTATAAAGAGCTGGAGCTGAGAATCAGAGTGGAGATTTAAAACAGTGGGAGCGGAGAGTCAGAGCGGAGATTTATAAAGAGCATGAGCTGAGAGACAGAGCGGAGATTTATAAAGAGCGGGAGCTGAGAGTCAGAGCGGAGATATAAAAAGAGCAGGAGCTGAGAGTCAGAGCAGAGAAGTGGCTGGTTTAGCACATTGGGCTATATCGCTGGCTTTTAAAGCAGACCAAGCAGGCCAGCAGCACGGTTCAATTCCCGTACCAGCCTCCCCGAACATGCGCGGGAATGTGGCGACTAGGGGCTTTTCACAGTAACTTCATTGAAGCCTACTTGTGACAATAAGCACTTTTCATTTTCATTTCATGTAAAAAGAGCTGGAGCTGAGAGTCACAGCGGAGATTTAAAAAGACAGCGAGCTGAGTGACAGAGTAGGTGATTTATAAAGAGCGGGAGAAGAGAGTCAGCGGAGATTTATAAAGAGCGGGTGCTGAGAGTCACAGCAGAGATTTAAAAAGAGCGGGAGATGAGAGTCACAGCAGAGATATAAAAAGAGCAGGAGCCGAGAGCCGGAGCGGAGATTTAAAAAGAACGGGAGCTGAGATTCAGAGCAGAAATTTAAAAAGAGCAGGAGCTGAGAGCCAGAGCGGAGATTTAAAAAGATCTGGAGCAGAGACTCAGAGCGGAGATTTAAAAAGAGCAGGAGCTGAGAGTCAGCAGAGATTTAAAACAGTGGGAGCGGAGAGTCAGAGTGGAGATTTATAAAGAGCGGGTGCTGAGAGTCAGAGCGGAGATTTATAAAGAGCTGGAGCAGAGAGTCAGAGCGGAGATTTATAAAGAGCGAGTGCTGGGAGTCAGAGCGGAGGTGTAAAAAGAGCTGGAGGGGAGAGTCAGAGCAGAGATTTAAAAAGAACGGGAGCTGAGAGTCTGAGCGGAGATTTAAACAGTGGGAGCGGAGAGTCAGAGCGTAGATTTATAAAGAGCGGGTGCTGAGAGTCAGCGCAGAGATGTAAAAAGTGCTGGAGCAGAGAGTCAGAGCGGTGATTTATAAAGAGCGGGAGCTGAGAGTCAGAGCGGAGATTTATAAAGAGCGGGAGCAGAGTGTCAGAGAGGAGATTTATAAAGAGCGCGAGCTGAGAGTCAGAGCAGAGATTTAAAAAGAACGGGAGCTGAGAGTCAGAGCGGAGATGAAAAAACAGCTGGAGAAGAGAGTCAGAGCGGAGATTTCAAAAGAGCTGGAGCTGAGAGTCAAAGCGGAGGTTTAAAAAGAGCGGGTGCTGAGTGTCAGAGCGGAGATTTAAAAAGAGCAGGTGCTCAGAGTCAGAGCGGTGATTTAAAAAGAGCGTGAGCTCACAATCAGAGCGGAGATATTTAATGAGCCGGAGCTGAGAGCCAAAGTGGAGATTTAAAACAGTGGGAGCGGAGAGTCAGAGCGGAGATTTATAAAGAGCGTGAGCTGAGAGACAGAGCGGAGATTTATAAAGAGCGGGAGCTAAGATCAGAGCGGAGATTTATAAAGAGCGGGAGCAGAGAGTCAGCAGAGGTATATAAAGAGCGGGAGCTGAGAGACCGAGCGGAGATTTAAAAAGATCGGGAGATGAGAGTCACAGCAGAGATTTAAAAAGAGCAGGAGCTGAGAGTCAGAGCGGAGATTTAAAAAAAGCGGGAGCTGAGAGTCAGAGCAGAGTTTTAAAAAGAGCTGGAGCAGAGAATCTGAGCGGAGATTTAAAAAGAGCGGGAGATGAGAGTCACAGCAGAGATTTATATAGAGCAGGAGCTGAGAGTCAGAGCGGAGATTTAAAAAAAGCGGGAGCTGAGAGTCAGAGCGGCAGATTTAAAAAGAACGGGAGCTGAGAGCCAGATCAGAGATTTAAAAAGAGATTCAGCTGACAGACAGTGCGGAGATTTGTAAAGAGTGGAAGGTGAGAGTCAGCAGATATTTAAAAAGAGCTGGAGCTGAGAGTCAGAGTGGAGATTTAATAAGAGCGGCAGCTGGGAAAGAGCGCAGATTTAAAAAGAGCGGGAGCTGAGTGTCAGCAGAGATTTAAAAAGAGCGGGAGCTCGAAGTCACAGCGGAGATATATGAAGAGCCGGAGCTGAGAGTCTGTGCGGAGATTTATAAAGAACGGGAGCTGAGAGCCATAGCCGAGATTTATAAAGAGCGGGTGCTGAGAGTCAGAGCGGAGATTTATAAAGAGCAGGAGCTGAGAGTCAGAGCGGAGATTTATAAAGAGCGGGTGCTGGGAGTCAGAGCGGAGGTGTAAAAAGAGCTGGAGCAGAGAGTCAGAGCGGAGATTTAAAAAGAACGGGAGCTGAGAGTCTGAGCGGAGATTTAAAAAGAGCGGGGGCTGAGTGTCAGAGCGGAGATTTAAAAAGAGCAGGTGCTCAGAGTCAGAGCGGTGATTTAAAAAGAGCGTGAGCTCACAATCAGAGCGGAGATATTTAATGAGCCGGAGCTGAGAGCCAAAGTGGAGATTTATAAAGATCGTGAGCTGAGAGCAAGAGCGGAGACTTCTAAAGAGTGTTAGCTGAGAGTCAGAGCCGAGATTTATAAAGAGCGGGAAACGAGAGTCAGAGCTGAGATTTAAAAAGAGCGTTAGCTGAGAGTCAGAGCCGAGATTTATAAAGAGCGGGAACCGAGAGTCAGTGCTGAGATTTATAAAGAGCAGGAGCTGAGAGTCAGAGCGGTGATTTTAAAAAAGCGGGAGCTGAGAGCCTGAGCGGAGATTTAAAAAGAGATGCAGCTGACAGACATTGCGGAGATTTATAAAGAGTGGAAGGTGAGAGTCAGCAGATATTTAAAAAGAGCTGGAGCTGAGAGTCAGAGTGGAGATTTAATAAGAGCAGGAGCTGGGACAGAGCGCAGATTTAAAAAGAGCGGGAGATGTGTGGAAGCAGCGATTTAAAAAGAGCGGGAGCTCTAAGTCAGTGCGGAGATTTATAAAGAGCGGGAGCTGAGAGCCAAAGCCGAGATTTACAAAGAGCGTGAGCTGAGAACCAGAACGGAGATATATAAAGAGCTGGAGCTGAGAGTCAGATCGGAGATTTATAAAGAGCGCGTGCTGAGAGTCGGAACGATGATTTTTAAAGAGCGGGAACCGAGGGTCAGAGCAGGGATTTAAAAAGAGCGGGAGATGAGAGTCACAGCAGAGATTTAAAAAGAGCAGGAGCTGAAAGCCAGAGTTGAGATTTAAAAAGAGCGGGAACTGAGAGTCAGAGCGGACATTTAAAAAGAGCTGGAGCTGAGAGTCAGAGCGGAGGTTTAAAAAGAGCGGGCGCTGAGAGTCAGAGCAGAGATTTAAAAAGAGCGGGGGCTGTGTCAGAGAGGGAGATTTATAAAGAGCGGGAGCGGAGTGTCAGAGCGGAGATTTAAAAAGAGCAGGTGCTCAGAGTCAGAGCGGTGATTTAAAAAGAGCGTGAGCGCACAATTAGAGCGGAGATATATAAAGAGCCGGAGCTGAGAGCCAAAGTGCAGATTTATAAAGATCGGGAGCTGAGAGCAAGTGCGGAGACTTCTAAAGAGCGTTAGCTGAGAGTCAGAGCCGAGATTTAGAAAGAGCGGGAACCGAGAGTCAGAGCTGAGATTTAAAAAGAGTGGGAGAAGAGAGTCAGAGCGGAGATTTAAAAAGAGTGGGAGCTGAGAGCCAGAGCGGAGATTTATAAAGAGCGGGTGCTGGGAGTCAGATCGGAGATTTATAAAGAGCGTATGCTGAGAGTCAGAGCGGTGATTAATAAAGAGCCGGAACCGAGAGTCAGAGCAGAGATTTAAAAAGAGTGGGAGATGAGAGTCACAGGAGAGATTTAAAAAGAGCAGGAGCTGAGAGTCAGAGCGGAGTTTGAAAAAGAGTGGGAGCTGAGTGTCAGAGCGTAGATTTATAAAGAGCGAAGCTCAGAGCCAGAGCGGAGATTTAAAAGGAGCGGGAGCCGAGAGTCCGAACGGAGTTTTTAAAATTGCGGGATCTGAGAGTCAGAGCGGAAATTAAAAAAGAGCGGGTGCTGAGGCTCAGAGCGTAGATTTATAAAGTGCGCAGCTCAGAGTCAGAGCGGAGATTTAAAGGGAGCGGGAGCTGAATGTCAGAGCGGAGATTTATCAAGAGCGAAGCACAGAGTCAGACCAGAGATTTAAGAGGAGCGGGTGCCGAGAGTCCGAACAGAGTTTTAAAAAGAGCGGGATCTGACAGTCAGAACGAAAAGTTATAAAGAGCACGATCTGAGAGGCAGAACGGAAATTTAAAAAGAGCGGGATCTGAGAGTCAGAGCAGAGTATTATAAACAGCGGGAGCGGAGGTTCAGAGCGGAGATTTAAAAAGAGTGGGAGCTGAGAGTCAGAGCGGAGATTTATACATAGCTGGAGCTGAGAGTCGGAGCTGAGATTTATTAAGAGCGAAGATCAGAGTCAGAGCGGAGATTTAAAAGGAACAGGAGCCATGGGTCAGAACGGATTTTTAGAAAGAGCGGGATCTGAGAGGCAGTGCGGAAATTTAAAAAGACCGGGAGCTGAGAGTCAGCGCGGAAATTTAAAAAGGGCGGGAGCTGAGAGTAAGAGCGGAAATTTAAAAATAGCGGGAGCTGTGAGTCAGAGTTGAGATTTAAGTAGAGCGGGAGCTGTGAGTCAGAGTTGAAATTTAAGTAGAGCAGGAGCTGAGAGCCAGAGCAAAGATTTAAAAAGAGCTGGAGCTGAGAGCCAGAGCGGAGGTATAAAAAGAGCGGGAGCGGAGAGTCAGAGCAGGTGATTAAAAAGGAGCGGGAGCTGAGATTCATAGCGGAGATTTAAAAAGAGTTGGAGTTGTGAGTCAGAGGGGACATAAAAGTGGAGCGGAGCTGAGAGTCAGAGCGGAGATTTAAGAATAGTGGGAGCTGATAGTCAGAGCGGAGATTTAAAAAGATCGGGAGCTGAGACTCAAAGTGGAGATTTAAAACGAGTGGGAGCTGACGGTCAGAGCGCTGATTTACATAGAGTGTGAGGTGAGAGTCAGAGCGAATGTTTAAAAAGAGCGGAAGCTGAGAGTCAGAGCGGATATTTATGAAGAGCGAAGCTCAGAGTCAAAGCAGTAATTTAAAAGGAGCGGGAGCTGAGAGTCCGAGCGGAAATTTAAAAAGAGCGGAAGCTTAGACTCAGAGTGGAGATTTAAGTAGAGTGGGAGCTGCGAGGCAGAGCGGAGATTTAAAAAGAGCGGGAGCTGAGAGTCAGAGCGATTTATAAAGAGCGGGAGCTGAGGGATGAGCGGAGAATAAAAAAGAGCGGGAACTGATAGTCAGAGCGGAGTTTAAAAATGAGAGGGAGCTGAGAGTCAGAACGGAGATTTATGAAGAGCGAAGCCCAGAGTCAGAGCGGAGATTTAGAAGGCGCGGGAGCAAAGAGTTCACACGGCATTTTAAAAAGAGAGGTATCTGAGAGTCAGAGCGGAAATTTAAAAAGAGCGTGAGCTGACAGTCAGAGCAGCAGATTTAAGAAGAGATGCAGCTGACAGACAGTGTGGAGATTTATAAAGAATGGAAGGTGAGAGTCAGCAGATATTTAAAAAGAGCTGGAGCTGAGAGTTAGAGTGGAGATTTAATAAGAGCGGGAGCTGGGACAGAGCGCAATTTTAAAAAAAGCGGGAGCTGAGAGTCAGCAGAGATTGAAAAAGAGCGGGAGCTCGAAGTCAGAGCGGAGATATATAAAGAGCCGGAGCTGAGAGTAAGGTCGGAGATTTATAAAGAGCGCGTGCTGAGAGTCAGAGAGATGATTTTTAAGTTATAAAGAGCGGGATCTGAGAGTCAGAATGGAAATTTAAAAAGAGCGGGATCTGAGAGTCAGAGCGGAGTATTATTAACAGCGGGAGCTGAGGGTCAGAGCGGAGATTTAAAAAGAGCGGGAGATGAGAGTCACAGCATAGATTTATAAAGAGCAGGAGCTGACAGTCAGAGCGGAGATTTAAAAAAAGTGGGAGCTGAGAGTCAGAGCGGCAGATTTAAAAAGAACGGGAGCTGAGAGCCAGATCGGAGATTTAATAAGAGATTCAGCTGACAGACAGTGCGGAGATTTGTAAAGAGTGGAAGGTGAGAGTCAGCAGATATTTAAAAAGAGCTGGAGCTGAGAGTCAGAGTGGAGATTTAATAAGAGCGGGAGCTGGGACAGAGCGCAGATTTAAAAAGAGCGGGAGCTGAGTGTCAGCAGAGATATAAAAAGAGCGGGAGCTAGAAGTCACAGCGGAGATATATAAAGAGCCGGAGCTGAGAGTCAGTGCGATGATTTTTAAAGAGCGGGAACCGAGAGTCAGAGCAGGGATTTAAAAAGAGTGGGAGATGAGAGTCACAGCAGAGATTTAAAAAGAGCAGGCGCTGCAAGCCAGAGTGGAGATTTAAAAAGAGCGGGAACTGAGAGTCAGAGAGGACATTTAAAAAGTGCTTGAGCTGAGAGTCAGAGCGGAGGTTTAAAAAGAGCGGGTGCTGAGAGTCAGAGCGGAGATTTAAAAAGAGCGGGGGCTGAGTCAGAGAGGGAGATTTATAAAGAGCGGGAGCTGAGTGTCAGAGCGGAGATTTAAAAAGAGCAGGTGCTCAGAGTCAGAACGGTGATTTAAAAAGAACGTGAGCTCACAATCAGAGCGGAGATATTTCAAGAGCCGGAGCTGAGAGCCAAAGTGGAGATTTATAAAGATCGTGAGCTGAGAGCAAGAACGGAGACTTCTAAAGAGCGTTAGCTGAGAGTCAGAGCCGAGATTTAGAAAGAGCGGGAACCGAGAGTCAGAGTGGAGATTTAAAAAGAGTGGGAGCTGAGAGCCAGAGCGGAGATTTATAAAGAGTGGGTGCTGGGAGTCAGATCGGAGATTTATAAAGAGCGCATGCTGAGAGTCAGAGCAGTGATTTATAAAGAGCCGGAACCGAGAGTCAGAGCAGAGATTTAAAAAGAGTGGGAGATGAGAGTCACAGGAGAGATTTAAAAAGAGCGGGTGCTAAGAGTCAGAGCGGAGATTTAAAAAGAACGGGAGCCGAGAGTCCAAACGGAGTTTTAAAAAGATCGGGATCTGAGAGTCAGAGTGGAAATTTAAAAAGAGCGGGTGCTGAGGGTCAGAGCATAGATTTATAAAGAGCGCAGCTCAGAGTCAGAGCGGAGATTTAAAAGGAGCGGGAGCTGAATGTCAGAGCGGAGTTTTATCAAGAACGAAGCACAGAGTCATAGCAGAGATTTAAGAGGAGAGGGTGCCGAGAGTCCGAACGGAGTTTTAAAAAGAGCGGGATCTGACAGTCAGAATGAAAAGTTATAAAGAGCGGGATCTGAGAGTCAGAACGGAAATTTAAAAAGAGCGGGATCTGAGAGTCAGAGCGGAGTATTATTAACAGCGGGAGCTGAGGGTCAGAGCGGAGATTTAAAAAGAGCGGGAGATGAGAGTCACAGCATAGATTTATAAAGACCAGGAGCTGAGAGACAGAGCGGAGGTTTTAAAAAGCGGGAGCTGAGAGTCAGAGCGGCAGATTTAAAAAGAACGGGAGCTGAGAGCCAGAGCAGAGATTTAAAAAGAGCTGGAGAAGAGAGTCAGAGCGGAGATTTAAAAGCAGCTGGAGCAGAGAGTCAGAGCCGTGATTTAAAATGAGCGGGAGCTGAGAGTCAGAGCGGAGATTTTTAAAAAGCGTGAGCGGAGAGTCAGAGCGGCAGATTTAAAAAGATGCAGCTGACAGACAGTGTGGAGATTTATAAAGAGTGGAAGGTGAGAGTCAGCAGATATTTAAAAAGAGCTGGATTTGAGAGTCTGAGTGGAGATTTAATAAGAGCGGGAGCAGGGACAGAGCACAATTTTAAAAAGAGCGGGAGCTGAGAATCAGCAGAGATTTAAAAAGAGCCGGAGCTCGAAGTCAGAGCGGAGATATATAAAGATCCGGAGCTGAGAGTCAGATTGGAGATTTATAAAGAGCGCGTGCTGAGAGTCAGAGCAATGATTGTTAAAGAGCGGGAACCGAGAGACAGTGCAGGGAATTAAAAAGAGCGGGAGATGAGAGTCACAGCAGAGATTTAAAAAGAGCAGGAGCTGAGAGCCAGTGTGGAGATTTAAAAAGAGCGGGAAATGGGTGTCAGAGCGGACATTTAAAAAGAGTTGGAGCTGAGTCAGAGAGGGAGATTTATAAAGAGAGGGAGCGGAGAGTCAGAGCGGAGATTTAAATAGAGCAGGTGCTCAGAGTGAGAGCGGTGATTTAAAAAGAGCGTGAGCTCACAGTCAGAGCGGAGATATTTAATGAGCCGGAGCTGAGAGCCAAAGTGGAGATTCATAAAGAGCCGGAGCTGAGAGTCTTAGTGGGGATTTATAAAGAGCGGGAGCTGAGTGTCAGAGCGGAGATTTAAAAAGAGCTGGAGCTGAGAATCAGAGCGATGATTTAAAAAGAGCGGGATCTGAGAGTCAGAGCGGAGATTTATAAAGAGCGGGAGCTGAGAGCAAGAGCGGAGACTTCTGAAGAGCGGGAGCTGAGAGTCAGAGCGGAGATTTATAAAGAGCGGGAGCTGAGAGCAAGAGCGGAGACTTCTAAAGAGCGGGAGCTGAGAGTCAGAGCGGAGATTTATAAAGACCGCGAAACCAGAGTCAGAGCTGAGATTTAAAAAGAGCGGGAGATGAGAGCCAGAGCGGAGATTTAAAAAGAGTGGGAGCTGAGAGCCAGAGCGGAGATTTATAAAGACCGTGTGCTGGGAGTCAGATCGGAGATTTATAAAGGCGCATGCTGAGAGTCAGAGCGGTGAGTTATAAAGAACGGGGACCGAGAGTCAGAGCACAGATTTAAAAACAGTGAGAAATGACAGCCAGAGTGGAGATTTAAAAAGAGCAGGAACTGAGAGTCAGAGCGGACATTTAAAAAGAGCTAGAGCTGAGAGTATGAGCGGAGGTTTAAAAAGAGCGGTGCTGAGTCAGAGAGGGAGATTTATAAAGAACGGGAGCTGAGAGTCAGAGCGGAGATTTTTAAAAAGCGTGAGCGGAGAGTCAGAGCGGCAGATTTAAGAAGAGATGCAGCTGACAGACAGTGTGGAGATTTATAAATAGTGGTAGGTGAGAGTCAGCAGATATTTAAAAAGAGCTGGATTTGAGAGTCTGAGTTGAGATTTAATAAGAGCGGGAGCAGGGACAGAGCGCAATTTTAAAAAGAGCGGGAGCTGAGAATCAGCAGAGATTTAAAAAGAGCCGGAGCTCGAAGTCAGAGCGGAGATATATAAAGAGCCGGAGCTGAGAGTCAGATTGGAGATTTATAAAGAGCGCGTGCTGAGAGTCAGAGCAATGATTTTTAAAGAGCGGGAACCGAGTGACAGTGCAGGGAATTAAAAAGAGCGGGAGATGAGAGTCACAGCAGAGATTTAAAAAGAGCAGGAGCTGAGAGCCAGTGTGGAGATTTAAAAAGAGCGGGAACTGGGAGTCAGAGCGGACATTTAAAAAGAGTTGGAGCTGAGTCAGAGAGGGAGATTTATAAAGAGGGGGAGCTGAAAGTCAGGGCGGAGATTAAAAAAGAGCAGGTGCTCAGAGTGAGAGCGGTGATTTAAAAAGAGCGTGAGCTCACAGTCAGAGCGGAGATATTTAAAGAGCCGGAGCTGACAGCCAAAGTGGAGATTCATAAAGAGCCGGAGCTGAGAGTCTTAGTGTGGATTTATAAAGAGCGGGAGCTGAGAGTCAGAGCGGAGATTTAAAAAGAGCTGGAGCTGAGAATCAGAGCGATGATTTAAAAAGAGCGGGAGCTGAGAGTCAGAGCGGAGATTTATAAAGAGCGGGAGCTGAGAGCAAGAGCGGAGACTGCTAAAGAGCGGGAGCTGAGAGTCAGAGCGGAGATTTATAAAGACCGCGAAACCAGAGTCAGAGCTGAGATTTAAAAAGAGCGGGAGATGAGAGCCAGAGCGGAGATTTAAAAAGAGTGGGAGCTGAGAGCCAGAGCGGAGATTTATAAAGAGCGGGTCCTGGGAGTCAGATCGGAGATTTGGAAAGAGCGCATGCTGAGAGTCAGAGCGGTGATTTATAAAGAACGGGGACCGAGAGTCAGAGCAGAGATTTAAAAACAGTGAGAAATGGGAGCCAGAGTGGAGATTTAAAAAGAGCAGGAACTGAGAGTCAGAGCGGACATTTAAAAAGAGCTAGAGCTGAGAGTATGAGCGGAGGTTTAAAAAGAGCTGTGCTGATTCAGAGAGGGAGATTTATAAAGAACGGGAACTGAGGGTCAGCGCGGAGATTTAAACAGAGTGTGAGCTGAGAGTCAGAGCGGAGGTTTAAAAAGAGCAGGAGCTGAGAGTCAGAGCGGAGTTTTAAAAAGAGTGGGAGCTGAGTGTCAGAGCGGAGATTTATAAAGAGCGGGAGCTGAGGATCAGGGCGGAGGATTAAAAAGAGCGGGTGCTGAGGGTCAGAGCATAGATTTATAAAGAGCGACGCTCAGAGCAGAGATTTAAAAGGAGCGGGAGCTGAATGTCAGAGCGGAGATTTATCAAGAGCGAAGCACAGAGTCAGAGCGGAGATTTAAGATGAGCGGGTGCCGAGAGTCCGAACGGAGTTTTAAAAAGAGCGGGATCTGACAGTTAGAACGAAAAGTTATAAAGAGCAGGATCTAAGAGTCAGAACGGAAATTTAAAGAGAGCGGGATCTGAGAGTCAGAGCGGAGTATTATAAACAGCGGGAGCTGAAGGTCAGAGCGGAGATTTAAAAAGAGTGGGAGCTGAGAGTCAGAGCGGAGATTTAAAAAGAGTGGGAGCTGAGAGTCAGGGCGGAGATTTAAAAAGAGTGAGAGCTGAGAGTTAGAGCGGAGATTTATACATAGCGGGAGCTGAGGGTCGGAGCTGAGATTTATAAAGAGCGAAGATCAGAGTCAGAGCGGGGATTTAAAAGGAACAGGAGCCATGGGTCACAACGGATTTTTAGAAAGAGCGGGATCTGAGAGGCAGTGCGGAAATTTAAAAAGTGCGGGAGTTGAGAGTCAGCGCGGAAATTTAAAAAGGGTGGGACAGCGGGAGCTGAGAGCCAGAGCAAAGATTTAAAAAGAGCTGGAGCTGAGAGCCAGAGCGGAGGTATAAAAAGAGCGGGAGCGGAGAGTCAGAGCGGGTGATTAAAAAGGAGCCGGAGCTGAGAGTCATAGCAGAGATTTTAAAAGAGTTGGAGTTGTGAGTCAGATGGGAGATAAAAGTGGAGCGGAACTGAGAGTTATAGCGGAGATTTAAGAATAGTGGGAGCTGATAGTCAGAGCGGAGCTTTAAAAGAGCGGGAGCTGAGACTCAAAGTGGAGATTTAAAACGTGTGGGAGCTGACGGTCAGAGCGCAGATTTAAATAGAGTGTGAGGTGAGAGTCAGAGCGAAAGCTTAAAAAGAGCGGAAGCTGAGAGTCAGAGCGGAGATTTATGAAGAGCGAAGCTCAGAGCCAGAGCGGTAATTTAAAAAGAGCGGGAGCTGAGAGCCAGAGCGGAGATTTAAAAAGAGCGGGAGCTGAGAGTCAGAGCGGAGATTTAAGTACAGCGGGAGCTGAGAGCCAGAGCAAAGATTTAAAAAGAGCTGGAGCTGAGAGCCAGAGCGGAGGTATAAAAAGAGCGGGAGCGGAGCGTCAGAGCGGGTGATTAAAAAGGAGCCGGAGCTGAGAGTCATAGCAGAGATTTTAAAAGAGTTGGAGTTGTGAATCAGATGGGAGATAAAAGTGGAGCGGAACTGAGAGTTATAGCGGAGATTTAAGAATAGTGGGAGCTGATAGTCAGAGCGGAGCTTTAAAAGAGCGGGAGCTGAGACTCAAAGTGGAGATTTAAAACGTGTGGGAGCTGACGGTCAGAGCGCAGATTTAAATAGAGTGTGAGGTGAGAGTCAGAGCGAAAGTTTAAAAAGAGCGGAAGCTGAAAGTCAGAGCGGAGATTTATGAAGAGCGAAGCTCAGAGCCAGAGCGGTAATTTAAAAAGAGCGGGAGCTGAGAGCCAGAGCGGAGATTTAAAAAGAGCGGGAGCTGAGAGTCAGAGCGGAGATTTATAAAGAGCGGGAGCTGAGGGATGAGCGGAGATTTAAAAAGAGCGGCAACTGTTAGTCAGAGCGGAGTTTTAAAACGAGAGGGAGCTGAGAGTCAGAACGGAGATTTATAAAGGGCGAAGCCCAGAGTCAGAGCGGAGATTTAAAAGGAGCGGGAGCAAAGAGTTCGAACGGCATTTTAAAAAGAGAGGGAACTTAGAGTCAGAGCGGCAGGTTTAAAAAGAGATGCAGCTGACAGACAGTGTGGAGATTTATAAAGAGTGGAAGGTGAGAGTCAGCAGATATTTAAAAAGAGCTGGAGTTGAGAGTCAGAGTGGAGATTTAATAAGAGCGGGAGCTGGGACAGAGCGCAATTTTAAAAAGAGCGGGAGCTGTGAGTCGGCAGAGATTTAAAAAGAGCGGGAGCTCGAAGTCAGAGCGGAGATATATAAAGAGCCGGAGCGGAGAGTAAGATCGGAGATTTATAAAGAGCGCGTGCTGAGAGTCAGAGCGATGATTATTAAAGAGCGGGAACCGAGAGTCAGAGCAGGGACTTAAATAGATCGGGAGATGAGAGTCACAGCAGAGATTTAAAAAGAGCAGGAGCTGAGAGCCAGTGTGGAGATTTAAAAAGAGCGGGAACTGAGAGTCAGAGCGGACATTTAAAAAGAGTTGGAGCTGAGTCAGAGAGGGAGATTTATACATAGCGGGATAGGGTCGGAGCGGAGATTTATAACGAGCGAAGAACAGAGTCAGAGCGGAGATTTAAAAGGAACAGGAGCCATGGGTCCGAACGGATTTTTAGAAAGAGCGGGATCTGAGAGGCAGTACGGAAATTTAAAAAGAGCGGGAGCTGAGATTCAGCGCGGAAATTTAAAAAGGGCGGGAGCTGAGAGTATGAGCAGAAATTTTAAAAGTGCGGAAGCTCTGAGTCAGAGTTGAGATTTAAGTAGAGCGGGAGTTGTGAGTCAGAGTTGAGATTTACGTAGAGCGGGAGCTGAGAGCCAGAGCAAAGATTTAAAAGAGCTGGAGCTGAGAGCCAGAGCAGAGATATAAAAAGAGCGGGACAAGAGAGCTGAAAAAGAGTGGGAGCTAAGAGCCAGAGCGGAGGTATAAAAAGAGCGGGAGCGGAGAGTTGGAGCGGGTGATTAAAAAGGAGGGGGAGCTGAGAGTCATAGCGGAGATTTAAAAAGAGTTGGAGTTGTGAGTCAGAGGGGAGATAAAAGTGGAGCGGATCTGAGAGTCAGAGCGGAGATTTAGGAATAGTGGGAGCTGATAGTCAGAGCGGATATTTAAAAAGAGTGGGAGCTGAGACTCAAAGTGGAGATTTAAAACGAGTGGGAGCTGACGGTCAGAGCGCAGATTTAAATAGAGTGTGAGGTGAGCGTCAGAGCGAATGTTTAAAAAGACCGGAAGCTGAGAGTCAGAGCGGGGATTTATAAAGAGCGGGAGCTGAGGGATGAGCGGAGATTTAAAAAGAGCGGGAACTGATAGTCTGAGCGGAGTTTTAAAACGAGAGGGAGCTGAGAGTCAGAACGGAGATTTATAAAGGGCGAAGCCCAGAGTCAGAGCGGAGATTTAAAAGGAGCGGGAGCAAAGAGTTCGAACGGCATTTTAAAAAGAGAGGGAACTTAGAGTCAGAGCGGCAGATTTAAAAAGAGATGCAGCTGACAGACAGTGTGGAGATTTATAAAGAGTGGAAGGTGAGAGTCAGCAGATATTTAAAAAGAGCTGGCGCTGAGAGTCAGAGTGGAGATTTAATAAGAGCGGGAGCTGGGACAGAGCGCAATTTTAAAAAGAGCGGGAGCTGTGAGTCGGCAGAGATTTAAAAAGAGCGGGAGCTCGAAGTAAGAGCGGAGATATATAAAGAGCCGGAGCTGAGAGTAAGATCGGAGATTTATAAAGAGCGCGTGCTGAGAGTCAGAGCGATGATTTTTAAAGAGCGGGAACCGAGAGTCAGAGCAGGGATTTAAATAGATCGGGAGATGAGAGTCACAGCAGAGATTTAGGAAGAGCAGGAGCTGAGAGCCAGTGTGGAGATTTAAAAAGAGCGGGAACTGAGAGTCAGAGCGGACATTTAAAAAGAGTTGGAGCTGAGTCAGAGAGGGAGATTTATACATAGCGGGATAGGGTCGGAGCGGAGATTTATAAAGAGCGAAGATCAGAGTCAGAGCGGAGATTTAAAAGGAACAGGAGCCATGGGTCCGAACGGATTTTTAGAAAGAGCGGGATCTGAGAGGCAGTACGGAAATTTAAAAAGAGCGGGAGCTGAGAGTCAGCGCGGAAATTTAAAAAGGGCGGGAGCTGAGAGTATGAGCAGAAATTTAAAAAGAGCGGGAGCTGTGAGTCAGAGTTGAGATTTAAGTAGAGCGGGAGTTGTGAGTCAGAGTTGAGATTTACGTAGAGCGGGAGCTGAGAGCCAGAGCAAAGATTTAAAAGAGCTGGGGCTGAGAGCCAGAGCAGAGATATAAAAAGAGCGGGACATGAGAGCTTAAAAAGAGTGGGAGCTAAGAGCCAGAGCGGAGGTATAAAAAGAGCGGGAGCGGAGAGTCAGAGCGGGTGATTAAAAAGGAGGGGGAGCTGAGAGTCATATCGGAGATTTAAAAAGAGTTGGAGTTGTGAGTCAGATGGGAGATAAAAGTGGAGCGGAACTGAGAGTTATAGCGGAGATTTAAGAATAGTGGGAGCTGATAGTCAGAGCGGAGCTTTAAAAGAGCGGGAGCTGAGACTCAAAGTAGAGATTTAAAACGAGTGGGAGCTGACGGTCAGAGCGCAGATTTAAATAGAGTGTGAGGTGAGAGTCAGAGCGAATGTTTAAAAAGAGCGGAAGCTGAGAGTCAGAGCGGAGATTTATGAAGAGCGAAGCTCAGAGCCAGAGCGGGAGCTGAGGGATGAGCGGAGATTTAAAAAGAGCGGGAACTGATAGTCTGAGCGGAGTTTTAAAAAGAGCGGGAGCTGAGAGTCAGAGCGGAGATTTATAAAGAGCAGGAGCTGAGGGATGAGCGGAGATTTAAAAAGAGCGGCAACTGTTAGTCAGAGCGGAGTTTTAAAACGAGAGGGAGCTGAGAGTCAGAACGGAGATTTATAAAGGGCGAAGCCCAGAGTCAGAGCGGAGATTTAAAAGGAGCGGGAGCAAAGAGTTCGAACGGCATTTTAAAAAGAGAGGGAACTTAGAGTCAGAGCGGCAGGTTTAAAAAGAGATGCAGCTGACAGACAGTGTGGAGATTTATAAAGAGTGGAAGGTGAGAGTCAGCAGATATTTAAAAAGAGCTGGAGTTGAGAGTCAGAGTGGAGATTTAATAAGAGCGGGAGCTGGGACAGAGCGCAATTTTAAAAAGAGCGGGAGCTGTGAGTCGGCAGAGATTTAAAAAGAGCGGGAGCTCGAAGTCAGAGCGGAGATATATAAAGAGCCGGAGCTGAGAGTAAGATCGGAGATTTATAAAGAGCGCGTGCTGAGAGTCAGAGCGATGATTTTTAAAGAGCGGGAACCGAGAGTCAGAGCAGGGACTTAAATAGATCGGGAGATGAGAGTCACAGCAGAGATTTAAAAAGAGCAGGAGCTGAGAGCCAGTGTGGAGATTTAAAAAGAGCGGGAACTGAGAGTCAGAGCGGACATTTAAAAAGAGTTGGAGCTGAGTCAGAGAGGGAGATTTATACATAGCGGGATAGGGTCGGAGCGGAGATTTATAACGAGCGAAGAACAGAGTCAGAGCGGAGATTTAAAAGGAACAGGAGCCATGGGTCCGAACGGATTTTTAGAAAGAGCGGGATCTGAGAGGCAGTACGGAAATTTAAAAAGAGCGGGAGCTGAGATTCAGCGCGGAAATTTAAAAAGGGCGGGAGCTGAGAGTATGAGCAGAAATTTAAAAAGTGCGGAAGCTCTGAGTCAGAGTTGAGATTTAAGTAGAGCGGGAGTTGTGAGTCAGAGTTGAGATTTACGTAGAGCGGGATCTGAGAGCCAGAGCAATGATTTAAAAGAGCTGGAGCTGAGAGCCAGAGCAGAGATATAAAAAGAGCGGGACAAGAGAGCTTAAAAAGAGTGGGAGCTAAGAGCCAGAGCAGAGGTATAAAAAGAGCGGGAGCGGAGAGTTGGAGCGGGTGATTAAAAAGGAGGGGGAGCTGAGAGTCATAGCGGAGATTTAAAAAGAGTTGGAGTTGTGAGTCAGAGGGGAGATAAAAGTGGAGCGGATCTGAGAGTCAGAGCGGAGATTTAGGAATAGTGGGAGCTGATAGTCAGAGCGGATATCTAAAAAGAGTGGGAGCTGAGACTCAAAGTGGAGATTTAAAACGAGTGGGAGCTGACAGTCAGAGCGCAGATTTAAATAGAGTGTGAGGTGAGCGTCAGAGCGAATGTTTAAAAAGACCGGAAGCTGAGAGTCAGAGCGGGGATTTATAAAGAGCGGGAGCTGAGGGATGAGCGGAGATTTAAAAAGAGCGGGAACTGATAGTCTGAGCGGAGTTTTAAAACGAGAGGGAGCTGAGAGTCAGAACGGAGATTTATAAAGGGCGAAGCCCAGAGTCAGAGCGGAGATTTAAAAGGAGCGGGAGCAAAGAGTTCGAACGGCATTTTAAAAAGAGATATGGATCTGAGAGTCAGAGTGGAAATTTAAAAAAAGCGGGAGCTGAGCGTCAGAGCGGAGATTTTAAAAAAGCGTGAATGAGAGTCAGAGCGGCAGATTTAAAAAGAGATGCAGCTGACAGACAGTGTGGAGATTTATAAAGAGTGGAAGGTGAGAGTCAACAGATATTTAAAAAGAGCGGGAGCTCGAAGTCAGAGCGGAGATATATAAAGAGCCGGAGCTGAGAGTAAGATCGGAGATTTATAAAGAGCGCGTGCTGAGAGTCAGGGCGATTATTTTTAAAGAGCGGGAACCGAGAGTCAGAGCAGGGATTTAAATAGATCGGGAGATGAGACTCACAGCAGAGATTTAAAAAGAGCAGGAGCTGAGAGCCAGTGTGGAGATTTAAATCGAGCGGGAACTGAGAGTCAGAGCGGACATTTAAAAAGAGTTGGAGCTGAGTCAGAGAGGGAGATTTATACATAGCTGGAGCTGAGGGTCGGAGCGGAGATTTATAAAGAGCGAAGATCAGAGTCAGAACGGAGATTTAAAAGGAACAGGAGCCATGGGTCCGAACGGATTTTTAGAAAGAGCGGGACTGAGAGGCAGTGCGGAAATTTAAAAAGAGCGGGAGATGAGAGTCTGCGCGGAAATTTAAAAAGGGCGGGAGCTGAGAGTATGAGCAGAAATTTAAAAAGAGCGGGAGCTGTGAGTCAGAGTTGAGATTTAAGTAGAGCGGTAGCTTTGAGACAGAGTTGAGATTTAAGTAGAGCGGGAGCTGAGAGCCAGAGCAAAGATTTAAAAAGAGCTGGAGCTGAGAGCCAGAGCAGAGATATAAAAAGAGCGCGACATGAGAGCGTAAAAAGAGTGGGAGCTAAGAGCCAGAGCGGAGATATAAAAAGAGCGGGAGCGGAGAGTCAGAGCAGGTGATTCAAAAGGAACGGGAGCTGAGAGTCATAGCGGAGATTTAAAAAGTGTTGGAGTTGTGAGTCAGAGGGGAGATAAAAGTGAAGCGGAGCTGAGAGTCAGAGCGGAGATTTAAGAATAGTGGGAGCTGAGACTCAGAGCGGAGATTTTAAAAAAGCCCGAGCTGAGACTCAAAGTAGAGATTTAAAACGAGTGGGAGGTGACGGTCAGAGCGCAGATTTAAGTAGAGTGTGAGGTGAGAGTCAGAGCGAATGTTTAAAAAGAGCGGAAGCTGAGAGTCAGAGCGGAGATTTATAAAGAGCAGGAGCTGAGGAATGAGCGGAGATTTAAAAAGAGCGGGAACTGATAGTCAGAGCGGAGTTTTAAAACGAGAGGGAGCTGAGAGTCAGAACGGAGATTTATCAAGAGCGAAGCCCAGAGTCAGAGCGGAGATTTAAAAGGAGCGGGAGCAAAGAGTACGAACGCCATTTTAAAAAGAGAGGGATGTGAGAGTCAGAGCGGAAATTTAAAAAGAGCCGTAGCTGAGAGTCAGAGCGGAAATTTAAAAAGAGCTGGAGCTGAGAGTCAGAGCGGAGTTTAACAAAGAGTGGGAGCTGAGTGTCAGAGCGGAGATTTATAAAGAGCGGGAGCTGAGGATCAGGGCGGAGGTTTAAAAAAAGCGTGAGCTGACAGTCAGAGCGGCAGATTTAAAAAGAGATGCAGCTGACAGACAGTGTGGAGATTTATAAATAGTGGGAGGTGAGAGTCAGCAGATATTTAAAAAGAGCTGGAGCTGAGAGTCAGAGTGGAGATTTAATAAGAGCGGGAGCAGGGACAGAGAGCAATTTTCAAAAGAGCGGGAGCT
Source organism: Scyliorhinus torazame (assembly GCF_047496885.1). Lineage (NCBI taxonomy): Eukaryota > Metazoa > Chordata > Chondrichthyes > Carcharhiniformes > Scyliorhinidae > Scyliorhinus > Scyliorhinus torazame. The sequence goes on along the minus strand of NC_092709.1, from coordinate 359,007,688 downwards.
GAGAGCCAGCAGAGATTTAAAACGAGCGGGAGCTCGAAGTCAGAGCGGAGATATATAAAGAGCCGGAGCTGAGAGTAAGATCGGAGATTTATAAAGAGCAATTGCTGAGAGTCAGAGCGATGATTTTTAAAGAGTGGGAACTGAGAGTCAGAGCAGGGATTTAAAAAGATCGGGACATGAGAGTCACAGCAGAGATTTAAAAAGAGCAGGAGCTGAGAGCCAGTGTGGAGATTTAAAAAGAGCGGGAACTGAGATTCAGAGCGGACATTTAAAAAGAGTTGGAGCTGAGTCAGAGAGGGAGATTTATTAAGAGGGGGAGCTGAGAGTCAGAGCGGTGATTTAAAAAGAGCGACAGCTCACAGTCAGAGCAGAGATATTTAAAGAGCCGGAGCTGAGAGCCAAAGTGGAGATTCATAAAGAGCGGGAGCTGAGAGTCAGAGCGGAGATTTAAAAAGAGCTGTAGCTGAGAATCATAGCTAAGATTTAAAAAGAGCGGGAGCTGAGAGTCAGAGCGGAGATTTATAAAGAGTGGGAGCTGAAAGCATGGGCGGAGACTTCTAAAGAGTGGGAGCTGAGAGTCAGAGCGGAGATTTATAAAGAGCGGGAAACGAGAGTAAGAGCTGGGATTTAAAACGAGCGCGAGATGAGAGCCAGAGCGGAGATTTAAAAAGAGTGGGAGATGAGAGCCAGAGTGGAGATTTAAAAAGAGCAGGAAGGAACTGAGAGTCGGAGCGGACATTTAAAAAGAGCTGGTGCTGAGAGTAAGAGCAGAGGTTTAAAAAGAGCGGTGCTGAGTCAGAGAGGGAGATTTATAAAGAACGGGAACTGAGGGTCAGCGCAGAGATTTAAATGGAGTGCGAGCTGAGAGTCAGAGCGGAGATTTAAAAAGAGCAGGAGCTGAGTGTCAGAGCGGAGATTTATAAAGAGCGGGAGCTGAGGATCTGGGCGGAGGTTTAAAAAGAGTGGGAGCCGAGGGTCAGATCGTAGATTTATAAAGAGCGAAGCTCAGAGTCAGAGTGGTGATTTAAAAGGAGCGGGAGCCGAGAGTTCGAACGGCATTTTAAAAAGAGAGGGAACTGAGAGTCAGAGCGGAAATTAAAAAAGAGCGGGAGCTTAGAGTCAGAGCGGAGATTTTAAAAAAGCGTGTGCTGAGAGTCAGAGCGCCAGATTTAAAAAGAGATGCAGCTGGCAGACAGTGTGGAGATTTATAAAGATTGGTAGGTGAGAGTCAGCAGACATTTAAAAAGAGCTGGAGCTGGAAGTCAGAGTGGAGATTTAATAAGAGCGGGAGCTGGGACAGATCGCAATTTTAAAAAGAGCGAGAGCTGAGAGTCAGCAGAGATTTAAAAAGCGCGGGAGCTCGAAGCCAGAGCGGAGATATATAAAGAGCCGGAGCTGAGAGTAAGATCGGAGATTTATAAAGAGCGCGTGCTGAGTGTCAGAGCGATGATTTTTAAAGAGCGGGAACCGAGAGTCAGAGCAGGGATTTAAATAGATCGGGAGATGAGAGTCACAGCAGAGATTTAAAAAGAGCAGGAGCTGAGAGCCAGTGTGGAGATGTAAAAAGAGCAGGAACAGAGTGTCAGAGCGGACATTTAAAAAGAGTTGGAGCTGAGTCAGAGAGGGAGATTCATACATAGCTGGAGCTGAGGGTCGGAGCGGAGATTTATAAAGAGCGAAGATCAGAGTCAGAGCGGAGATTTAAAAGGAACAGGAGCCATGGATCCGAACGGATTTTTAGAAAGAGCGGGATCTGAGAGGCAGTGCGGAAATTTAAAAAGGGCGGGAGCTGAGAGTATGAGCAGAAATTTAAACAGAGCGGGAGCTGAGATTCAGAGCAGAGATATAAAAAGAGCGGGACATGAGAGCTTACAAATAGTGGGAGCTAAGAGCCAGAGCGGAGGTATAAAAAGAGCGGGAGCGGAGAGTCAGAGCGGGTGATTAAAAAGGAGCGGGAGCTGAGAGTCATAGCGGAGATTTAAAAAGAGTTGGAGTTGTGAGTCAGAGGGGAGATAAAAGTGGAGCGGAGCTGAGAGTCAGAGCGGAGATTTAAGAATAGTGGGAGCTGATAGTCAGAGCCGAGATTTAAAAAGAGCAGGTGCTGAGACTCAAAGTGGAGATTTAAAACGAGTGGGAGCTGACGGTCAGAGCGCAGATTTAAATATAGTGTGAGGTGAGAGACAGAGCGAATGTTTAAAAAGAGCGGAAGATGAGAGTCAGTGCGGAGATTTATAAAGAGCGGGAGCTGAGGGACGGGCGGAGATTTAAAAAGAGCGGGAACTGATAGTCAGAGCGGAGTTTTAAAATGAGAGGGAGCTGAGAGTCAGAACGGAGATTTATAAAGAGCGAAGCCCAGAGTCAGAGCGGAGATTTAAAAGAAGCGGGAGCAAAGAGTTCGAACGGCATTTTAAAAAGAGAGAGATCTGAGAGTCAGAGCGGAAATTTAAAAAGAGCCGGAGCTGAGAGTCAGAGCGGAAATTTAAAAAGAGCTGGAGCTGAGAGTCAGAGCGGAGATTTTAAAAAAGCGTGAGCTGAGAGTCAGAGCGGCATATTTAAAAAGAGATGAAGCTGACAGACAGTGTGGAGATTTATAAAGAGTGGAAGGTGAGAATCAGCAGATATTTAACTAGAGCTGGAGCTGAGAGTCAGAGTGCAGATTTAATAAGAGCGGGAGCTGGGACATAGCGCAATTTGAAAAAGAGCTGGAGCTGAGTGTCAGAGCGGAGATTTTAAAAAAGCGTGAATGAGAGTCAGAGCGGCAGATTTAAAAAGAGATGCAGCTGACAGACAGTGTGGAGATTTATAAAGAGTGGAAGGTGAGAGTCAACAGATATTTAAAAAGAGCGGGAGCTCGAAGTCAGAGCGGAGATATATAAAGAGCCGGAGCTGAGAGTAAGATCGGAGATTTATAAAGAGCGCGTGCTGAGAGTCAGAGCGATGATTTTTAAAGAGCGGGAACCGAGAGTCAGAGCAGGGATTTAAATAGATCGGGAGATGAGAGTCACAGCAGAGATTTAAAAAGAGCAGGAGCTGAGAGCCAGTGTGGAGATGTAAAAAGAGCGGGAACAGAGTGTCAGAGCGGACATTTAAAAAGAGTTGGAGCTGAGTCAGAGAGGGAGATTTATACATAGCTGGAGCTGAGGGTCCGAGCGGAGATTTATAAAGAGCGAAGATCAGAGTCAGAGCGGAGATTTAAAAGGAACAGGAGCCATGGGTCCGAACGGATTTTTAGAAAGATCGGGATCTGAGAGGCAGTGCGGAAATTTAAAAAGGGAGGGAGCTGAGAGTATGAGCAGAAATTTAAACAGAGCGGGAGCTGAGATTCAGAGCAGAGATATAAAAAGAGCGGGACATGAGATCTTACAAAGAGTGGGAGCTAAGAGCCAGTGCGGAGGTATAAAAAGAGCGGGAGCGGAGAGTCAGAGTGGGTGATTAAAAAAGAGCGGGAGCTTAGAGTCATAGCGGAGATTTAAAAAGAGTTGGAGTTGTGAGTCAGAGGGGAGATAAAAGTGGAGCAGAGCTGAGAGTCAGAGCGGAGATTTAACAAGAGCGGGTGCTGAGACTCAAAGTGGAGATTTAAAACGAGTGGGAGCTGACGGTCAGAGCGCAGATTTAAATATAGTGTGAGGTGAGAGACAGAGCGAATGTTTAAAAAGAGCGGAAGATGAGAGTCAGAGCGGAGATTTATAAAGAGCGGGAGCTGAGGGCGGGCGGAGATTTAAAAAGAGCGGGAACTGATAGTCAGAGCGGAGTTTTAAAACGAGAGGGAGCTGAGAGTCAGAACGGAGATTTATAAAGGGCGAAGCCCAGAGTCAGAGCGGAGATTTAAAAGAAGCGGGAGCAAAGAGTTCGAACGGCATTTTAAAAAGAGAGAGATCTGAGAGTCAGAGCGGAAATTTAAAAAGAGCCGGAGCTGAGAGTCAGAGCGGAAATTTAAAAAGAGCTGGAGCTGAGAGTCAGAGCGGAGATTTTTAAAAAGCGTGAGCTGAGAGTCAGAGCGGCAGATTTAAAAAGAGATGCAGCTGACAGACAGTGTGGAGATTTATAAAGAGTGGAAGGTGAGAGTCAGCAGATTTTTAAAAAGAGCTGGAGCTGAGAGTCAGAGTGGAGATTTAATAAGAGCGGGAGCTGGGACAGAGCGCAATTTTAAAAAGAGCGGGAGCTGTGAGTCGGCAGAGATTTAAAAAGAGCGGGAGCTCGAAGTCAGAGGGGAGATATATAAAGAGCCGGAACTGAGAGTAAGATCGGAGACTTATAAAGAGAGCGTGCTGAGAGTCAGAGGGATGATTTTTAAAGAGCGGGAACCGAGAGTCAGAGCAGGGATTTAAAAAGATCGGGAGATGAGAGTCACAGCAGAGATTTCAAAAGAGCAGGAGCTGAGAGCCATTGTGGAGATTTAAAACGAGCGGGAACTGAGAGTCAGAGCAGAGATTTAAAAAGAGCAGGTGCTCAGAGTCAGAGCGGTTATTTAAAAAGAGCGACAGCTCACAGTCAGAGCAGAGATATTTAAAGATCCGCAACTGAGAAGCAAAGTGGAGATTCATAAAGAGCCGGAGCTGAGAGTCAGAGTGGGGATTTATAAAGAGCGGGAACTGAGAGTCAGAGCGGAGATTTAAAAAGAACTGTAGCTGAGAATCAGAGCGAAGATTTAAAAAGAGCGGGAGCTGAGAGTCAGAGGGGAGATTTATAAAGAGTGGGAGCTGAGAGCAAGAGCGGAGACTTCTAAAGAGCGGGAGCTGAGAGTCAGAGCGGAGATATATAAAGAGCGGGAAACGAGAGTCAGAGCTGAGATTTAAAAAGAGTGGGAGCTGAGAGCCAGAGCGGAGATTTATAAAGAGCGGGTGCTGGGAGTCAGATCGGAGATTTATGAAGAGCGCATGCTGAGAGTCAGAGCGGTGATTTATAAAGAAGGGGACCGAGAGCGACAGCAGAGATTTAAAAAGAGTGGGAGATGAGTGCCAGAGTGGAGATTTAAAAAGAGCAGGAACTGAGAGTCAGAGCGGACATTTAAAAAGAGCTGGAGCTGAGAGTAAGAGCGGAGGTTTAAAAAGAGCGGTGCTGAGTCAGAGAGGGTGATTTATAAAGAACGGGAACTGAGGGTCAGCGCGGAGATTTAAATAGAGTGTGAGCTGAGAGTCAGAGCGGAGGTTCAAAAAGAGCAGGAGCTGAGAGTCAGAGCGGGGATTTAAAAAGAGTGGGAGCTTAGTGTCAGAGCGGAGATTTATAAAGAGCGGGAGCTGAGGAACAGGGCGGAGGTTTAAAAAGAGTGGGAGCTGAGGGTCAAATCGTAGATTTATAAAGAGCGAAGCTGAGAGTCAGAGCGGAGATTTAAAAGTAGCGGGAGCCGTGAGTCCGAACGGCGTTTGAAAAAGAGCGGGATTTGAGAGTCAGAGTGGAAATTTAAAAAGAGCGGGTGCTGAGGGTCAGAGCGTAGATTTATAAAGAGCGAAGCTCAGAGTCAGAGCGGAGATTTAAAAGGAGCGGGAGCTGAATGTCAGAGCGGAGATTTATCAAGACCGAAGCACAGAGTCAGAGGGGAGATTTAAAAGGAGCGGGAGCCGAGAGTCCGAACGGCGTTTTAAAAAGAGGTGGATCTGAGAGTCAGAGTGGAAATTTAAAAAGAGCGGGTGCTGTGGGTCAGAGCGTAGATTTATAAAGAGCGAAGCTCAGAGTCAGAGCGGAGATTTAAAAGGAGCGGGAGCTGAATGTCAGAGCGGAGATTTATCAAGACCGAAGCACAGAGTCAGAGGGGAGATTTAAAAGGAGCGGGAGCCGAGAGTCCGAACGGCGTTTTAAAAAGAGGTGGATCTGAGAGTCAGAGTGGAAATTTAAAAAGAGCGGGTGCTGTTGGTCAGAGCGGAGATTTATCAAGAGCGAAGCACAGAGTCAGAGCGGAGTTTTAAGAGGAGTGGGTGCCGAGAGTCCAAACGGAGTTTTAAAAAGAGCGGGATCTGACAGTCAGAACAAGAAGTTATAAAAAGCGGGATCTGAGAGTCAGAATGGAAATTTAATAAGAGCGGGATCTGAGAGTCAGAGCGGAGTATTATTAACAGCGGGAGCTGAGGGTCAGAGCGGAGATTTAAAAAGAGTGGGAGCTGAGAGTCAGAGCGGAGATTTAAAAAGAGCGGGAGCTGAGAGTCAGGGTGGAGATTTAAAAAGAGTGGGAGCTGAGGGTCGGAGCGGAGATTTATTAAGAGCGAAGATCAGAGTCAGAGCGGAGATTTAAAAGGAACAGGAACTGAGAGTCAGAGCGGACATTTAAAAAGAGCTGGAGCTGAGAGTAAGAGCGGAGGTTTAAAAAGAATATGAGCTGAGAGTCAGAGCGGAGTTTAACAAAGAGTGGGAGCTGAGTGTCAGAGCGGAGATTTATAAAGAGCGGGAGCTGAGGATCAGGGCGGAGGTTTAAAAAGAGTGGGAGCTGAGGGTCAGAGCGTAGATTTATAAAGAGCGAAGCTGAGAGCCAGAGCGGAGATTTAAAAGGAGCAGGTGCCGAGAGTCCGAACGGAGTTTTAAAAATTGCGGGATATGAGAGTCAGAGCGGAAATTTAAAAAGAGCGGGTGCTGACGGTCAGAGCGCAGATTTAAAGAGAGTGTGAGGTGAGAGTCAGAGCGAAGTTTAAAAAGAGCGGAAGCTGAGAGTCAGAGCGGAGATTTATGAAGAGCGAAGCTTCGAGTCAGAGCGGTAATTTAAAAAGAGCGGGAGCTGAGAATCAGAGCGGAGATTTATAAAGAGCGGGAGCTGAGGGATGAGCGGAGATTTAAAAAGAGCGGCAACTGATAGTCAGAGCGGAGTTTTAAAACGAGAGGGAGCTGAGAGTCAGAACAGAGAGTTATAAAGAGCGAAGCCCAGAGTCAGAGCGGAGATTTAAAAGGAGCGGGAGCAAAGAGTTCAAACGGCATTTTAAAAAGAGAGGGAACTGAGAGTCAGAGTGGAAATTTAAAAAGAGTGGGAGCTGAGGGTCAGAGCGTAGATTTATAAAGAGCGAAGCTGAGAGCCAGAGCGGAGATTTAAAAGGAGCAGGAGCCGAGATTCCGAACGGAGTTTTTAAAATTGCGGGATATGAGAGTCAGAGCGGAAATTTAAAAAGAGCAGGAGCTGAGAGTCAGCAGAGATTTAAAACGAGTGGGAGCTGACAGTCAGAGCGCAGATTTAAAGAGAGTGTGAGGTGAGAGTCAGAGCGAAGTTTAAAAAGAGCAGGAGCTGAGAGTCAGCAGAGATTTAAACAGTGGGAGCGGAGAGTCAGAGCGTAGATTTATAAAGAGCGGGTGCTGAGAGTCAGAGCAGAGATGTAAAAAGTGCTGGAGCAGAGAGTCAGAGCGGTGATTTATAAAGAGCGGGAGCTGAGAGTCAGAGTGGAGATTTATAAAGAGCGGGAGCAGAGTGTCAGAGAGGAGATTTATAAAGAGCGCGAGCTGAGAGTCAGAGCAGAGATTTAAAAAGAACGGGAGCTGAGAGTCAGAGCGGAGATGAAAAAAGAGCTGGAGAAGAGAGTCAGAGCGGAGATTTCAAAAGAGCTGGAGCTGAGAGTCAAAGCGGAGGTTTAAAAAGAGCGGGTGCTGAGTGTCAGAGCGGAGATTTAAAAAGAGCAGGTGCTCAGAGTCAGAGCGGTGATTTAAAAAGAGCGTGAGCTCACAATCAGAGCGGAGATATTTAATGAGCCGGAGCTGAGAGCCAAAGTGGAGATTTAAAACAGTGGGAACGGAGAGTCAGAGCGGAGATTTATAAATAGCAGGAGCTGAGAGACAGAGTGGACATTTATAAAGAGCGGGGGCTGAGATCAGAGCGGAGATTTATAAAGAGCGGGAGAAGAGAGTCAGCAGAGATTTATAAAGAGCGGGAGCTGAGAGTCCGAGCAGAGATTTAAAAAGAGCAGGAGCAGAGAGTCAGAGCGGTGATTTTAAAAAAGCTTGAGCTGAGAGTCAGAGCGGCACATTTCGAAAGAACGGGAGCTGAGTGTCAGAGCAGTGATTTAAAAAGAGCTGGAGCAGAGAGTCAGAGCGGAGATTTAAAAAGAGCGGGAGCTGAGAGCCAGAACGGAGATTTAAAAAGAGATGCAGCTGACAGACAGTGCCGAGATTTATAAAGACTCGAAGGTGAGACCCAGCAGATATGTACAAAGAGCGCGAGCTGAGAATCAGAGCGCAGATTTGAATAGAGCGGGAGCTGAGAGCCAGATCGGGTGATATAAAAAGAGCGGGAACTGAGAGTCAGAGCGGAGTTTTAAAAAGAGTGGGAGCTGAGAGTCAGAGCGGAGATTTATAAAGAGCGGGAGCTGAGGGTCAGAACTGAGGCTTAAAAAGAGTGGGATGAGAGTCAGAACGGAGATTTAAGAAAAGCGGGATCTGAGAGTCAGAGCGGAAATTTAAAAAGAGCGGGAGCTGAGAGTCAGAGCGTAGATTTATAAAGAGCGAGACCTGAGAGTCAGAGCGGACTTTTAAAAAGAGTGGGAGCTGAGAGTCAGAGCGGAGATTTATAAAGAGCGGGAGCTGAGGGTCAGAGCTGAGGCTTAAAATGAGTGGGAGCTGAGAGTCAGAGTGGCGATTTTAAAGAAGCGGGTTCTGAGTGTCTGTGCGGAAATTTAAAAAGAGCAGGAGCTGAGATTCAGTGCAGAGATTTAAAAAGAGCGGAAGCTGAGAGCCAGAGGGGAGATTTAATAACAGCGGGAGATGAGAGTCAGAGCGGAGATATAAAAAGGGTAGGAGCTGAGAGTCACAGCGGAGATATAAAAAGAGCGGGAGCTGAGAGTCAGAGCGGAGATATAAAAAGAGCAGGAGCTGAGAGTCAGAGCAGAGAAGTGGCTGGTTTAGCACATTGGGCTATATCGCTGGCTTTTAAAGCAGACCAAGCAGGCCAGCAGCACGGTTCAATTCCCGTACCAGCCTCCCCGAACATGCGCGGGAATGTGGCGACTAGGGGCTTTTCACAGTAACTTCATTGAAGCCTACTTGTGACAATAAGCACTTTTCATTTTCATTTCATGTAAAAAGAGCTGGAGCTGAGAGTCACAGCGGAGATTTAAAAAGACAGCGAGCTGAGTGACAGAGTAGGTGATTTATAAAGAGCGGGAGAAGAGAGTCAGCGGAGATTTATAAAGAGCGGGAGCTGATAGTCACAGCAGAGATTTAAAAAGAGCGGGAGATGAGAGTCACAGCAGAGATATAAAAAGAGCAGGAGCCGAGAGCCGGAGCGGAGATTTAAAAAGAACGGGACCTGAGATTCAGAGCAGAAATTTAAAAAGAGCAGGAGCTGAGAGCCAGAGCGGAGATTTAAAAAGAGCTGGAGCAGAGAGTCAGAGCGGAGATTTAAAAAGAGCAGGAGCTGAGAGTCAGCAGAGATTTAAAACAGTGGGAGCGGAGAGTCAGAGTGGAGATTTATAAAGAGCGGGTGCTGAGAGTCAGAGCGGAGATTTATAAAGAGCGGGAGCAGAGAGTCAGAGCGGAGATTTATAAAGAGCGAGTGCTGGGAGTCAGAGCGGAGGTGTAAAAAGAGCTGGAGGGGAGAGTCAGAGCAGAGATTTAAAAAGAACGGGAGCTGAGAGTCTGAGCGGAGATTTAAAAAGAGCCGGAGCTGAGAGTCAGATCGGAGATGGATAAAGAGCGGGAGCTGAGAGTCAGAGTAGAGATGTAAAAAGAGCTGGAGCAGAGAGTCAGAGCGGGGATTTAAAAAGAGCAGGAGCTGAGAGTCAGAGAGGAGATTTAAAACAGTGGGAGCGGAGAGTCAGAGCGGAGATTTATAAAGAGCGTGAGCTGAGAGACAGAGCGGAGATTTATAAAGAGCGGGAGCTAAGATCAGAGCGGAGATTTATAAAGAGCGGGAGCAGAGAGTCAGCAGAGGTATATAAAGAGCGGGAGCTGAGAGACCGAGCGGAGATTTAAAAAGATCGGGAGATGAGAGTCACAGCAGAGATTTAAAAAGAGCAGGAGCTGAGAGTCAGAGCGGAGATTTTTAAAAAGCGGGAGCTGAGAGTCAGAGCGGCAGACTTAAAAAGAACGGGATCTGAGAGTCAGAGCAGAGTTTTAAAAAGAGCTGGAGCAGAGAATCTGAGCGGAGATTTAAAAAGAGCGGGAGATGAGAGTCACAGCAGAGATTTATATAGAGCAGGAGCTGAGAGTCAGAGCGGAGATTTAAAAAAAGCGGGAGCTGAGAGTCAGAGCGGCAGATTTAAAAAGAACGGGAGCTGAGAGCCAGATCAGAGATTTAAAAAGAGATTCAGCTGACAGACAGTGCGGAGATTTGTAAAGAGTGGAAGGTGAGAGTCAGCAGATATTTAAAAAGAGCTGGAGCTGAGAGTCAGAGTGGAGATTTAATAAGAGCGGGAGCTGGGAAAGAGCGCAGATTTAAAAAGAGCGGGAGCTGAGTGTCAGCAGAGATTTAAAATGAGCGGGAGCTCGAAGTCACAGCGGAGATATATAAAGAGCCGGAGCTGAGAGTCTGTGCGGAGATTTATAAAGAACGGGAGCTGAGAGCCATAGCCGAGATTTATAAAGAGCGGGTGCTGAGAGTCGGAGCGATGATTTTTAAAGAGCGGAACCGAGAGTCAGAGCAGGGTTTTAAAAAGAGTGGGAGATGAGAGTCACAGCAGAGATTTAAAAAGAGCTGGAGCTGAGAGCCAGAGCGGAGGTTTAAAAAGAGCGGGGGCTGAGTGTCAGAGCGGAGATTAAAAAAGAGCAGGTGCTCAGAGTCAGAGCGGTGATTTAAAAAGAGCGTGAGCTCACAATCAGAGCGGAGATATTTAATGAGCCGGAGCTGAGAGCCAAAGTGGAGATTTATAAAGATCGTGAGCTGAGAGCAAGAGCGGAGACTTCTAAAGAGCGTTAGCTGAGAGTCAGAGCCGAGATTTATAAAGAGCGGGAAACGAGAGTCAGAGCTGAGATTTAAAAAGAGCGTTAGCTGAGAGTCAGAGCCGAGATTTATAAAGAGCGGGAACCGAGAGTCAGTGCTGAGATTTATAAAGAGCAGGAGCTGAGAGTCAGAGCGGAGATTTTAAAAAAGCGGGAGCTGAGAGCCTGAGCGGAGATTTAAAAAGAGATGCAGCTGACAGACATTGCGGAGATTTATAAAGAGTGGAAGGTGAGAGTCAGCAGATATTTAAAAAGAGCTGGAGCTGAGAGTCAGAGTGGAGATTAACTAAGAGCAGGAGCTGGGACAGAGCGCAGATTTAAAAATAGCGGGAGATGTGTGGAAGCAGCGATTTAAAAAGAGCGGGAGCTCTAAGTCAGTGCGGAGATTTATAAAGAGCGGGAGCTGAGAGCCAAAGCCGAGATTTATAAAGAGCGTGAGCTGAGAACCAGAACGGAGATATATAAAGAGCTGGAGCTGAGAGTCAGATCGGAGATTTATAAAGAGCGGGAACCGAGGGTCAGAGCAGGGATTTAAAAAGAGTGGGAGATGAGAGTCACAGCAGAGATTTAAAAAGAGCAGGAGCTGAGAGCCAGAGCGGACATTTAAAAAGTGCTGGAGCTGAGAATCAGAGCGGAGGTTTAAAAGGAGCGGGTGCTGAGAGTCAGAGCAGAGATTTAAAAAGAGCGGGGACTGAGTCAGAGAGGGAGATTTATAAAGAGCGGGTGCTGAGAGTCAGGGCGGAGATTTAGAAAGAGCAGGTGCTCAGGGTCAGAGCGGTGATTTAAATAGAGCGTGAGCTCACAGTCAGAGCGGAGATATTTAAAGAGCCGGAGCTGAGAGCCATAGTGGAGATTCATAAAGAGCCGGAGCTGAGTAGTCAGAGTGGGGATTTATAAAGAGCGGGATCTGAGAGTCAGAGCGGAGATTAAAAAAAGAGCTGGAGCTGAGAATCAGAGTGGAGATTTAAAACAGTGGGAGCGGAGAGTCAGAGCGGAGATTTATAAAGACCGTGAGCTGAGAGACAGAGCGGAGATTTATAAAGAGCGGGAGCTTAGATCAGAGCGGAGATTTCTAAAGAGCGGGAGCAGAGAGTCAGCAGAGATTTATAAAGAGCGGGAGCTGCGAGACCGAGCGGAGATTTAAAAAGATCGGGAGATGAGAGTCACAGCAGAGATTTAAAAAGAGCAGGAGCTGAGAGTTAGAGCGGAGATTTTAAAAAAGCGGGAGCAGAGATTCAGAGTGGCAGATTGAAAAAGAACGGGAGATGAGAGTCAGAGCAGAGTTTTAAAAAGAGCTGGAGCAGAGAATCAGAGCGGAGATTTAAAAAGGGTGGAAGGTGAGAGTCAGCAGATATTTAAAAAGAGCTGGTGCTGAGAGTCAGAGTGGAGATTTAATAAGAGCAGGAGCTGGGACAGAGCGCAGATTTAAAAAGAGCGGGAGATGTGAGTAAGCAGCGATTTAAAAAGAGCGGGAGCTCTAAGTCAGTGCGGAGATTTATAAAGAGCGGGAGCTGAGAGCCAAAGCCGAGATTTAAAAAAAGCGGGAGCTGATAGTCAGAGCGGCTGATTTAAAAAGAACGGGAGCTGAGAGCCAGATCGGAGATTTAAAATGAGATTCAGCTGACAGACAGTGCGGAGATTTGTAAAGAGTGGATGGTGAGAGTCAGCAGATATGTAAAAAGAGCTGGAGCTGAGAGTCAGAGTGGAGATTTATAAAGAGCGGGTGCTGAGAGTCGGAGCGATGATTTTTAAAGAGCAGGAACCGAGAGTCAGAGCAGGGATTTAAAAAGAGTGGGAGATGAGAGTCACAGCAGAGATTTAAAAAGAGCAGGAGCTGAAAGCCAGAGTGGAGATATAAAAAGAGCGGGAACTGAGAGTCAGAGCGGACATTTAAAAAGAGCTGGAGCTGAGAGTCAGAGCGGAGGTTTAAAAAGAGCGGGCGCTGAGAGTCAGAGCAGAGATTTAAAAAGAGCGGGGGCTGTGTCAGAGAGGGAGATTTATAAAGAGCGGGAGCGGAGTGTCAGAGCGGAGATTTAAAAAGAGCAGGTGCTCAGAGTCAGAGCGGTGATTTAAAAAGAGCGTGAGCGCACAATTAGAGCGGAGATATATAAAGAGCCGGAGCTGAGAGCCAAAGTGCAGATTTATAAAGATCGGGAGCTGAGAGCAAGTGCGGAGACTTCTAAAGAGCGTTAGCTGAGAGTCAGAGCCGAGATTTAGAAAGAGCGGGAACCGAGAGTCAGAGCTGAGATTTAAAAAGAGTGGGAGAAGAGAGTCAGAGCGGAGATTTAAAAAGAGTGGGAGCTGAGAGCCAGAGCGGAGATTTATAAAGAGCGGGTGCTGGGAGTCAGATCGGAGATTTATAAAGAGCGTATGCTGAGAGTCAGAGCGGTGATTAATAAAGAGCCGGAACCGAGAGTCAGAGCAGAGATTTAAAAAGAGTGGGAGATGAGAGTCACAGGAGAGATTTAAAAAGAGCAGGAGCTGAGAGTCAGAGCGGAGTTTGAAAAAGAGTGGGAGCTGAGTGTCAGAGCGTAGATTTATAAAGAGCGAAGCTCAGAGCCAGAGCGGAGATTTAAAAGGAGCGGGAGCCGAGAGTCCGAACGGAGTTTTTAAAATTGCGGGATCTGAGAGTCAGAGCGGAAATTAAAAAAGAGCGGGTGCTGAGGCTCAGAGCGTAGATTTATAAAGTGCGCAGCTCAGAGTCAGAGCGGAGATTTAAAGGGAGCGGGAGCTGAATGTCAGAGCGGAGATTTATCAAGAGCGAAGCACAGAGTCAGACCAGAGATTTAAGAGGAGCGGGTGCCGAGAGTCCGAACAGAGTTTTAAAAAGAGCGGGATCTGACAGTCAGAGCGAAAAGTTATAAAGAGCACGATCTGAGAGGCAGAACGGAAATTTAAAAAGAGCGGGATCTGAGAGTCAGAGCAGAGTATTATAAACAGCGGGAGCGGAGGTTCAGAGCGGAGATTTAAAAAGAGTGGGAGCTGAGAGTCAGAGCGGAGATTTATACATAGCTGGAGCTGAGAGTCGGAGCTGAGATTTATTAAGAGCGAAGATCAGAGTCAGAGCGGAGATTTAAAAGGAACAGGAGCCATGGGTCAGAACGGATTTTTAGAAAGAGCGGGATCTGAGAGGCAGTGCGGAAATTTAAAAAGACCGGGAGCTGAGAGTCAGCGCAGAAATTTAAAAAGGGCGGGAGCTGAGAGTAAGAGCGGAAATTTAAAAATAGCGGGAGCTGTGAGTCAGAGTTGAGATTTAAGTAGAGCGGGAGCTGTGAGTCAGAGTTGAAATTTAAGTAGAGCGGGAGCTGAGAGCCAGAGCAAAGATTTAAAAAGAGCTGGAGCTGAGAGCCAGAGCGGAGGTATAAAAAGAGCGGGAGCGGAGAGTCAGAGCAGGTGATTAAAAAGGAGCGGGAGCTGAGATTCATAGCGGAGATTTAAAAAGAGTTGGAGTTGTGAGTCAGAGGGGACATAAAAGTGGAGCGGAGCTGAGAGTCAGAGCGGAGATTTAAGAATAGTGGGAGCTGATAGTCAGAGCGGAGATTTAAAAAGATCGGGAGCTGAGACTCAAAGTGGAGATTTAAAACGAGTGGGAGCTGACGGTCAGAGCGCTGATTTACATAGAGTGTGAGGTGAGAGTCAGAGCGAATGTTTAAAAAGAGCGGAAGCTGAGAGTCAGAGCGGATATTTATGAAGAGCGAAGCTCAGAGTCAAAGCAGTAATTTAAAAGGAGCGGGAGCTGAGAGTCCGAGCGGAAATTTAAAAAGAGCGGAAGCTTAGACTCAGAGTGGAGATTTAAGTAGAGTGGGAGCTGCGAGGCAGAGCGGAGATTTAAAAAGAGCGGGAGCTGAGAGTCAGAGCGGAGTTTAAAAATGAGAGGGAGCTGAGAGTCAGAACGGAGATTTATGAAGAGCGAAGCCCAGAGTCAGAGCGGAGATTTAGAAGGCGCGGGAGCAAAGAGTTCACACAGCATTTTAAAAAGAGAGGTATCTGAGAGTCAGAGCGGAAATTTAAAAAGAGTGTGAGCTGACAGTCAGAGCAGCAGATTTAAGAAGAGATGCAGCTGACAGACAGTGTGGAGATTTATAAAGAGTGGAAGGTGAGAGTCAGCAGATATTTAAAAAGAGCTGGAGCTGAGAGTTAGAGTGGAGATTTAATAAGAGCGGGAGCTGGGACAGAGCGCAATTTTTAAAAAAGCGGGAGCTGAGAGTCAGCAGAGATTTAAAAAGAGCGGGAGCTCGAAGTCAGAGCGGAGATATATAAAGAGCCGGAGCTGAGAGTAAGGTCGGAGATTTATAAAGAGCGCGTGCTGAGAGTCAGAGAGATGATTTTTAAAGAGCGGGATCCGAGAGTCAGAGCAGGGATTTAAAAAGATCGGGAGATGAGAGTCACAGCAGAGATTTAAAAAGAGCAGGAGCTGCGAGCCAGTGTGGAGATTTAAAAAGAGCGGGAACTGAGAGTCAGAGCGGACATTTAAAAATAGTTGGAGCTGAGTCAGAGAGGGAGATTTATAAAGAGGGGGAGCTGAGAGTCAGAGCGGAGAGTTAAAAAGAGCAGGTGCTCAGAGTCAGAGCGGTGATTTAAAAAGAGCGACAGCTCACAGTCAGAGCAGAGATACATAAAGAGCCGGAGCTGAGAGCCAATGTGGAGATTCATAAAGAGCCGGAGCTGAGAGTCAGAGTGGGGATTTATAAAGAGCGGGAGCTGACAGTCAGAGCGAAGATTTAAAAAGAGCGGGAGGTGAGAGTCAGAGCGGAGATTTATAAAGAGCGGGAGCTGAGAGCAAGAGCGGAGACTTCTAAAGAGTGGGAGCTGAGAGTCAGAGCGGAGATTTATAAAGAGCGTGAAACGAGAGTCAGAGCTGAGATTTAAAACGAGCGGGAGATGAGAGCCAGAGCGCTGGTTTAAAAAGAGTGGGAGCTGAGAGCCAGAGCGGAGATATATAAAGAGCGGGTGCTGGGAGTCAGATCGGAGATTTATGAAGAGCGCATGCTGAGAGTCAGAGCGGTGATTTATAAACAACGGGGACCGAGAGCCAGAGCAGAGATTTTCAAAGAGTGGGAGATGAGAGCCAGAGTGGAGATTTAAAAAGAGCAGGAACTGAGAGTCAGAGCGGACATTTAAAAAGAGCTGGAGCTGAGAGTAAGAGCGGAGGTTTAAAAAGAGCGGTGCTGAGTCAGAGACTGAGATTTTTAAAGAACGGGAACTGAGGGTCAGCGCGGAGATTTAAATAGAGTGTGAGCTGAGAGTCAGAGCGGAGATTTAAAAAGAGCAGGAGCTGAGAGTCAGAGCGGAGTTTAAAAAGAGTGGCAGCTGAGTGTCAGAGCGGAGATTTATAAAGAGCGGGAGCTGAGGATCAGGGCGGAGGTTTAAAAAGAGTGGGAGCTGAGGGTCAGATTGTAGATTTATAAAGAGCGAAGCTCAGAATCAGAGCGGAGATTTAAAAGGAGTGGGAGCCGAGAGTCTGAACGGAGTTTTAAAAAGATCGGGATCTGAGAGTCAGAGTGGAAATTTAAAAAGAGCGGGTGCTGAGGGTCAGAGCATAGATTTATAAAGAGAGCAGCTCAGAGTCAGACCGGAGATTTAAAAGGAGCGGGAGCTGACTGTCAGAGATGAGATTTATCAAGAGCGAAGCACAGAGTCAGAGCGGAGATTTAAGAGGAGCGGGTGCCGAGAGTCCGAGCGGAGTTTTAAAAAGAGCGGACCTGACAGTCAGAACGAAAAGTTATAAAGAGCGGGATCTGAGAGTCAGAATGGAAATTTAAAAAGAGCGGGATCTGAGAGTCAGAGCGGAGTATTATTAACAGCGGGAGCTGAGGGTCAGAGCGGAGATTTAAAAAGAGCGGGAGATGAGAGTCACAGCATAGATTTATAAAGAGCAGGAGCTGACAGTCAGAGCGGAGATTTAAAAAAAGCGGGAGCTGAGAGTCAGAGCGGCAGATTTAAAAAGAACGGGAGCTGAGAGCCAGATCGGAGATTTAATAAGAGATTCAGCTGACAGACAGTGCGGAGATTTGTAAAGAGTGGAAGGTGAGAGTCAGCAGATATTTAAAAAGAGCTGGAGCTGAGAGTCAGAGTGGAGATTAAAAAAAGAGCTGGAGCTGAGAATCAGGGTGGAGATTTAAAACAGTGGGAGCGGAGAGTCAGAGCGGAGATTTATAAAGAGAGTGAGCTGAGAGACAGAGCAGAGATTTATAAAGAGCGGGAGCTTAGATCAGATCGGAGATTTCTAAAGAGCGGGAGCAGAGAGTCAGCAGAGATTTATAAAGAGCGGGAGCTGCGAGACCGAGCGGACATTTAAAAAGATCGGGAGATGAGAGTCACAGCAGAGATTTAAAAAGAGCAGGAGCTGAGAGTCAGAGCAGAGATTTAAAAAGAGCTGGAGCAGAGAATCAGAGCGGAGATTTAAAAAGAGTGGAAGTTGAGAGTCAGCAGATATTTAAAAAGAGCTGGAGCTGAGAGTCAGAGTGGAGATTTAATAAGAGCAGGAGCTGGGACAGAGCGCAGATTTAAAAAGAGCGGGAGATGTGTGTAAGCAGTGATTTAAAAAGAGCGGGAGCTCTAAGTCAGTGCGGAGATTTATAAAGAGCGGGAGCTGAGAGCCAAAGCCGAGATTTATAAAGGGCGTGAGCTGAGAGCCAGAACGGAGATATATAAAGAGCCGGAGCTGAGATTCAGATCGGAGAATTATAAAGAGCGGGAGCTGAGACTCAGAGCGAAGATTTAAAAAGAACGGGTGATGAGAGTCACAGCAGAGATTTATAAAGAGCAGGAGCTGAGAGTCAGAGAGGAGATTTTAAAAAAGCGGGAGCTGAGAGTCAGAGCGGCAGATTTAAAAAGAATGGGAGCTGAGAGCCAGATCGGAGATTTAAAAAGAGATTCAGCTGACAGACAGTGCGGAGATGTGTAAAGAGTGGAAGTTGAGAGTCAGCAGATATTTAAAAAGAGCTGGATTTGAGAGTCTGAGTGGAGATTTAATAAGAGCTGGAGCAGGGACAGAGCGCAGATTTAAAAAGAGCAGGAGATGTGTGTAAGCAGTGATTTAAAAAGAGCGGGAGCTCTAAGTCAGTGCGGAGATTTATAAAGAGCGGGAGCTGAGAGCCAATGCCGAGATTTATAAAGGGCGTGAGCTGAGAGCCAGAACGGAGATATATAAAGAGCCGGAGCTGAGATTCAGATTGGAGAATTATAAAGAGCGGGAGCTGAGACTCAGAGCGAAGATTTAAAAAGAACGGGTGATGAGAGTCACAGCAGAGATTTATAAAGAGCAGGAGCTGAGAGTCAGAGAGGAGATTTAAAAAAAGCGGGAGCTGAGAGTCAGAGCGGCAGATTTAAAAAGAATGGGAGCTGAGACCCAGATCGGAGATTTAAAAAGAGATTCAGCTGACAGACAGTGAGGAGATTTGTAAAGAGTGGAAGTTGAGAGTCAGCAGATATTTAAAAAGAGCTGGAGCTGAGAGTCAGAGTGGAGATTTAATAAGAGCGGGAGCTGGGACAGAGCGCAGATTTAAAAAGAGCGGGAGCTGAGTGTCAGCAGAGATATAAAAAGAGCGGGAGCTAGAAGTCACAGCGGAGATATATAAAGAGCCGGAGCTGAGAGTCAGTGCGATGATTTTTAAAGAGCGGGAACCGAGAGTCAGAGCAGGGATTTAAAAAGAGTGGGAGATGAGAGTCACAGCAGAGATTTAAAAAGAGCAGGCGCTGCAAGCCAGAGTGGAGATTTAAAAAGAGCGGGAACTGAGAGTCAGAGAGGACATTTAAAAAGTGCTTGAGCTGAGAGTCAGAGCGGAGGTTTAAAAAGAGCGGGTGCTGAGAGTCAGAGCGGAGATTTAAAAAGAGCGGGGGCTGAGTCAGAGAGGGAGATTTATAAAGAGCGGGAGCTGAGTGTCAGAGCGGAGATTTAAAAAGAGCAGGTGCTCAGAGTCAGAACGGTGATTTAAAAAGAACGTGAGCTCACAATCAGAGCGGAGATATTTCAAGAGCCGGAGCTGAGAGCCAAAGTGGAGATTTATAAAGATCGTGAGCTGAGAGCAAGAACGGAGACTTCTAAAGAGCGTTAGCTGAGAGTCAGAGCCGAGATTTAGAAAGAGCGGGAACCGAGAGTCAGAGTGGAGATTTAAAAAGAGTGGGAGCTGAGAGCCAGAGCGGAGATTTATAAAGAGTGGGTGCTGGGAGTCAGATCGGAGATTTATAAAGAGCGCATGCTGAGAGTCAGAGCGGTGATTTATAAAGAGCCGGAACCGAGAGTCAGAGCAGAGATTTAAAAAGAGTGGGAGATGAGAGTCACAGGAGAGATTTAAAAAGAGCGGGTGCTAAGAGTCAGAGCGGAGATTTAAAAAGAACGGGAGCCGAGAGTCCAAACGGAGTTTTAAAAAGATCGGGATCTGAGAGTCAGAGTGGAAATTTAAAAAGAGCGGGTGCTGAGGGTCAGAGCATAGATTTATAAAGAGCGCAGCTCAGAGTCAGAGCGGAGATTTAAAAGGAGCGGGAGCTGAATGTCAGAGCGGAGTTTTATCAAGAACGAAGCACAGAGTCATAGCAGAGATTTAAGAGGAGAGGGTGCCGAGAGTCCGAACGGAGTTTTAAAAAGAGCGGGATCTGACAGTCAGAATGAAAAGTTATAAAGAGCGGGATCTGAGAGTCAGAACGGAAATTTAAAAAGAGCGCGATCTGAGAGTCAGAGCGGAGTATTATTAACAGCGGGAGCTGAGGGTCAGAGCGGAGATTTAAAAAGAGCGGGAGATGAGAGTCACAGCATAGATTTATAAAGACCAGGAGCTGAGAGACAGAGCGGAGGTTTTAAAAAGCGGGAGCTGAGAGTCAGAGCGGCAGATTTAAAAAGAACGGGAGCTGAGAGCCAGAGCAGAGATTTAAAAAGAGCTGGAGAAGAGAGTCAGAGCGGAGATTTAAAAGCAGCTGGAGCAGAGAGTCAGAGCCGTGATTTAAAATGAGCGGGAGCTGAGAGTCAGAGCGGAGATTTTAAAAAAGCGTGAGCGGAGAGTCAGAGCGGCAGATTTAAAAAGATGCAGCTGACAGGCAGTGTGGAGATTTATAAAGAGTGGAAGGTGAGAGTCAGCAGATATTTAAAAAGAGCTGGATTTGAGAGTCTGAGTGGAGATTTAATAAGAGCGGGAGCAGGGACAGAGCGCAATTTTAAAAAGAGCGGGAGCTGAGAATCAGCAGAGATTTAAAAAGAGCCGGAGCTCGAAGTCAGAGCGGAGATATATAAAGATCCGGAGCTGAGAGTCAGATTGGAGATTTATAAAGAGCGCGTGCTGAGAGTCAGAGCAATGATTGTTAAAGAGCGGGAACCGAGAGACAGTGCAGGGAATTAAAAAGAGCGGGAGATGAGAGTCACAGCAGAGATTTAAAAAGTGCAGGAGCTGAGAGCCAGTGTGGAGATTTAAAAAGAGCGGGAACTGGGAGTCAGAGCGGACATTTAAAAAGAGTTGGAGCTGAGTCAGAGAGGGAGATTTATAAAGAGGGGGAGCTGAGAGTCAGAGCGGAGATTTAAAAAGAGCGGGATCTGAGAGTCAGAGTGGAGTATTATTAACAGCGGGAGCTGAGGGTCAGAGCGGAGATTTCAAAAGAGCGGGAGATGAGAGTCACAGCATAGATTTATAAAGACCAGGAGCTGAGAGACAGAGCGGAGGTTTTAAAAAGCGGGAGCTGAGAGTCAGAGCGGCAGATTTAAAAAGAACGGGAGCTGAGAGCCAGAGCAGAGATTTAAAAAGAGTTGGAGCTGAGTCAGAGAGGGAGATTTATAAAGAGAGGGAGCGAAGAGTCAGAGCGGAGATTTAAATAGAGCAGGTGCTCAGAGTGAGAGCGGTGATTTAAAAAGAGCGTGAGCTCACAGTCAGAGCGGAGATATTTAATGAGCCGGAGCTGAGAGCCAAAGTGGAGATTCATAAAGAGCCGGAGCTGAGAGTCTTAGTGGGGATTTATAAAGAGCGGGAGCTGAGAGTCAGAGCGGAGATTTAAAAAGAGCTGGAGCTGAGAATCAGAGCGATGATTTAAAAAGAGCAGGAGCCGAGAGCCGGAGCGGAGATTTAAAAAGAACGGGACCTGAGATTCAGAGCAGAAATTTAAAAAGAGCAGGAGCTGAGAGCCAGAGCGGAGATTTAAAAAGAGCTGGAGCAGAGAGTCAGAGCGGAGATTTAAAAAGAGCAGGAGCTGAGAGTCAGCAGAGATTTAAAACAGTGGGAGCGGAGAGTCAGAGTGGAGATTTATAAAGAGCGGGTGCTGAGAGTCAGAGCGGAGATTTATAAAGAGCGGGAGCAGAGAGTCAGAGCGGAGATTTATAAAGAGCGAGTGCTGGGAGTCAGAGCGGAGGTGTAAAAAGAGCTGGAGGGGAGAGTCAGAGCAGAGATTTAAAAAGAACGGGAGCTGAGAGTCTGAGCGGAGATTTAAAAAGAGCCGGAGCTGAGAGTCAGATCGGAGATGGATAAAGAGCGGGAGCTGAGAGTCAGAGTAGAGATGTAAAAAGAGCTGGAGCAGAGAGTTAGAGCGGGGATTTAAAAAGAGCAGGAGCTGAGAGTCAGAGAGGAGATTTAAAACAGTGGGAGCGGAGAGTCAGAGCGGAGATTTATAAAGAGCGTGAGCTGAGAGACAGAGCGGAGATTTATAAAGAGCGGGAGCTAAGATCAGAGCGGAGATTTATAAAGAGCGGGAGCAGAGAGTCAGCAGAGGTATATAAAGAGCGGGAGCTGAGAGACCGAGCGGAGATTTAAAAAGATCGGGAGATGAGAGTCACAGCAGAGATTTAAAAAGAGCAGGAGCTGAGAGTCAGAGCGGAGATTTTTAAAAAGCGGGAGCTGAGAGTCAGAGCGGCAGACTTAAAAAGAACGGGATCTGAGAGTCAGAGCAGAGTTTTAAAAAGAGCTGGAGCAGAGAATCTGAGCGGAGATTTAAAAAGAGCGGGAGATGAGAGTCACAGCAGAGATTTATATAGAGCAGGAGCTGAGAGTCAGAGCGGAGATTTAAAAAAAGCGGGAGCTGAGAGTCAGAGCGGCAGATTTAAAAAGAACGGGAGCTGAGAGCCAGATCAGAGATTTAAAAAGAGATTCAGCTGACAGACAGTGCGGAGATTTGTAAAGAGTGGAAGGTGAGAGTCAGCAGATATTTAAAAAGAGCTGGAGCTGAGAGTCAGAGTGGAGATTTAATAAGAGCGGGAGCTGGGAAAGAGCGCAGATTTAAAAAGAGCGGGAGCTGAGTGTCAGCAGAGATTTAAAATGAGCGGGAGCTCGAAGTCACAGCGGAGATATATAAAGAGCCGGAGCTGAGAGTCTGTGCGGAGATTTATAAAGAACGGGAGCTGAGAGCCATAGCCGAGATTTATAAAGAGCGGGTGCTGAGAGTCGGAGCGATGATTTTTAAAGAGCGGAACCGAGAGTCAGAGCAGGGTTTTAAAAAGAGTGGGAGATGAGAGTCACAGCAGAGATTTAAAAAGAGCTGGAGCTGAGAGCCAGAGCGGAGGTTTAAAAAGAGCGGGGGCTGAGTGTCAGAGCGGAGATTAAAAAAGAGCAGGTGCTCAGAGTCAGAGCGGTGATTTAAAAAGAGCGTGAGCTCACAATCAGAGCGGAGATATTTAATGAGCCGGAGCTGAGAGCCAAAGTGGAGATTTATAAAGATCGTGAGCTGAGAGCAAGAGCGGAGACTTCTAAAGAGCGTTAGCTGAGAGTCAGAGCCGAGATTTATAAAGAGCGGGAAACGAGAGTCAGAGCTGAGATTTAAAAAGAGCGTTAGCTGAGAGTCAGAGCCGAGATTTATAAAGAGCGGGAACCGAGAGTCAGTGCTGAGATTTATAAAGAGCAGGAGCTGAGAGTCAGAGCGGAGATTTTAAAAAAGCGGGAGCTGAGAGCCTGAGCGGAGATTTAAAAAGAGATGCAGCTGACAGACATTGCGGAGATTTATAAAGAGTGGAAGGTGAGAGTCAGCAGATATTTAAAAAGAGCTGGAGCTGAGAGTCAGAGTGGAGATTAACTAAGAGCAGGAGCTGGGACAGAGCGCAGATTTAAAAATAGCGGGAGATGTGTGGAAGCAGCGATTTAAAAAGAGCGGGAGCTCTAAGTCAGTGCGGAGATTTATAAAGAGCGGGAGCTGAGAGCCAAAGCCGAGATTTATAAAGAGCGTGAGCTGAGAACCAGAACGGAGATATATAAAGAGCTGGAGCTGAGAGTCAGATCGGAGATTTATAAAGAGCGGGAACCGAAGGTCAGAGCAGGGATTTAAAAAGAGTGGGAGATGAGAGTCACAGCAGAGATTTAAAAAGAGCAGGAGCTGAGAGCCAGAGCGGACATTTAAAAAGTGCTGGAGCTGAGATTCAGAGCGGAGGTTTAAAAGGAGCGGGTGCTGAGAGTCAGAGCAGAGATTTAAAAAGAGCGGGGACTGAGTCAGAGAGGGAGATTTATAAAGAGCGGGTGCTGAGAGTCAGGGCGGAGATTTAGAAAGAGCAGGTGCTCAGGGTCAGAGCGGTGATTTAAATAGAGCGTGAGCTCACAGTCAGAGCGGAGATATTTAAAGAGCCGGAGCTGAGAGCCATAGTGGAGATTCATAAAGAGCCGGAGCTGAGTAGTCAGAGTGGGGATTTATAAAGAGCGGGATCTGAGAGTCAGAGCGGAGATTAAAAAAAGAGCTGGAGCTGAGAATCAGAGTGGAGATTTAAAACAGTGGGAGCGGAGAGTCAGAGCGGAGATTTATAAAGACCGTGAGCTGAGAGACAGAGCGGAGATTTATAAAGAGCGGGAGCTTAGATCAGAGCGGAGATTTCTAAAGAGCGGGAGCAGAGAGTCAGCAGAGATTTATAAAGAGCGGGAGCTGCGAGACCGAGCGGAGATTTAAAAAGATCGGGAGATGAGAGTCACAGCAGAGATTTAAAAAGAGCAGGAGCTGAGAGTTAGAGCGGAGATTTTAAAAAAGCGGGAGCAGAGATTCAGAGTGGCAGATTGAAAAAGAACGGGAGATGAGAGTCAGAGCAGAGTTTTAAAAAGAGCTGGAGCAGAGAATCAGAGCGGAGATTTAAAAAGGGTGGAAGGTGAGAGTCAGCAGATATTTAAAAAGAGCTGGTGCTGAGAGTCAGAGTGGAGATTTAATAAGAGCAGGAGCTGGGACAGAGCGCAGATTTAAAAAGAGCGGGAGATGTGAGTAAGCAGCGATTTAAAAAGAGCGGGAGCTCTAAGTCAGTGCGGAGATTTATAAAGAGCGGGAGCTGAGAGCCAAAGCCGAGATTTAAAAAAAGCGGGAGCTGATAGTCAGAGCGGCTGATTTAAAAAGAACGGGAGCTGAGAGCCAGATCGGAGATTTAAAATGAGATTCAGCTGACAGACAGTGCGGAGATTTGTAAAGAGTGGATGGTGAGAGTCAGCAGATATGTAAAAAGAGCTGGAGCTGAGAGTCAGAGTGGAGATTTATAAAGAGCGGGTGCTGAGAGTCGGAGCGATGATTTTTAAAGAGCAGGAACCGAGAGTCAGAGCAGGGATTTAAAAAGAGTGGGAGATGAGAGTCACAGCAGAGATTTAAAAAGAGCAGGAGCTGAAAGCCAGAGTGGAGATATAAAAAGAGCGGGAACTGAGAGTCAGAGCGGACATTTAAAAAGAGCTGGAGCTGAGAGTCAGAGCGGAGGTTTAAAAAGAGCGGGCGCTGAGAGTCAGAGCAGAGATTTAAAAAGAGCGGGGGCTGTGTCAGAGAGGGAGATTTATAAAGAGCGGGAGCGGAGTGTCAGAGCGGAGATTTAAAAAGAGCAGGTGCTCAGAGTCAGAGCGGTGATTTAAAAAGAGCGTGAGCGCACAATTAGAGCGGAGATATATAAAGAGCCGGAGCTGAGAGCCAAAGTGCAGATTTATAAAGATCGGGAGCTGAGAGCAAGTGCGGAGACTTCTAAAGAGCGTTAGCTGAGAGTCAGAGCCGAGATTTAGAAAGAGCGGGAACCGAGAGTCAGAGCTGAGATTTAAAAAGAGTGGGAGAAGAGAGTCAGAGCGGAGATTTAAAAAGAGTGGGAGCTGAGAGCCAGAGCGGAGATTTATAAAGAGCGGGTGCTGGGAGTCAGATCGGAGATTTATAAAGAGCGTATGCTGAGAGTCAGAGCGGTGATTAATAAAGAGCCGGAACCGAGAGTCAGAGCAGAGATTTAAAAAGAGTGGGAGATGAGAGTCACAGGAGAGATTTAAAAAGAGCAGGAGCTGAGAGTCAGAGCGGAGTTTGAAAAAGAGTGGGAGCTGAGTGTCAGAGCGTAGATTTATAAAGAGCGAAGCTCAGAGCCAGAGCGGAGATTTAAAAGGAGCGGGAGCCGAGAGTCCGAACGGAGTTTTTAAAATTGCGGGATCTGAGAGTCAGAGCGGAAATTAAAAAAGAGCGGGTGCTGAGGCTCAGAGCGTAGATTTATAAAGTGCGCAGCTCAGAGTCAGAGCGGAGATTTAAAGGGAGCGGGAGCTGAATGTCAGAGCGGAGATTTATCAAGAGCGAAGCACAGAGTCAGACCAGAGATTTAAGAGGAGCGGGTGCCGAGAGTCCGAACAGAGTTTTAAAAAGAGCGGGATCTGACAGTCAGAGCGAAAAGTTATAAAGAGCACGATCTGAGAGGCAGAACGGAAATTTAAAAAGAGCGGGATCTGAGAGTCAGAGCAGAGTATTATAAACAGCGGGAGCGGAGGTTCAGAGCGGAGATTTAAAAAGAGTGGGAGCTGAGAGTCAGAGCGGAGATTTATACATAGCTGGAGCTGAGAGTCGGAGCTGAGATTTATTAAGAGCGAAGATCAGAGTCAGAGCGGAGATTTAAAAGGAACAGGAGCCATGGGTCAGAACGGATTTTTAGAAAGAGCGGGATCTGAGAGGCAGTGCGGAAATTTAAAAAGACCGGGAGCTGAGAGTCAGCGCAGAAATTTAAAAAGGGCGGGAGCTGAGAGTAAGAGCGGAAATTTAAAAATAGCGGGAGCTGTGAGTCAGAGTTGAGATTTAAGTAGAGCGGGAGCTGTGAGTCAGAGTTGAAATTTAAGTAGAGCGGGAGCTGAGAGCCAGAGCAAAGATTTAAAAAGAGCTGGAGCTGAGAGCCAGAGCGGAGGTATAAAAAGAGCGGGAGCGGAGAGTCAGAGCAGGTGATTAAAAAGGAGCGGGAGCTGAGATTCATAGCGGAGATTTAAAAAGAGTTGGAGTTGTGAGTCAGAGGGGACATAAAAGTGGAGCGGAGCTGAGAGTCAGAGCGGAGATTTAAGAATAGTGGGAGCTGATAGTCAGAGCGGAGATTTAAAAAGATCGGGAGCTGAGACTCAAAGTGGAGATTTAAAACGAGTGGGAGCTGACGGTCAGAGCGCTGATTTACATAGAGTGTGAGGTGAGAGTCAGAGCGAATGTTTAAAAAGAGCGGAAGCTGAGAGTCAGAGCGGATATTTATGAAGAGCGAAGCTCAGAGTCAAAGCAGTAATTTAAAAGGAGCGGGAGCTGAGAGTCCGAGCGGAAATTTAAAAAGAGCGGAAGCTTAGACTCAGAGTGGAGATTTAAGTAGAGTGGGAGCTGCGAGGCAGAGCGGAGATTTAAAAAGAGCGGGAGCTGAGAGTCAGAGCGGAGTTTAAAAATGAGAGGGAGCTGAGAGTCAGAACGGAGATTTATGAAGAGCGAAGCCCAGAGTCAGAGCGGAGATTTAGAAGGCGCGGGAGCAAAGAGTTCACACAGCATTTTAAAAAGAGAGGTATCTGAGAGTCAGAGCGGAAATTTAAAAAGAGTGTGAGCTGACAGTCAGAGCAGCAGATTTAAGAAGAGATGCAGCTGACAGACAGTGTGGAGATTTATAAAGAGTGGAAGGTGAGAGTCAGCAGATATTTAAAAAGAGCTGGAGCTGAGAGTTAGAGTGGAGATTTAATAAGAGCGGGAGCTGGGACAGAGCGCAATTTTTAAAAAAGCGGGAGCTGAGAGTCAGCAGAGATTTAAAAAGAGCGGGAGCTCGAAGTCAGAGCGGAGATATATAAAGAGCCGGAGCTGAGAGTAAGGTCGGAGATTTATAAAGAGCGCGTGCTGAGAGTCAGAGAGATGATTTTTAAAGAGCGGGATCCGAGAGTCAGAGCAGGGATTTAAAAAGATCGGGAGATGAGAGTCACAGCAGAGATTTAAAAAGAGCAGGAGCTGCGAGCCAGTGTGGAGATTTAAAAAGAGCGGGAACTGAGAGTCAGAGCGGACATTTAAAAATAGTTGGAGCTGAGTCAGAGAGGGAGATTTATAAAGAGGGGGAGCTGAGAGTCAGAGCGGAGAGTTAAAAAGAGCAGGTGCTCAGAGTCAGAGCGGTGATTTAAAAAGAGCGACAGCTCACAGTCAGAGCAGAGATACATAAAGAGCCGGAGCTGAGAGCCAATGTGGAGATTCATAAAGAGCCGGAGCTGAGAGTCAGAGTGGGGATTTATAAAGAGCGGGAGCTGACAGTCAGAGCGAAGATTTAAAAAGAGCGGGAGGTGAGAGTCAGAGCGGAGATTTATAAAGAGCGGGAGCTGAGAGCAAGAGCGGAGACTTCTAAAGAGTGGGAGCTGAGAGTCAGAGCGGAGATTTATAAAGAGCGTGAAACGAGAGTCAGAGCTGAGATTTAAAACGAGCGGGAGATGAGAGCCAGAGCGCTGGTTTAAAAAGAGTGGGAGCTGAGAGCCAGAGCGGAGATATATAAAGAGCGGGTGCTGGGAGTCAGATCGGAGATTTATGAAGAGCGCATGCTGAGAGTCAGAGCGGTGATTTATAAACAACGGGGACCGAGAGCCAGAGCAGAGATTTTCAAAGAGTGGGAGATGAGAGCCAGAGTGGAGATTTAAAAAGAGCAGGAACTGAGAGTCAGAGCGGACATTTAAAAAGAGCTGGAGCTGAGAGTAAGAGCGGAGGTTTAAAAAGAGCGGTGCTGAGTCAGAGACTGAGATTTTTAAAGAACGGGAACTGAGGGTCAGCGCGGAGATTTAAATAGAGTGTGAGCTGAGAGTCAGAGCGGAGATTTAAAAAGAGCAGGAGCTGAGAGTCAGAGCGGAGTTTAAAAAGAGTGGCAGCTGAGTGTCAGAGCGGAGATTTATAAAGAGCGGGAGCTGAGGATCAGGGCGGAGGTTTAAAAAGAGTGGGAGCTGAGGGTCAGATTGTAGATTTATAAAGAGCGAAGCTCAGAATCAGAGCGGAGATTTAAAAGGAGTGGGAGCCGAGAGTCTGAACGGAGTTTTAAAAAGATCGGGATCTGAGAGTCAGAGTGGAAATTTAAAAAGAGCGGGTGCTGAGGGTCAGAGCATAGATTTATAAAGAGAGCAGCTCAGAGTCAGACCGGAGATTTAAAAGGAGCGGGAGCTGACTGTCAGAGATGAGATTTATCAAGAGCGAAGCACAGAGTCAGAGCGGAGATTTAAGAGGAGCGGGTGCCGAGAGTCCGAGCGGAGTTTTAAAAAGAGCGGACCTGACAGTCAGAACGAAAAGTTATAAAGAGCGGGATCTGAGAGTCAGAATGGAAATTTAAAAAGAGCGGGATCTGAGAGTCAGAGCGGAGTATTATTAACAGCGGGAGCTGAGGGTCAGAGCGGAGATTTAAAAAGAGCGGGAGATGAGAGTCACAGCATAGATTTATAAAGAGCAGGAGCTGACAGTCAGAGCGGAGATTTAAAAAAAGCGGGAGCTGAGAGTCAGAGCGGCAGATTTAAAAAGAACGGGAGCTGAGAGCCAGATCGGAGATTTAATAAGAGATTCAGCTGACAGACAGTGCGGAGATTTGTAAAGAGTGGAAGGTGAGAGTCAGCAGATATTTAAAAAGAGCTGGAGCTGAGAGTCAGAGTGGAGATTAAAAAAAGAGCTGGAGCTGAGAATCAGGGTGGAGATTTAAAACAGTGGGAGCGGAGAGTCAGAGCGGAGATTTATAAAGAGAGTGAGCTGAGAGACAGAGCAGAGATTTATAAAGAGCGGGAGCTTAGATCAGATCGGAGATTTCTAAAGAGCGGGAGCAGAGAGTCAGCAGAGATTTATAAAGAGCGGGAGCTGCGAGACCGAGCGGACATTTAAAAAGATCGGGAGATGAGAGTCACAGCAGAGATTTAAAAAGAGCAGGAGCTGAGAGTCAGAGCAGAGATTTAAAAAGAGCTGGAGCAGAGAATCAGAGCGGAGATTTAAAAAGAGTGGAAGTTGAGAGTCAGCAGATATTTAAAAAGAGCTGGAGCTGAGAGTCAGAGTGGAGATTTAATAAGAGCAGGAGCTGGGACAGAGCGCAGATTTAAAAAGAGCGGGAGATGTGTGTAAGCAGTGATTTAAAAAGAGCGGGAGCTCTAAGTCAGTGCGGAGATTTATAAAGAGCGGGAGCTGAGAGCCAAAGCCGAGATTTATAAAGGGCGTGAGCTGAGAGCCAGAACGGAGATATATAAAGAGCCGGAGCTGAGATTCAGATCGGAGAATTATAAAGAGCGGGAGCTGAGACTCAGAGCGAAGATTTAAAAAGAACGGGTGATGAGAGTCACAGCAGAGATTTATAAAGAGCAGGAGCTGAGAGTCAGAGAGGAGATTTTAAAAAAGCGGGAGCTGAGAGTCAGAGCGGCAGATTTAAAAAGAATGGGAGCTGAGAGCCAGATCGGAGATTTAAAAAGAGATTCAGCTGACAGACAGTGCGGAGATGTGTAAAGAGTGGAAGTTGAGAGTCAGCAGATATTTAAAAAGAGCTGGATTTGAGAGTCTGAGTGGAGATTTAATAAGAGCTGGAGCAGGGACAGAGCGCAGATTTAAAAAGAGCAGGAGATGTGTGTAAGCAGTGATTTAAAAAGAGCGGGAGCTCTAAGTCAGTGCGGAGATTTATAAAGAGCGGGAGCTGAGAGCCAATGCCGAGATTTATAAAGGGCGTGAGCTGAGAGCCAGAACGGAGATATATAAAGAGCCGGAGCTGAGATTCAGATTGGAGAATTATAAAGAGCGGGAGCTGAGACTCAGAGCGAAGATTTAAAAAGAACGGGTGATGAGAGTCACAGCAGAGATTTATAAAGAGCAGGAGCTGAGAGTCAGAGAGGAGATTTAAAAAAAGCGGGAGCTGAGAGTCAGAGCGGCAGATTTAAAAAGAATGGGAGCTGAGACCCAGATCGGAGATTTAAAAAGAGATTCAGCTGACAGACAGTGAGGAGATTTGTAAAGAGTGGAAGTTGAGAGTCAGCAGATATTTAAAAAGAGCTGGAGCTGAGAGTCAGAGTGGAGATTTAATAAGAGCGGGAGCTGGGACAGAGCGCAGATTTAAAAAGAGCGGGAGCTGAGTGTCAGCAGAGATATAAAAAGAGCGGGAGCTAGAAGTCACAGCGGAGATATATAAAGAGCCGGAGCTGAGAGTCAGTGCGATGATTTTTAAAGAGCGGGAACCGAGAGTCAGAGCAGGGATTTAAAAAGAGTGGGAGATGAGAGTCACAGCAGAGATTTAAAAAGAGCAGGCGCTGCAAGCCAGAGTGGAGATTTAAAAAGAGCGGGAACTGAGAGTCAGAGAGGACATTTAAAAAGTGCTTGAGCTGAGAGTCAGAGCGGAGGTTTAAAAAGAGCGGGTGCTGAGAGTCAGAGCGGAGATTTAAAAAGAGCGGGGGCTGAGTCAGAGAGGGAGATTTATAAAGAGCGGGAGCTGAGTGTCAGAGCGGAGATTTAAAAAGAGCAGGTGCTCAGAGTCAGAACGGTGATTTAAAAAGAACGTGAGCTCACAATCAGAGCGGAGATATTTAAAGAGCCGGAGCTGAGAGCCAAAGTGGAGATTTATAAAGATCGTGAGCTGAGAGCAAGAACGGAGACTTCTAAAGAGCGTTAGCTGAGAGTCAGAGCCGAGATTTAGAAAGAGCGGGAACCGAGAGTCAGAGTGGAGATTTAAAAAGAGTGGGAGCTGAGAGCCAGAGCGGAGATTTATAAAGAGTGGGTGCTGGGAGTCAGATCGGAGATTTATAAAGAGCGCATGCTGAGAGTCAGAGCGGTGATTTATAAAGAGCCGGAACCGAGAGTCAGAGCAGAGATTTAAAAAGAGTGGGAGATGAGAGTCACAGGAGAGATTTAAAAAGAGCGGGTGCTAAGAGTCAGAGCGGAGATTTAAAAAGAACGGGAGCCGAGAGTCCAAACGGAGTTTTAAAAAGATCGGGATCTGAGAGTCAGAGTGGAAATTTAAAAAGAGCGGGTGCTGAGGGTCAGAGCATAGATTTATAAAGAGCGCAGCTCAGAGTCAGAGCGGAGATTTAAAAGGAGCGGGAGCTGAATGTCAGAGCGGAGTTTTATCAAGAACGAAGCACAGAGTCATAGCAGAGATTTAAGAGGAGAGGGTGCCGAGAGTCCGAACGGAGTTTTAAAAAGAGCGGGATCTGACAGTCAGAATGAAAAGTTATAAAGAGCGGGATCTGAGAGTCAGAACGGAAATTTAAAAAGAGCGCGATCTGAGAGTCAGAGCGGAGTATTATTAACAGCGGGAGCTGAGGGTCAGAGCGGAGATTTAAAAAGAGCGGGAGATGAGAGTCACAGCATAGATTTATAAAGACCAGGAGCTGAGAGACAGAGCGGAGGTTTTAAAAAGCGGGAGCTGAGAGTCAGAGCGGCAGATTTAAAAAGAACGGGAGCTGAGAGCCAGAGCAGAGATTTAAAAAGAGCTGGAGAAGAGAGTCAGAGCGGAGATTTAAAAGCAGCTGGAGCAGAAAGTCAGAGCCGTGATTTATAATGAGCGGGAGCTGAGAGTCAGAGCGGAGATTTTAAAAAAGCGTGAGCGGAGAGTCAGAGCGGCAGATTTAAAAAGATGCAGCTGACAGGCAGTGTGGAGATTTATAAAGAGTGGAAGGTGAGAGTCAGCAGATATTTAAAAAGAGCTGGATTTGAGAGTCTGAGTGGAGATTTAATAAGAGCGGGAGCAGGGACAGAGCGCAATTTTAAAAAGAGCGGGAGCTGAGAATCAGCAGAGATTTAAAAAGAGCCGGAGCTCGAAGTCAGAGCGGAGATATATAAAGATCCGGAGCTGAGAGTCAGATTGGAGATTTATAAAGAGCGCGTGCTGAGAGTCAGAGCAATGATTGTTAAAGAGCGGGAACCGAGAGACAGTGCAGGGAATTAAAAAGAGCGGGAGATGAGAGTCACAGCAGAGATTTAAAAAGTGCAGGAGCTGAGAGCCAGTGTGGAGATTTAAAAAGAGCGGGAACTGGGAGTCAGAGCGGACATTTAAAAAGAGTTGGAGCTGAGTCAGAGAGGGAGATTTATAAAGAGGGGGAGCTGAGAGTCAGAGCGGAGATTTAAAAAGAGCGGGATCTGAGAGTCAGAGTGGAGTATTATTAACAGCGGGAGCTGAGGGTCAGAGCGGAGATTTCAAAAGAGCGGGAGATGAGAGTCACAGCATAGATTTATAAAGACCAGGAGCTGAGAGACAGAGCGGAGGTTTTAAAAAGCGGGAGCTGAGAGTCAGAGCGGCAGATTTAAAAAGAACGGGAGCTGAGAGCCAGAGCAGAGATTTAAAAAGAGTTGGAGCTGAGTCAGAGAGGGAGATTTATAAAGAGAGGGAGCGAAGAGTCAGAGCGGAGATTTAAATAGAGCAGGTGCTCAGAGTGAGAGCGGTGATTTAAAAAGAGCGTGAGCTCACAGTCAGAGCGGAGATATTTAATGAGCCGGAGCTGAGAGCCAAAGTGGAGATTCATAAAGAGCCGGAGCTGAGAGTCTTAGTGGGGATTTATAAAGAGCGGGAGCTGAGAGTCAGAGCGGAGATTTAAAAAGAGCTGGAGCTGAGAATCAGAGCGATGATTTAAAAAGAGCGGGATCTGAGAGTCAGAGCGGAGATTTATAAAGAGCGGGAGCTGAGAGCAAGAGCGGAGACTTCTAAAGAGCGGGAGCTGAGAGTCAGAGCGGAGATTTATAAAGACCGCGAAACCAGAGTCAGAGCTGAGATTTAAAAAGAGCGGGAGATGAGAGCCAGAGCGGAGATTTAAAAAGAGTGGGAGCTGAGAGCCAGAGCGGAGATTTATAAAGAGCGGGTCCTGGGAGTCAGATCGGAGATTTAGAAAGAGCGCATGCTGAGAGTCAGAGCGGTGAGTTATAAAGAACGGGGACCGAGAGTCAGAGCACAGATTTAAAAACAGTGAGAAATGACAGCCAGAGTGGAGATTTAAAAAGAGCCGGAACTGAGAGTCAGAGCGGACATTTAAAAAGAGCTAGAGCTGAGAGTATGAGCGGAGGTTTAAAAAGAGCTGTGCTGATTCAGAGAGGGAGATTTATAAAGAACGGGAACTGAGGGTCAGCGCGGAGATTTAAACAGAGTGTGAGCTGAGAGTCAGAGCGGAGGTTTAAAAAGAGCAGGAGCTGAGAGTCAGAGCGGAGTTTTAAAAAGAGTGGGAGCTGAGTGTCAGAGCGGAGATTTATAAAGAGCGGGAGCTGAGGATCAGGGCGGAGGATTAAAAAGAGCGGGTGCTGAGGGTCAGAGTGTAGATTTATAAAGAGCGAGGCTCAGAGCAGAGATTTAAAAGGAGCGGGAGCTGAATGTCAGAGCGGAGATTTATCAAGAGCGAAGCACAGAGTCAGAGCGTAGATTTAAGATGAGCGGGTGCCGAGAGTCCGAACGGAGTTTTAAAAGGAGCGGGATCTGACAGTTAGAACAAAAAGTTATAAAGAGCAGGATCTAAGAGTCAGAACGGAAATTTAAAGAGAGCGGGATCTGAGAGTCAGAGCGGAGTATTATAAACAGCGGGAGCTGAAGGTCAGAGCGGAGATTTAAAAAGAGTGGGAGCTGAGAGTCAGAGCGGAGATTTAAAAAGAGTGGGAGCTGAGAGTCAGGGCGGAGATTTAAAAAGAGTGAGAGCTGAGAGTTAGAGCGGAGATTTATACATAGCGGGAGCTGAGGGTCGGAGCTGAGATTTATAAAGAGCGAAGATCAGAGTCAGAGCGGGGATTTAAAAGGAACAGGAGCCATGGGTCAGAACGGATTTTTAGAAAGAGCGGGATCTGAGAGGCAGTGCGGAAATTTAAAAAGTGCGGGAGTTGAGAGTCAGCGCGGAAATTTAAAAAGGGTGGGAGCTGAGAGTCTGAGCGGAAATTTAAAAAGAGCGGTAGCTGTGAGTCAGAGTTGAGATTTAAGTAGAGCGGGAACTGTGAGTCAGAGTTGAGATTTAAGTACAGCGGGAGCTGAGAGCCAGAGCAAAGATTTAAAAAGAGCTGGAGCTGAGAGCCAGAGCGGAGGTATAAAAAGAGCGGGAGCGGAGAGTCAGAGCGGGTGATTAAAAAGGAGCCGGAGCTGAGAGTCATAGCAGAGATTTTAAAAGAGTTGGAGTTGTGAGTCAGATGGGAGATAAAAGTGGAGCGGAACTGAGAGTTATAGCGGAGATTTAAGAATAGTGGGAGCTGATAGTCAGAGCGGAGCTTTAAAAGAGCGGGAGCTGAGACTCAAAGTGGAGATTTAAAACGTGTGGGAGCTGACGGTCAGAGCGCAGATTTAAATAGAGTGTGAGGTGAGAGTCAGAGCGAAAGTTTAAAAAGAGCGGAAGCTGAGAGTCAGAGCGGAGATTTATGAAGAGCGAAGCTCAGAGCCAGAGCGGTAATTTAAAAAGAGCGGGAGCTGAGAGCCAGAGCGGAGATTTAAAAAGAGCGGGAGCTGAGAGTCAGAGCGGAGATTTATAAAGAGCGGGAGCTGAGGGATGAGCGGAGAATTAAAAAGAGCGGCAACTGTTAGTCAGAGCGGAGTTTTAAAACGAGAGGGAGCTGAGAGTCAGAACGGAGATTTATAACGAGCGAAGAACAGAGTCAGAGCGGAGATTTAAAAGGAACAGGAGCCATG
Organism: Scyliorhinus torazame; assembly: GCF_047496885.1. Lineage (NCBI taxonomy): Eukaryota > Metazoa > Chordata > Chondrichthyes > Carcharhiniformes > Scyliorhinidae > Scyliorhinus > Scyliorhinus torazame. The sequence continues at coordinate 358,973,121 of NC_092709.1, read as the reverse complement.
GGTCCGAACGGATTTTTAGAAAGAGCGGGATCTGAGAGGCAGTACGGAAATTTAAAAAGAGCGGGAGCTGAGATTCAGCGCGGAAATTTAAAAAGGGCGGGAGCTGAGAGTATGAGCAGAAATTTAAAAAGTGCGGAAGCTCTGAGTCAGAGTTGAGATTTAAGTAGAGCGGGAGTTGTGAGTCAGAGTTGAGATTTACGTAGAGCGGGAGCTGAGAGCCAGAGCAAAGATTTAAAAGAGCTGGAGCTGAGAGCCAGAGCAGAGATATAAAAAGAGCGGGACAAGAGAGCTTAGAAAGAGTGGGAGCTAAGAGCCAGAGCGGAGGTATAAAAAGAGCGGGAGCGGAGAGTTGGAGCGGGTGATTAAAAAGGAGGGGGAGCTGAGAGTCATAGCGGAGATTTAAAAAGAGTTGGAGTTGTGAGTCAGAGGGGAGATAAAAGTGGAGCGGATCTGAGAGTCAGAGCGGAGATTTAGGAATAGTGGGAGCTGATAGTCAGAGCGGATATTTAAAAAGAGTGGGAGCTGAGACTCAAAGTGGAGATTTAAAACGAGTGGGAGCTGACGGTCAGAGCGCAGATTTAAATAGAGTGTGAGGTGAGCGTCAGAGCGAATGTTTAAAAAGACCGGAAGCTGAGAGTCAGAGCGGGGATTTATAAAGAGCGGGAGCTGAGGGATGAGCAGAGATTTAAAAAGAGAGGGAACTGATAGTCTGAGCGGAATTTTAAAACGAGAGGGAGCTGAGAGTCAGAACGGAGATTTATAAAGGGCGAAGCCCAGAGTCAGAGCGGAGATTTAAAAGGAGCGGGAGCAAAGAGTTCGAACGGCATTTTAAAAAGAGAGGGAACTTAGAGTCAGAGCGGCAGATTTAAAAAGAGATGCAGCTGACAGACAGTGTGGAGATTTATAAAGAGTGGAAGGTGAGAGTCAGCAGATATTTAAAAAGAGCTGGCGCTGAGAGTCAGAGTGGAGATTTAATAAGAGCGGGAGCTGGGACAGAGCGCAATTTTAAAAAGAGCGGGACTGTGAGTCGGCAGAGATTTAAAAAGAGCGGGAGCTCAAAGTAAGAGCGGAGATATATAAAGAGCCGGAGCTGAGAGTAAGATCGGAGATTTATAAAGAGCGCGTGCTGAGAGTCAGAGCGATGATTTTTAAAGAGCGGGAACCGAGAGTCAGAGCAGGGTTTTAAATAGATCGGGAGATGAGAGTCACAGCAGAGATTTAGAAAGAGCAGGAGCTGAGAGCCAGTGTGGAGATTTAAAAAGAGCGGGAACTGAGAGTCAGAGCGGACATTTAAAAAGAGTTGGAGCTGAGTCAGAGAGGGAGATTTATACATAGCGGGATAGGGTCGGAGCGGAGATTTATAAAGAGCGAAGATCAGAGTCAGAGCGGAGATTTAAAAGGAACAGGAGCCATGGGTCCGAACGGATTTTTAGAAAGAGCGGGATCTGAGAGGCAGTACGGAAATTTAAAAAGAGCGAGAGCTGAGAGTCAGCGCGGAAATTTAAAAAGGGCGGGAGCTGAGAGTATGAGCAGAAATTTAAAAAGAGCGGGAGCTGTGAGTCAGAGTTGAGATTTAAGTAGAGCGGGAGTTGTGAGTCAGAGTTGAGATTTACGTAGAGCGGGAGCTGAGAGCCAGAGCAAAGATTTAAAAGAGCTGGGGCTGAGAGCCAGAGCAGAGATATAAAAAGAGCGGGACATGAGAGCTTAAAAAGAGTGGGAGCTAAGAGCCAGAGCGGAGGTATAAAAAGAGCGGGAGCGGAGAGTCAGAGCGGGTGATTGAAAAGGAGGGGGAGCTGAGAGTCATATCGGAGATTTAAAAAGAGTTGGAGTTGTGAGTCAGAGGGGAGATAAAAGTGGAGCGGATCTGAGAGTCAGAGCGGAGATTTAAAAAGAGCGGGAACAGAGTGTCAGAGCGGACATTTAAAAAGAGTTGGAGCTGAGTCAGAGAGGGAGATTTATACATAGCTGGAGCTGAGGGTCCGAGCGGAGATTTATAAAGAGCGAAGATCAGAGTCAGAGCGGAGATTTAAAAGGAACAGGAGCCATGGGTCCGAACAGATTTTTAGAAAGAGCGGGATCTGAGAGGCAGTGCGGAAATTTAAAAAGGGAGGGAGCTGAGAGTATGAGCAGAAATTTAAACAGAGCGGGAGCTGAGATTCAGAGCAGAGATATAAAAAGAGCGGGACATGAGATCTTACAAAGAGTGGGAGCTAAGAGCCAGAGCGGAGGTATAAAAAGAGCGGGAGCGGAGAGTCAGAGTGGGTGATTAAAAAAGAGCGGGAGCTTAGAGTCATAGCGGAGATTTAAAAAGAGTTGGAGTTGTGAGTCAGAGGGGAGATAAAAGTGGAGCGGAGCTGAGAGTCAGAGCGGAGATTTAAGAATATTGGGAGCTGATAGTCAGAGCGGAGATTTAACAAGAGCGGGTGCTGAGACTCAAAGTGGAGATTTAAAACGAGTGGGAGCTGACGGTCAGAGCGCAGATTTAAATATAGTGTGAGGTGAGAGACAGAGCGAATGTTTAAAAAGAGCGGAAGATGAGAGTCAGAGCGGAGATTTATAAAGAGCGGGAGCTGAGGGCGGGCGGAGATTTAAAAAGAGCGGGAACTGATAGTCAGAGCGGAGTTTTAAAACGAGAGGGAGCTGAGAGTCAGAACGGAGATTTATAAAGGGCGAAGCCCAGAGTCAGAGCGGAGATTTAAAAGAAGCGGGAGCAAAGAGTTCGAACGGCATTTTAAAAAGAGAGAGATCTGAGAGTCAGAGCGGAAATTTAACAAGAGCCGGAGCTGAGAGTCAGAGCGGAAATTTAAAAAGAGCTGGAGCTGAGAGTCAGAGCGGAGATTTTTAAAAAGCGTGAGCTGAGAGTAAGAGCGGCAGATTTAAAAAGAGATGCAGCTGACAGACAGTGTGGAGATTTATAAAGAGTGGAAGGTGAGAGTCAGCAGATTTTTAAAAAGAGCTGGAGCTGAGAGTCAGAGTGGAGATTTAATAAGAGCGGGAGCTGGGACAGAGCGCAATTTTAAAAAGAGCAGGAGCTGTGAGTCGGCAGAGATTTAAAAAGAGCGGGAGCTCGAAGTCAGAGGGGAGATATATAAAGAGCCGGAACTGAGAGTAAGATCGGAGACTTATAAAGAGAGCGTGCTGAGAGTCAGAGCGATGATTTTTAAAGAGCGGGAACCGAGAGTCAGAGCAGGGATTTAAAAAGATCGGGAGATGAGAGTCACAGCAGAGATTTCAAAAGAGCAGGAGCTGAGAGCCAGTGTGGAGATTTAAAACGAGCGGGAACTGAGAGTCAGAGCAGAGATTTAAAAAGAGCAGGTGCTCAGAGTCAGAGCGGTTATTTAAAAAGAGCGACAGCTCACAGTCAGAGCAGAGATATTTAAAGATCCGCAACTGAGAAGCAAAGTGGAGATTCATAAAGAGCCGGAGCTGAGAGTCAGAGTGGGGATTTATAAAGAGCGGGAACTGAGAGTCAGAGCGAAGATTTAAAAAGAGCGGGAGCTGAGAGTCAGAGGGGAGATTTATAAAGAGTGGGAGCTGAGAGCAAGAGCGGAGACTTCTAAAGAGCGGGAGCTGAGAGTCAGAGCGGAGATATATAAAGAGCGGGAAACGAGAGTCAGAGCTGAGATTTAAAAAGAGTGGGAGCTGAGAGCCAGAGCGGAGATTTATAAAGAGCGGGTGCTGGGAGTCAGATCGGAGATTTATGAAGAGCGCATGCTGAGAGTCAGAGCGGTGATTTATAAAGAAGGGGACCGAGAGCGACAGCAGAGATTTAAAAAGAGTGGGAGATGAGTGCCAGAGTGGAGATTTAAAAAGAGCAGGAACTGAGAGTCAGAGCGGACATTTAAAAAGAGCTGGAGCTGAGAGTAAGAGCGGAGGTTTAAAAAGAGCGGTGCTGAGTCAGAGAGGGAGATTTATAAAGAACGGGAACTGAGGGTCAGCACGGAGATTTAAATAGAGTGTGAGCTGAGAGTCAGAGCGGAGGTTCAAAAAGAGCAGGAGCTGAGAGTCAGAGCGGGGATTTAAAAAGAGTGGGAGCTTAGTGTCAGAGCGGAGATTTATAAAGAGCGGGAGCTGAGGAACAGGGCGGAGGTTTAAAAAGAGTGGGAGCTGAGGGTCAAATCGTAGATTTATAAAGAGCGAAGCTGAGAGTCAGAGCGGAGATTTAAAAGTAGCGGGAGCCGTGAGTCCGAACGGCGTTTGAAAAAGAGCGGGATTTGAGAGTCAGAGTGGAAATTTAAAAAGAGCGGGTGCTGAGGGTCAGAGCGTAGATTTATCAAGAGCGAAGCACAGAGTCAGAGCGGAGTTTTAACAGGAGTGGGTGCCGAGAGTCCAAACGGAGTTTTAAAAAGAGCGGGATCTGACAGTCAGAACAAGAAGTTATAAAAAGCGGGATCTGAGAGTCAGAATGGAAATTTAATAAGAGCGGGATCTGAGAGTCAGAGCGGAGTATTATTAACAGCGGGAGCTGAGGGTCAGAGCGGAGATTTAAAAAGAGTGGGAGCTGAGAGTCAGAGCAGAGATTTAAAAAGAGCGGGAGCTGAGAGTCAGGGTGGAGATTTAAAAAGAGTGGGAGCTGAGGGTCGGAGCGGAGATTTATTAAGAGCGAAGATCAGAGTCAGAGCGGAGATTTAAAAGGAACAGGAACTGAGAGTCAGAGCGGACATTTAAAAAGAGCTGGAGCTGAGAGTAAGAGCGGAGGTTTAAAAAGAATATGAGCTGAGAGTTAGAGCGGAGTTTAACAAAGAGTGGGAGCTGAGTGTCAGAGCGGAGATTTATAAAGAGCGGGAGCTGAGGATCAGGGCGGAGGTTTAAAAAGAGTGGGAGCTGAGGGTCAGAGCGTAGATTTATAAAGAGCGAAGCTGAGAGCCAGAGCGGAGATTTAAAAGGAGCAGGAGCCGAGAGTCCGAACGGAGTTTTAAAAATTGCGGGATATGAGAGTCAGAGCGGAAATTTAAAAAGAGCGGGTGCTGAGACTCAAAGTGGAGATTTATGAAGAGCGAAGCTTCGAGTCAGAGCGGTAATTTAAAAAGAGCGGGAGCTGAGAATCAGAGCGGAGATTTATAAAGAGCGGGAGCTGAGGGATGAGCGGGGATTTAAAAAGAGCGGCAACTGATAGTCAGAGCGGAGTTTTAGAACGAGAGGGAGCTGAGAGTCAGAACAGAGAGTTATAAAGAGCGAAGCCCAGAGTCAGAGCGGAGATTTAAAAGGAGCGGGAGCAAAGAGTTCAAACGGCATTTTAAAAAGAGAGGGAACTGAGAGTCAGAGTGGAAATTTAAAAAGAGCGGGTGCTGTGGGTCAGAGCGTAGATATATAAAGAGCGAAGCTCAGAGTCAGAGCGGAGATTTAAAAGGAGCGGGAGCTGAATGTCAGAGCGGAGATTTATCAAGAGCGAAGCACAGAGTCAGAGCGGAGTTTTAAGAGGAGTGGGTGCCGAGAGTCCAAACGGAGTTTTAAAAAGAGCGGGATCTGACAGTCAGAACAAGAAGTTATAAAAAGCGGGATCTGAGAGTCAGAATGGAAATTTAATAAGAGCGGGATCTGAGAGTCAGAGCGGAGTATTATTAACAGCGGGAGCTGAGGGTCAGAGCGGAGATTTAAAAAGAGTGGGAGCTGAGAGTCAGAGCGGAGATTTAAAAAGAGCGGGAGCTGAGAGTCAGGGTGGTGATTTAAAAAGAGTGGGAGCTGAGGGTCGGGGCAGAGATTTATAAAGAGCGAAGATCAGAGTCAGAGCGGAGATTTAAAAAGAGTGGGAGCTGAGTGTCAGAGCGGTGATTTATAAAGAACGGGTACCGAGAGCCAGAGCAGAGATGTAAAAAGTGTGGGAGATGAGAGCCAGAGTGGAGATTTAAAAAGAGCAGGAACTGTGAGTCAGAGCGGACAAGTAAAAAGAGCTGGAGCTGAGAGTAAGAGCAGAGGTTTAAAAAGAGCGGTGCAGAGTCAGAGAGGGAGATTTATAAAGAACGGGAACTGAGGGTCAGCGCGGAGGTTTAAAAAGAGTGGGAGCTGAAAGTCAGAGCGTAGATTTATAAAGAGCGAAGCTCAGAGACAGATTGGAGATTCATAAGGAGCGGGAGCTGAATGTCAGAGCGGAGATTTATCAAGAGCAAAGCACAGATTCAGAGCGGAGATTTAAGAGGAGTGGGTGCTGAGAGTCCGAACGGCGTTTTAAAAAGAGCGGGATCTGAGAGTCAGAGTGCAAATTTAAAAAGAGCGGGTGCTGAGGGTCAGAGCGTAGATTTATAAAGAGCGAAGCTCGGAGTCAGAGCGGAGATTTAAAAGGAGCGGGAGCTGAATGTCAGAGCGGAGATTTATCAAGAGCGAAGCACAGAGTCAGAGCGGAGATTTAAAAAGAGTGGGAGCAGTGTGTCAGAGCGGTGATTTATAAAGAACGGGGTCCGAGAGCCAGAGTCAGAACAAAAAGTTACAAAGAGCGGGATCTGAGAGTCAGAATGGAAATTATAAAAGAGCGGGATCTGAGAGTCAGAGCGGAGTGTTATTAACAGCGGGAGCTGAGGGTCAGAGCGGAGATTTAAAAAGAGTGGGAGCTGAGATTCAGAGCGGAGATTTAAAAAGAGCAGGAGCTGAGAATCAGGGTGGAGGTTTAAAAAAGTGGGAGCTGAGGGTCAGAGCGTAGATTTATAAAGAGCGAAGCTCAGAGCCAGAGCGGAGATTTAAGAGGAGCAGGTGCCGACAGTCCGAACGGAGTTTTAAAAAGAGCGGGATCTGACTGTCAGAACGAAAAGTTATAAAGAGCACGATCCGAGAGTCATAACGGAAATTTAAAAAGAGCGGGATCTGAGAGTCAGAGCAGAGTATTATAATCAGCGGGAGCGGAGGGTCAGAGCGGAGATTTAAAAAGAGTGGGAGCTGAGAGTCAGAGCGGAGATTTAAAAAGAGCGGGAGCTGAGACTCAAAGTGGAGATTTAAAACGAGTGGGAGCTGACGGTCAGAGCGCAGGTTTAAATAGAGTGTGAGCTGAGAGTCGCAGCGAAGGTTTAAAAAGAGTGGAAGCTGAGAGTCAGAGCGGAGAATTATCAAGAGCGGGAGATGAGGTACAGAACGGAGATTTAAAAAGAGCTGAGAGTCAGAGCGGCAATTTATAAATAGCGGGAGCTGAGGGTCAGAGCGGAGATTTATAAAGAGCAAAGCTCAGAGTCAGTGCGGAAAGTTAAAAAGTGCTGGAGCTGAGAGTCAGAGTGGAAATTTAAAAAGAGCGGAAGCTTAGAGTTAGAGTGGAGATTTAAGTAGAGTGGGAGCTGAGAGCCAGAGCGGAGATTTAAAAAGAGCGGGAGCTGAGAGTCAGAGCGGAGATTTATAAAGAGCGGGAGCTGAGGATAAGAGCGGAGATTTAAAAAGAACAGGAGCTGATAATCAGAGCGGAGATTTAAAATGAGAGGGAGCTGAGAGTCAGAACGGAGATTTATAAAGAGCGAAGCCCAGAGACAGAGCGGAGATTTAAAAGGAGCGGGAGCCAAGAGTTTGAACGGCGTTTAAAAAAGAGAGGGATCTGAGAGTCTTAGCGGAAATTTAAAAAGAGCGGGAGCTGAGTGTCAGAGTGGAAATTTAAAAAGAGCTGGAGCTGAGAGCCAGAGCGGAGATATAAAAAGAGCGGGAGCTGAGGGATTAAAAAGAGTGGGAGCTAAGATCCAGAGCGGAGGTTTAAAAAGAGCGGGAGCGAAGAGTCAGAGCGGGTGATTAAAATTTTAAAAAGAGCGGGAGCTGATAGTCAGAGCGGAGTTTTAAAAACAGCGGGAGCTGAGAGTCAGAGCGGAGATTTATCAAGAGCGGGAGCTGAGGGTCAGAGCGGAGGTTTAAAAAGAGTGGGAGCTGAGTGTCAGAGCGGAGATTTAAGAAGAGCGGGAGCTGAGAGTCAGAGCGGAGATTTAAAAAGAGTGGGAGCTGAGAGTCAGAGCGGAGATTTAAAAAGAGTAGGAGCTGAGGGTCAGAGCAGAGGTTTAAAAAGAGTGGGAGCTGAGAGTCAGAGCGGAGATTGAAAAAGAGTGAGAGCTAAGAGTCAGAGCGCAGATTTATAAAGAGCAGGAGCTGAGGGTCAGAGCGGAGATTGAAAAAGAGCGGGAGCTGAGAGCCAGAGCGGAGATTTATAAAGAGCGAAGCCCAGAGACAGAGCGGAGATTTAAAAGGAGCGGGAGCCAAGAGTTCGAACGGCGTTTTAAAAAGAGAGGGATCTGAGAGTCTTAGCGGAAATTTAAAAAGAGCGGGAGCTGAGAGTCAGAGTGGAAATTTAAAAAGAGCTGGAGCTGAGAGCTAGAGCGGAGATATAAAAAGAGCGGGAGCTGAGGGATTAAAAAGAGTGGGAGCTAAGATCCAGAGCAGAGGCTTAAAAAGAGCGGGAGCGAAGAGTCTGAGCGGGTGATTAAAATTTAAAATGAGCTGGAGCTGAGAGCTAGAGCGGGGATATAAAAAGAGCGGGAGCTGAGGGATTAAAAAGAGCGTGAGCTGATAGTCAGAGCGGAGTTTTAAAAACAGCGGGAGCTGAGAGTCAGAGCGGAGATTTATCAAGAGCGGGAGCTGAGGGTCAGAGCGGAGGTTTAAAAAAAGTGGGAGCTGAGTGTCAGAGCGGAGATTTAAAAAGAGCGGGAGCTGAGAGTCAGAGCGGAGATTTAAAAAGTGTGGGAGCTGAGAGTCAGAGCGGAGATTTAAAAAGAGCGGGAGCTGAGGGTCAGAGCAGAGGTTTAAAAAGAGTGGGAGCTGAGAGTCAGAGCCGAGATTGAAAAAGAGTGGGAGCTAAGAGTCAGAGCGGAGATTTATAAAGAGCAGGAGCTGAGGGTCAGAGCGGAGATTTAAAAAGAGCGGGAGCTGAGAGCCAGAGCGGAGATTTAAAAACAGCTGAAGCTGAGAGCAAGAGCGGAATTTAAAAAGAGCTGGAGCTGAGAGCCAGAGCGGAGATATAAAAAGAGCGGGAGCTTAGAGTCAGAGTGGAGATTTAAGTAGAGCGGGAGCTGAGAGCAGAGCGGTGGTTTAAAAAGAGTGGGAGCTGATAGTCAGAGCGGAGATTTATGAAGAGCGGGAGCTGAGGGTCAGAGCGGAGATTTATAAAGAGCGAAGCTCAGAGTCAGAGCAGAGTTTTAAAAAGAGCGGGATCTGAGAGTCAGAGTGGAAATTTAAAAAGAGCGGGAGCTGAGAGTCAGAGCGGAAATTTAAAAAGAGCGGGAGCTGAGTGTCAGAGCGTAGATTTATAAAGAGCAGGAGCTGATAGTCAGAGCGCAGATTTAAAAAGAGTGGGAGCTGAGAGTCAGAGCGGAAATTTAAAAAGAGTGGGAGCTGAGAGTCAGAGCGGAAATTTAAAAAGAGCGGGAGCTGAGAGTCAGAGCGCAGATTTAAAAAGAGCAGGAGCTGTGGTCCAATGTCTATTCTTGCCTCTCGCTTACCTATAATCTGTCAAAAAATCTCATACTATCTTCTTTCTATTACTAGGTACCTCACATTCATATTTCATCTTCACCCCCTTATCAGGACATCTAATCACCCTGCTTTTTTAAATCTCCGCTCTGACTCAGCTCCTGCTCTTTATAAATCTCCGCTCTGACTCACAGCTCTCTCTCTTTTTAAATCTCCGCTCTGACTCTCAGCTCTCGCTCTTTGTAAATCTTAGTTGTCCTCTGCGTGTTTTTACAGGCATCCCAATAATCTGCCTTGCACCTAAACCTCGCCATTTTGTACGCTTTTTTCTTTGCTTTTATGCTGCCCTTGATTTACCTCGTCAACCATGGATGCCTCGTCCTCTACTTAGCATGTTTCCTCATCCTTGGGATGAATTTCTGTTGTGCCTCCATAATAACCCCCAAAAACTCCTGTCATTGCTGTTCCACTGTCTTCCCCGTAAAGTTCCTTTTCCAATCAACTCTGGCCAGCTCCTCCCTCATGTCTTTGTAGTTACCCTTATTTAATTGTAATACCGTTACATCTGATTCCAGCTTCTCCCTCTCAAACTGCCGGTTTTTTAAAAATGTGTTCACGGGACGTGGGGTCGCAGGCTGTGCCAGCATTTATTGCCCATCCCTATTTGCCCTTGAGGGGACAGTTAAAAGTCAACCACTTTGTTGTGGGTCTGGAATCACATGTAGGCCAGGCCAGGTAAGGACGGCAGATTTCCTTCCCTGAAGGACTTTAGTGAACCAGATGGATTTTTCCGACAATCGACAATGTTTTAATTCAAGTTTTTTAATGAATTCAGATTTCACCATCTGCAGTGGTGGGATTTGAACCTGGGACCCCAGAGCATTAGACTGGGTTTACTCGTTGAGTGACAGTACCACTACTCCACCTTCTCCCCTGTTGGATTCGAACACATTGTGGTCACTGCTCCCTAAGGGTTCCTTCACCTTAAGTTCCCTAATCAAGTCTGCCTCGTTACACATCACCAAATCCAGAATTGCTTGTATCCTAGCAGGCTCTCCCACAAGCCGCTCCAAAAAAACATCTCTTAGACATTCCACAAAATCCCGTTCTTGTGATCCACAACCAACCTGATTTTCCCAGTCCACTTGCATATTGAAGTCCCCCATGATTATTGTCATATTGCCTTTTTTACATGCCTTTTCTGTCTCCTGATTTATTTTCTGCCCCACACCTGACTCCTGCTAGGGTCCCTGTACATAACTCCCGTCAAGGTCTTTTTACCTTTGCGATTCCTCAACTCTACCCACAGGAAATCTACGCCTCACCATCTTAAAACGTTTCTTGCTATTGATTTAAGATCATTCCTTTTTTTCCAATAAATCTTTTCAATGGCATTTTCAACATTATGTACATTGACGTTCGTCTTTATTTGTTGTACAGTGTAACGAGAAAAAAAGCTTTTGTCTTACGTTACTTTACTGAAAGATTGCTGCCGTCTAGTTCAGCGTGTCCGATCCCACATCTTGCGCCCCGCCAGCCCTCCCTCCACATCACCCCCCCCCCCCGACCACCCCCCTTGCTATCCTCCCTGATTAATCCCTTTTCCTCGCTTCCCCCTTTTTCTTCGCTCTTTGTCAGCTTCAAAGAACAAAGAACAATACAGCACAGGAACAGGCCCTTCGGCCCTCCAAGCCTGTACCGGTCATGATTCCAACCTTTGCCAAAACCCACTACACTTCCTTGTGCCGTCTCCATCTATACCCATCCTAGCCATGTACTTGTCAAGATGCTTTTTGAATGCCGTTAATCTATCTGCTTCCACAACCTCCCCTGGCAACGTGTTACAGGCACTCACCGCCTTCTGTGTAAAACACCTGCCTTGCACATCTCCTCTAAACTTTGTACCACGGACCTTAAACCTATGCCCCCTGGTGACTGACCCCCCCCCCCCAACCCCACCCTGGGAAAGAGTGCCTGCCCATCCACTCTATCCATGCCCCTCATAATCTTGTAGACCTCGATCAGCTCACCCCTCAACCTCTGTCTTTCTAATGAAAACAGTCCGAGTCTATTCAGCCTCTCCACATAGCTCACACCCTCCAGACCCAGGCAACATTATAGTAAACCTCCTCTGCACCCTCTCCAAGGCCTCCACATCCTTCTGTTAGTGTGGCGACCAGAATTGCGCGCAAAATTCCATATGCGGCCTTACCAGGGTTCTACACAACTGCAGCATGACTTGCCAGTTTTTATACTCGATGCCCCGTCCAATGAAGACAAGCATTCCATATGCTTTCTTGACTATTTTGACTACTTGTGTTGCCACTTTCAAAGATCTGTGGACCTGCACACCCAGATCTCTGACTTTCTATATTCCTAAGAGTTTTGCCATTTACGTTATATTTCCCCTCTATGTTAGACCTACCAAAATGCATTACCTCACATTTGTCCGGATTAACCTCCATTTGGCATTTCTCTGCCCAAGTTTCCAACCTATCTATGTCCTGTTGTATCCTCTGACCATCCTCAACACTATCTGCCACTCCACCAACCTTGGTGTTATCCTTGAACTTACTAATCAGACCAGCTACATTTTCCTCCAAATCCTTTGTGTACACCAGAAACAACAGAGGCCCAAGCACAGATCCCTGTGGAACGCCACTAGTTACAACCTTCTATTCATAAAAACACCCATCTACTGCTACCCCCCCCCCCCCAGTCTTCTGTGACCGAGCCAGTTCTGTATCCATCTTGGGACCTCTGATCCCGTGTGACTTCACCTTTTGTACCAGTCGGCCATGAGGCACTTTGTCAAAGGCATTACTGAAGTCCATGAAAACACCATCCACCGCCCTCCCCTCATCAATCATCTTTCTCACCTCCTCAAAAAACTCGATCAAGTTAGTCAGGCACGGCCTCCCCTTCACAAAACCATGCTGTTGATCACAAATGAGTCCATTTGTTTCCAAATGGGTAAAAATCCTGGACCTGAGAATTCTCTCCAATAATTTACCGACTACCAGCGTGAGGCTCATTGGCCTAAAGTTTCCGGGATTACCTCTGCTACTTTTCTTAAACAGCCGTGCTACATTTGCTATTCTCCAGTCCTCTGTGATCTGACCTGGATAATCCAGAGAACCACAAGCCAGTGAGCCTTACGCCAGTGGTAGGGAAATTAGTGGAGAGAATTCTTCGAGACAGAATCTACTCCCATTTGGAAGCAAGTGGCCATATCAGCGAGAGGCAGCACTGTTTTGTGAAGTGGAGGTCGTGTCTCACTAACTTGATAGAGTTTTTCGAGGAGGTCACAAAAATGATTGGTGCAGGTAGGGAAATGGATGTTGTCTATATGGACTTCAGTATGGCCTTTGACAAGGTCCCTCATGGCAGACTGGTACAAAAGGTGAAGTCACATGGGATTGGAGGTGAGCTGGCAAGATGGATTCAGAACTGGCTAGGTCATAGAAGGCAGAGAGCAGCAATGGAAGGGGGCTTTTCGACAGGGGGGCTGTGACTAGTGGTGTTCCGCAGGGTTCCGTTCTGGGACCTTTGTTGTTCGGAGTATATATTGGAGGAAAATGTAACTGGTCTGATTAGTAAGTTTTCAGACGACACAAAGATTGGTGGAATTGCGGATAGCGATGAGGACTGTCAGAGGATACGGCAGGATTTATATCGTTTGGAGATTTGGGCGGCGAGATGGCAGATGGAGTTTAATCCAGACAAATGTGAGGTAATGTGTTTTGGAAGGTGTAATACAGGTGGGGAATATACAGTGAATGGTAGAACCCTCAAGAGTATTGACAGTCAGAGAGATCTAGGTATACAGGTCCCCAGGTCACTGAAAGGGGCAATACAGGTGGAGAAATTGGTCAAAAAGGCATACGGCATGCTTGCTTTCATTGGCCGGGGCATTGAGTATAAAAATTGGCAAGTCATGTTGCAGCTGTATAGAACCTTAGTAAGGCCACACTTGGAGTATAGTGTTCAATTTTGGTCACCACACTACCAGAAGGATGTGGAGGCTTTAGAGAGGGTGCAGAAGAGATTTACCAGGATGTTCCGTGGTATGGATGGCGTTAGCTATGAGGAGAGGTTGAATAAACACGGTTTTTTTCTCACTGGAATGACGGAGGTTGAGGCGCGACCTGATAGAGGTCTATAAAACTATGAGGGGCATAGGCAGAGTGGATGGTCAGAGACTTTTTCCCAGGTTAGAGGGGCCAATTACTAGGGAGCATAGGTTCAAGGTGCGAGGGGCAAGGTTTAGAGGAGATGTTCGAAGCAAGTTTTTTACATGGAGGGTAGTGGGTCTCTGGAACTCGCTGCCGGAGGAGGTGGTGGAAGCAGGGATGATAGTGACGTTTAAGGGGAATCTTGACAATACATTAATAGGATGGGAATAGAGGGATACGGACCCCGGAAGTGGAGAAGATTTTACTTTACTCGGGCAGCATGGTCGGCGCAGGCTTGGAGGGCCGAAGGGCCTGTTCCTGTGCTGTACTTTTCTTTGTTCTTTGTTCTTTGTAGCCAGTGAGGATACAAAGATGCCAGTCAAGGCCCTAGCAATTTCTTCCCTTGCTTCCCTCAGTATTCTGGGGTAAATACCTTCCGGCCCAGGAGACTAATCTCCCTTAATATATTTTAAACGACCCAATACCTCCTCCTCTGCGATGTCAACATGACCCAGACTGTCCACAAGCCCTACCCAAGAATCAACTTTCACAAAGTCCCATTCTTTGGTGAACTTTCTTTCTCCTCTCTGATCCTCCTGGTTCCCCCTCTACCTGCTGTTGTTGGCCTCAAACTGGTTTTGGTGGAACTGGCTGACAAACTGCCCCCATGCAGTGAAGAAGCCTTCCTCCGACCCTCGGATGGCGTACTTAATCTTCTCCAGGGGGAGAAATTCCGAGAGGTCAGCGAGCCAGTCTGCAGCTGTGGGTGGTGCTGCCGATCGCCAGCCGAGCAGGATTCTCCGGCGTGCGATTAGGGAAGCGAAAGCAAGGGCGTTGTCCCCCTTCCCCATGTGTAGTTCCGGCTGCTCCTATACACCGAAGATTGCCATAATGGGCATGGCTTCACCCTCATCCCCACAACCCTGGACATTGCCTTAGAGAAGGCTGTCCAGAACCCAGCAAGCTTGGGGCAAGCCCAAAACATGTGGGTGTGGTTGGCCGGGCCCCTCTGGCACCGCCAGCATTTGTCCTCCACCTCCGGCAAGAACTTGCTCTTTCGGGTTCTGGTCAGGCGGGCTCTGTGCACCACTTTCAGCTGCATTAGGTTTATAGCCTTGCGCATGAGGAAGTGGCCACCCTTCTCAGTGCTTCGTTCCAGAGTCCCCATCCTACCTCTGTCCCCAGTTCGTCCTCCCATTTTTGTCTGGTCTCGTCCAGTGGAGTCCGGGCTCTGTCCAGTAGCTGTCCGTATATTTTCCGACAGAGTCCCCCTTCTTTACTGTCCATTGTCATCAGGTCCTCTAATAGTGTCGTCTCCGGTGCCCTGGGGTATCTTACTGTTTCTTTGCAGAGCAAATGTTTTATTTGCTGGTGTCTCATTTCCTGTCCTGCAGGCAATTCCTATTCCTCCCGTCAGTTCGTTCAGGGTCGCTCGTCTGCGCCCTACATCGAGGTCCCTGACTGTCAGCGTTCCCCCCTCCTGTCTCCATTTTTTAAATGTTGCGTCTAGCATGGCTGACGGGAATCTGTGCTTACCACAGATGGGGGCCAAGGGGACCATGCCGCTCAGCCCAAAATGTTGTCTTAAATGGCCCCACGTTTTCAGCGTGGCCTCTACCACTGGGCCCGTTGTGTATTTTTCCGAGGGGGGTGGGAGCACTCTCGTGGTCAGGGCCCGGAGGGTCGTTCCCTTGCAGGAGGCCTCCCCCATCTGTACCCATTCCGAGATGGTTTGCGTACGTATCCCCTCACCCTTTCCGCAGTTGCTGCCCAGTGGTAATATTGAACGTTTGGCAGTGCCAGGCCTCCCTTAACTTTCCTTCTTTGCAGTGTTGGTTTGGAAACTCTCAGATACTTGCGTCCCCGCGCACACACACACACACACAAATGCCATAATTAAGTTATCTAGGTTCTGAAGAAAGCCTTGGGGATGGAGATCGGAATGGATCCAAAAAGGAAGAGGAACCTTTGCAGTACGTTCATCTTGATCGTTTGCACTCTCCCCGCCAGGAAGAGTGGGAGTGAGCCCCATCTCTGTAGGTCGTTTTTTACTTCCTCCACCAGGCTGGTCAGGTTCCACTTGTGGATCTGTGCCCAGTCTCAGGCTAGCTGCATCCCCAGCTGCAGGACTGTGTTTCAGGAGGCAGTCACACCTGTCAGAGTAAGCCGTTTAAATCCTGCTAGTGGCCAGGGACAGCAGGGTGTAACTGCAAGTCAGGCAGGTAAAGGGAACCATCAGTCAGGAACTCAGGAGCCTCAGCCCTTGACTCTGTCCAACAGGTATGAGGCACTTGCTCCCTGTTTGGATGGCGAACAGGGTTGCAGGAAGGATGAGTCAGCTGACCAAGGCACCATGGTTCAGCAGGCCATTCAAGGGGAGGGAGTAAATAGGCAAGTTGTAGTTATAGGGGATTCTATTATCAGGGGGATAGATAGTATCCTTTGTGAGCAGGATAATGAGTCCCGCATGGTATGTTGCCTGCCCGGTGCTAGGGTGCGGGACATCTCTGACCAGCTTGAAAGGATACTGGAGAGGGAGGGGGAGGATCCAGTTGTTCTGGTCCATGTCGGTACCAACAACATAGGCAAGTCTAGGAAAGAGGACTTGTTTAGAGATTATAAAGAGCTAGGATTCAAATTAAAAAACAGGTCCTCAAGGGTCATAATCTCCGGATTACTGCCCGAGCCACATGCAAATTGGCATAGAGAGGCAAGAATAAGGGACGTTAACACGTGGCTGAAAGAGTGGTGTGGGAATGAGGGGTTCCTATTCATGGGACACTGGCATCAGTTTTGGGACAGGGGGGACCTATACCGTTGGGATGGTCTCCACCTGAACAGAGCTGGGACCAGTGTTCTAGCGAAAAGAGTAAATAGGGTGGTTAATAGGACATTAAACTAAAGATTGGGGGGGGGGGGGGAGGGAAATTCAGGGAACCAAGAGGTGAAGTAATCAGTGGGCAGCGTAGCTGCTTAGGAATACAAAAAAGCACGAAAAGACAGAACTCAGGAGAGGTTACAATAGTCCCCATCCCACAAAATTTGACACAGTGTATGGAAAGGCTCAGTAAACCAAGGTCCACCACACTAAGAAAACAAAAAGGGATGGTCAATAGAGAATTAAAGGTGCCATATTTAAATGCGCGCAGTAGGGAGGTCCAGGTGGGAGTGGTCTGGGAGGCGCTGAAGGCAGTGGTTAGAGGGGAGCTGATATCAATAAGGGCACATAAAGGAAAGCAGGAGATTAGGGAACGGGAGCGGTTGCTGCAAGAACTTCTGAGGGTGGACAGGCAATATGCGGAGGCACCGGAGGAGGGACTGTACAGGGAAAGGCAAAGGCTACACATAGAATTTGACTTGCTGACAACGGGTACTGCAGAGGCACAGTGGAGGAAGGCACATGGTGTACAGTACGAATATGGGGAGAAGGCGAGCAGGTTGCTGGCCCACCAATTGAGGAAAAGGGGAGCAGCGAGGGAAATAGGGGGAGTGAGGGATGATGAAGGAGAGATGGAGCGGGGAGCGGAGAGAGTGAATGGAGTGTTCAAGGCATTTTATAAAAAATTATACGAAGCTCAACCCCCGGATGGGAGGGAGAGAATGATGGGCTTTCTGGACTGGCTGGAATTTCCCAAGGTGGAGGAGCAAGAAAGGGTGGGACTGGGAGCACAGATTGAAATAGAGGAAGCAGTGAAAGGAATTAGGAGCATGCAGGCGGGGAAGGCTCCGGGACCGGATGGATTCCCAGTTGAATTTTACAGGAAATATGTGGACTTGCTCGCCCCGCTACTGATGAGGACCTTTAATGAGGCAAAGGAAAGGGGACAACTGCCCCCGACTATGTCTGAGGCAACGATATCGCTTCTCCTAAAGAAGGAAAAGGACCCGCTGCAATGCGGGTCCTATAGACCTATTTCCCTCCTAAATGTAGACGCTAAGATTCTGGCCAAGGTAATGGCAATGAGGATAGAGGATTGTGTCCCGAGGGTGGTCCATGAGTACCAAACTGGGTTTGTGAAGGGGAGACAGCTGAATACAAATATACGGAGGCTGCATACTTTCGGCTCCATAGAGGGACAAGGCAGGGATGCCCTCTGTCCCCATTATTGTTTGCACTGGCAATTGAGCCCCTGACAATAGCATTGAGGGGTTCCAAGAAGTGGAGGGGAGTACTTAGAGGAGGAGAAGAACACCGGGTATCTCTGCATGCGGATGATTTGTTGTTATATGTAGCGGACCCGGCGGAGGGGATGCCAGAGATAATGCGACACTTCGGGAGTTTGGAGAATTCTCAGGATATAAACTGAACATGGGGAAAAGTGAGTTGTTTGTGGTGAATCCAGGGGAGCAGAGAAGAGAAATAGAGGACTTTCTGCTGAGGAAGGTAACAAGAGACTTTCGTTACTTGGGGATCCAGATAGCCAAGAATTGGGGTACATTGCATAGGTTAAATTTAACGCGATTGGTGGAACAAATGGAGGAGGACTTCAAGAGATGGGACATGGTATCCCTGTCACTGGCAGGGAGGGTGCAGGCGGTTAAAATGGTAGTCCCCCCGAGATTCCTCGATGTGATTCAGTGCCTTCCGGTGGTGATCACGAAGGCTTTTTTCAAAAGGATCGAAAAGAGTATCATGAGTTTTGTGTGGGCCGGGAAGACCCCGAGAGTGAGGAAGGGATTCTTACAGCGTAGTAGGGATAGGGGGAGCTGGCACTCCGGAGCCTAAGTGAGTACTACTGGGCCGCCAATATCTCAATGGTGAGTAAGTGGATGGGAGAAGAGGAGGGAGCGGCGTGGAAGAGATTGGAGAGGGCGTCCTGTAGACGGACCCATTGCCGTTCTCACCGAAGAAATACACCATAAGCCCGGTGGTGGTGGCGACTTTGAAAATTTGGGGGCAGTGGAGACGGCATAGGGGAAAGACGGGAGCCTTGGTGGGGCCCCCGATAAGAAATAACCATAGGTTTGCCCCGGGGAGAATGGATGGGGGATTTGGAATATGGCAAAGAGCAGGAGTAACGCAACTGAAAGATCTGTTTGTGGGTGGGAAGTTCGCAAGTCTGGGAGCGCTGACCGAGAAATATGGGTTGCCCCAAGGGAATGCATTCCGGTATATGCAACTGAGGGCTTTTGCGAGGCAACAGGTGAGGGAATTCCCGCAGCTCCCGACGCATGAGGTGCAGGACAGAGTGATCTCAAAGACATGGGTGGGGGACGGTCAGGTGTCAGATATATATAAGGAAATGAGGGACGAAGGGGAGATTATGGTAGAAGAGCTGAAAGGGAAATGGGAAGAAGAGCTGGGGGAGGATATTGAGGAGGGGCTGTGGGCGGATGCCCTAAGTAGGGTAAACTCATCGTCCTCGTGTGCCAGGCTAAGCCTGATTCAGTTTAAGGTGTTACACAGGGCGCATATGACTGGAGCACGGCTCAGTAAATTTTTTGGGGTAGAGGATACGTGTGCGAGATGCTCAAGAAGCCCAGCGAATCACACCCACATGTTTTGGTCATGTCCGGCACTACAGGGGTTCTGGGTGGGGGTGACAAAGGTGCTTTCGAAAGTAGTGGGGCTCCAGGTCGAACCAAGCTGGGGGTTGGCTATATTTGGGGTTGCACAAGAGCCGGGAGTGCAGGAGGTGAGAGAGGCCGATGTTTTGGCCTTTGCGTCCCTAGTAGCCCGGCGCAGGATACTGTTGATGTGGAAGGAAGCCAAACCCCGGGGGGTGGAGACCTGGATAAATGACGTGGCAGGGTTTATAAAGCTGGAACGGATTAAGTTCGTCCTAAGGGGATCGGTTCAAGGGTTCACCAGGCGGTGGCAACCGTTCGTCGAATACCTCACAGAGAGATAGAGGGAATGGAAAAGAAGAAGGCAGCAGCAGCAGCCCGGGGGGGGGGGGGGGGGGGGGGGGGAGGGGGAGGAACCAGAAGGACTCTCAGGGTTGTTAATATATATGTATAATATGTATAGGTCGTTGCTATAAATAATTGTATATTGGACTGTTAAATCATATTTTTGGAGAGTGTTTATCTGAGACAAGGCAGTTGCCATTTAGTTTTAGTTTTCGTTTTTGTTATATATTATTTATTCTTTGCTTCTAAAACAGGTCATTGTTATTTATACTGTTATATTATTGTGTAAAGGATACACAATGTACTGTGATGGTTGACCAAAAATTTTCAATAAAATATTTTTAAAAATAAAAAATAAATGCGCGCAGTGTACGGAACAAGGTAGATGAGCTTGTGGCCCAGATTGTGACTGGCAGGTATGATGTGGTAGGCATCACAGAGACATGGTTGCAGGGGGTTCAGGACTGGCATTTAGACATCCAGGGATTGACAACCTATCAAAAAGACAGAGAGGTGGGCAGAGGGGGGGGGTTGCCTTGTTAATTAGGAATGAAATTAAATCCACAGCACTAAACGACATAGGGTCAGATGATGTGGAGTCTGTGTGGGTAGAGGTCAGGAACCACAAAGGCAAAAAAACGATAATGGGAGTTATGTACAGGCCTCCGAACAGTGGTCAGGAGCACGGGAACAAGATGCACCACGAAATAGAAAGTGCATGTCAGAAAGGCAAGGTCACAGTGATCATGGGGGACTTTAATATGCAGGTGGACTGGGTAAATAATACTGCCAGTGGACCCAAGGAAAGGGAATTCATTGAATGTTTACAGGAGGGCTTTTTGGAACAGCTTGTGATGGAGCCCACGAGGGAACAGGCCATTCTGGACTTCGTGTTATGAAATGAGCCAGACTTGATTAAATATCTTAAAGTAAGGGAGCACTTAGGAGGCAGTGATCATAATATGGTCGAATTCAATCTCCAATTTGAAAGAAAGAAGGTAGAATCAGATGTAAAGGTGTTACAGTTAAATAAAGGTAACTACAGGGGCATGAGGGAGGAACTGACGAAAATCGACTGGGAGCAGAGCCTAGTGGGAAAGACAGTAGAACAGCAATGGCAGGAGTTTCTGGGAGTAATTGAGGACACAGTACAGAGGTTCATCCCAAAGAAAAGAAAGGTTATCAGAGGGGGGGATTAGGCAGCCATGGCTGACAAAGGAAGTTAGGGAATGCATCAAAGCAAAAGAGAAAGCCGATAATGTGGCAAAGAGTAGTGGGAAGTCAGAAGATTGGGAAGGCTACAAAAACAAACAGAGGATAACAAACAGAGAGATAAGGAAATAGAGGATCAAATTTGAAGGGAGGCTAGCCAGTCACATTAGGAATGATAGTAAAAGTTTATTTAAATACATTAAAAACAAACGGGAGGCAAAAGTTGACATTGGGCCGCTCCAAAATGACGCTGGTTATTTTGTGATGGGAGACAAGGAAATAGCCGAGGAACTGAATAAGTACTTCACAGTAGAAGACATGAGTAATATCCCAACAATTCCGGAGAGTCAGGGGACAGAGTTGAATATGGTAGCCATCACAAAGGAGAAAGTGCTAGGGAAACTAAGAGGTCTAAAAATTGACAAATCTCCGGGCCCAGATGGGCTACATCCTAGAGTTCTAAAGGGGATAGCTGAAGAAATAGTGGAGGCGTTGGTGATGATGTTTCAACAGTCACTGGAGTCAGGGAAAGTACCAGAGGATTGGAAACTCGCTGTTGTAACCCCCCTGTTCAAGAAGGGAAAAAGATGGAAAATTATAGGCTAATTAGCCTAACCTCGGTTGATGGCAAGATTCTAGAATCCATTGTTAAGGATGAGATTTCTAAATTCTTGGAAGTGCAGGGTCGGATTAGAACAAGTCAGCATGGATTTAGTAAGGAGAGGTCGTGCCTGACAAACCTGTTAGAGTTCTTTGAAGAGATAACAAATAGGTTAGACCAAGGAGAGCCAATGGATGTTATCTATCTTGACTTCCAAAAGGCCTTTGATAAGGTGCCTCACGGGAGACTGCTGAGTAAAATAAGGGCCAATGGTATTCGAGGCAAGGTACTAACATGGATTGACGATTGGCTGTCAAGCAGAAGGCAGAGAGTTGGGATAAAAGGTTCTTTTTCGGAATGGCAACCGGTGACGAGTGGTGTCCCGCAGGGTTCAGTGTTGGGGCCACAGCTGTTCTCTTTATATATTAACGATCTAGATGACGGGACTGAGGGCATTCTGGCTAAGTTTGCCGATGATACGAAGATAGGTGGAGGGTCAAGTAGTATGGAGGAGGTGGGGAGGCTTCAGAAAGATTTAGATAGTTTAGGACAGTGGTCCAAGAAATGGCTGATGAAATTCAATGTGGGCAAGTGCGAGGTCTTGCACTTTGGAAAAAAGAATAGAGGCGTGGACTATTTTCTAAACGGTGACAAAATTCATAATGCTGAAGTGCAAAGGGGCTTGGGAGCCCTAGTCCAGGATTCTCTAAAGGTAAACTTGCAGGTTGAGTCCGTAATTAAGAAAGCAAATGCAATGTTGTCATTCATCTCAAGAGGCTTGGAATATAAAAGCAGGGATGTACTCCTGAAGCTTTATAAAGCATTAGTTAGGCCCCATTTAGAATACTGTGAGCAATTTTGGGCCCCACACCTCAGGAAGGACATACTGGCACTGGAGCGGGTCCAGCGGAGATTCACACGGATGATCCCAGGAATGGTAGGCCTAACATACGATGAACGTCTGAGGATCCTGGGATTATATTCATTGGAGTTTAGGAGGTTGAGGGGAGATCTAATAGAAACTTACAAGATAATGAATGGCTTAGATAGGGTTGATGTAGAGAAGTTGTTTCCATTAACAGGGGAGACTAGGACCCGGGGGCACTGCCTTAGAATAAAAGGGAGTCACTTTAGAACAGAGATGAGGAGAAATTTCTTCAACCAGAGAGTGGTGGGTCTGTGGAATTCATTGCCACAGAGGGCGGTGGAGGTCGGGACGATGTGTCTTTAAGACAGAAGTTGATTTCTCGAGGAATTAAGGGCTATGGAGAGAGAGCGGGTCAATGGAGTTGAAATCAGCCATGATTGAATGGTGGAGTGGACTCGATGGGCCGAATGGCCTTACTTCCACTCCTATGTCTTATGGTCTTATGGTCTTAAGGACTCTATTTTGGGCCGTTTTAAACGGGAGTCCCTGCAGCTCTGTCCCTCCCCCGTTTGGGTTCACTGGGAATGCCTCGCTTTTACCCAGGGTGAGGTTGTAACCTGAGAAGGTTCAGAACTCTCTCAGGATCCGTATGATTGCTTTCAGGTCTTCCTATGGCTTTGAGATGTCATCCACACAGAGTGAGACTCTGTGATCTCTGTCTCGTCTCCGGATGCCCTTCCAGTAGGGGGCATCCTTGCCTTGAGCCTCTGTGCAGCTGGAAGTATTCAGAGCTGGTGGTATTGGTTCAAACCCTCGTCTTGGGAACGTTGTATCTGAGCCTCACCCAGGCTGTGAACCCCGCTCCTAGCCCAAACCATTCCTGTTCCATTGAGGAGGTACTTCCGCTCGACTTTTCTGCGTCCAGGGAGACGATCACCTCTGGTGTTCTCTCCCCAGGAGGGGGGGGGGGCAAAGTGCCCCTTGTCAGCGAGTCTGCGAACATGTCCCCTACATGTGGGGCCAGGGGCGGTATACATTTTTTGTAGAAGTCCGCCGGGAACCCGTTGGGTCCTGGTGCCTACCCGCCTGCATGGAGCTGATGCTCTCCATGATTTAAAACATAGAACAGACTGTGCAGAAGGAGGCAATTCGGCCCATCGAGTCTGCACCAACCCACTTAAGCCCTCACTTCCACCCTATCCCCGTAACCCAGTAACCCCTCCAAACCTTTTTGGTCATTAAGGGCAATTTAGCATGGCCAATCCACCTAACCTGCACGTCTTTGGACTGTGGGAGGAAACCGGAGCACCCGGAGGAAGCCCACGCAGACACGGGGAGAACATGCAGACTCCGCACAGACAGTGACCCAGTGGGGAATCGATCCTGGGACCCTAGTGCTGTGAAGCCACAGTACTAACCACTATGCTACCGTGCTGCACAGATCTATTCGTGCTTCCAGCTCCCCCCGTCTGTCTACCCCCACCACTGGTAGTTCCAGTCTGTCTAGGAACTGTTTCATTCCCGCATCCCCGTTTGGGGGGCTCGGAGGTGGATAGTCTCTGGCAGAAGGTCTTGAATACTTGATTGACCTCTTTTGGTTCCGCAACAGTCTGCCTCTGCCATCCTTGACCTGTGCTATTTCCCTTGTGGCTGTCTGCTTTATCAGCTGGTGAGCCAATAGGTGGCCAGCATTGTCTCCGTGGTCGTAGAAGGTCCCCCCGTGTCTTGCGGCGTTGGTACACTGCTTTCCTAGTGGATACCAGGTAAAAGTCCTTTTGCAGCTTTTTCCTCTCCACCAGCAGCTCTACGGTCGGGGCCTCGGAGTATTTCTACTGACCTCCAAAATGGAGTCGATCAGCTGTTGCCTGGCCACCCTCTCTTCCCTATCTCTGCACGCCTTCTTGGCTATTAATTCCTCCCGGATCATACCCTTCAATACCTTCCAGAACGTGGAGGGTGAGACCTCCCCTTTCTGGCTGTTAGTCACGTACTCGCCTATGGCCTGTTTTCTGGCAGAAGGCCTTCTTGGCCAGGAGGCCCGTGTCCAGCCTCCCTCTGGGGCGCTGGGCCCGGCTTGTCTCCAAACTCACATCCACGTAGTGTGGAGCGTGGTCGGAGATGAGGATAGCGGAGTATTCCGCTCCTACTATTCCTGGAAGCACCGATTTCCCTACTCACAACAGTGGTTTGTGCACTTGTGAAAATAACGAGAATTCTTTTTCTTCTGGGTGTAGGAACCCCCATGGACCCACCACCTCCATCTGTCCCATAAATGCTTTCAGTTCCTTAGCCATGCTTGTCTTTTTCCCCGTTCTGGGGTTTGATCAGTCGGTCAGTGGGTCCTGTGCACAGTTAAAGGTACCCCCCATAATTAGTCGGTGTGTGTCAAGGTCGGGGATTTCTGCCATGGCCTTTTTTATAAAGTCTGAGTTGTTGCAGTTGGGGCTGGTTTAGCACAGTGGGCTAAACAGCTGGCATGTAGTGCAGAACAAGGTCAGCAGCGCGGATTCAATTCCTGTACTGGCCTCCCCGAACAGGCGCCGGAATGTGGCGACTAGGGTCTTTTCACAGTAACTTCACTGAAGCCTACTTGTGACAATAAGCGATTATTATTATTTACCAGTACGATGGGTGCCCCTTCCAGGACACCGCTGACCATGACGTACCATCCCCCTGAGTCCGTAACCTCGCCAATCTCCGTAAATCGCGTCCTTTTGCTGATCAGTATGGCCACTCCGCTAGCCCTCATCCCGTAGCATGAATGTTACGTCTGTCCCACCCAGCCCTTCCTTACCAGCAGTCGGTCCTTCTCCCTCAGGTGTGTCTCCTGTAAGTAGACTGGGCGCGATTCTCCAAAATGGAGACAGATTGTCCGCGCCGTCGTTAACGCCATCGCGTTTCACGATGGCGCAAAATGGGCGGGGGTGGGGGGGGGGGCGGAGGGGAGGGCACTACCGATTCTATCCTCCACAGGGGGCCTGCACGGCGCTGGAACGGTTCACGCTGCTCCAACCTCCCTTCCCGGTGCCAACTGGGTGCCGCGCCACCCCGCGCCTGCGCAGTTGGGCAGTGCCAGCCTGCGAATGCGTGCGGGACTTCCTCAGTGCGCCGGCCATGACTCAACATGGCGTGGGGGTTCAGGGGCCGGCCGCGTAATAAAATAGGGCCGGGGCTGGAGAGGCCTGCCCGTGGATCGGTGGGCCCCGATCGTGGGCCAGACCCCGTCGGAGGCACCCGTAGTGAAGGAGTGCCCTTCCCCGCCTCACAGGCTGCCCCCCGACCCGACGCGCAGAGTTCCCGCCGGCTGCGAGCAGGTGTGAACGGCGGCGGGGGGCCTCTGCCGTTTCTGCGCGGCCGTTTGACCCATCAACTGGAGAATCGGCAGCCCAGCCGCGGACAGCGCCCCGCAACTGGCGCTGCACCAAACGCGCCGGCGCCGATTCTCCTCAGAGAATCGTCTGTCGGCGTCGAACCAGCGCCGTGGGAACAAATGGCGCAAACGGCGATTCTCCCATCCGGCGCGGCATGGGAAAATCACAATGCCCACCTTCAGGCTTCTCAGGTGGGCGAAGACTCTGGATACCTTACGTTCCAGGTGGGGGACATCTGACTCCCGCTGGTCCCGCCACACTTACCTGGTGGACACGCCCCTGTACTCCGGGGTTTCCCTTTGTCGAGGGGGCACCTAACATGATGGCCAAAAGTGTGTACGCCACATGGGTATGCCCCTGCACTCCGGGGTCTCCCTTTGTTTGGGGAACCTCCAAAGTAGCTGCTTGTGGCGCCATCTTGATTCCGCGGCCTGCTCCATGCCGGTTGAGGCCTTTGTCTCTTTCGCTGCCAACTCTTTCCTATCCTTCTGCCCTTTTTCTGTTCTGTGAGTCCCCGCCCATCCCCACCTTCCCCCCTTCCCCTCCCTAACCCCCCCCCCTCCCTTACCTCCCCCTTGTATTTGCCCCACTTTCCGTCCCGCCCACCCCCACCTTGGCCAGACGGGGAAAAGATCCTGAGGTGGGTCCGGCAGATACAGTGCTGCTGATGGGAACAAAACGGAATACGGGTCCATCAGGACATCGAGGCTGACCTCGCGAAAAATAGGGGCGAACTGAATAAGGCAAAATCGGCAGTCTACAAGAGAGGGCTGCCTTTACTGCCAGTCTTCCCGTGCTAGTCCTCCCTGCTAGTACGGTGGATCCTCTCCCTGGGCGAATCTCGCCCTGTCTCCGTTCTCTCCCTCGACGGCGAACCTCTTTCCCCTATCCTCACTTTCCCCTCACTGCCGTCATACTTTAGTCCGAGAACGAGGCAGCACAGTCCCGCACGTACACAGTGAGAACAAGGCAGCACAGTCCAGCCCAAAGACGCAGAGACCGAGACAGCACAGTCCAGCACAACATGCAGAGAACGAGGCAGCGCAGTCACGCGCAGACACACCGAGAACAAGGCAGCACAGTCCCGCACAACACGCAGAGAACGAGGCAGCACAGTCCCGCAAATACACAGTGAGAACGAGGCAGCACAGTCCAGCCCAAAGACGCAGAGAACGAGACAGCACAGTCCAGCACAACATGCAGAGAACGAGGCAGCGCAGTCACGCGCAGACACACCGAGAACAAGGCAGCACAGTCCCGCACAAACACGCAGAGAACGAGGCAGCACAGTCCCGCACAAACACACAGAGAACGCGGCAGCACAGTCCCGCAGAACAAGCAGAGAACGAGTCAGCACAGTCCCGCACAAAAACGCCGAGAACGAGACAGCACAGTACCGCGCAAACAAACCGAGAACGAGGCAGCACAGTCCCGCACAAACAAACCGAGAACGAGGGGCAGCACAGTCCCGCGTAAACACACCGAGAACGAGGCAGCAGAGTACCGCACAAACACACCGAGAACGGGGCAGCACAGTCCCGAACAAACACACTGAGAACGAGGCAGCACAGTCCCGCACAAACACACCGAGAAAGAGGCAGCACAGTCCCGCACAAAAACACCGAGAACGAGGCAGCACAGTCCCGCACAAAAACACCGAGAACGAGGCAGCACAGTCCCGCACAAACACACCGAGAACGAGGCAGCATAGTCCCGCGTAAACACACCATGAACGAGGCAGCAGAGTACCGCACAAACACACCGAGAATGGGGCAGCACAGTCCCGCACAAAAACACCGAGAACGAGGCAGCACAGTCTCGCACAAACACACCGAGAACGAGGCAGCACAGTCCCGCACAAATCACACCGAGAACGAGGCAGCACAGTCCCTCACAAACGCACAGAGAACGAGGCAGCACAGTCCCGCGCAGACACGCCGAGAACAAGGCAGCACAGTCCCGCGCAAACACGCAGAGAACGAGGCGGCACAGTCCCGCACAAACACGCAGAGAACGAGGCAGCACAGTCCCGCACAAACACGCAGAGAACGAGGCAGCACAGTCCCGCACAAACACACCGAGTACGATGCAGCACAGTCCCGCACAAACACGCAGAGAACGAGGCTGCACAGTCCAGCACAAACACACCGAGAACGAGACAGCGCAGTCCCGCACAAACACACTGAGAACGATGCAGCACACTCCCGCACAGACACACCGAGAACGAGGCAGCACAGTCCCTCACAAACGCACCGAGAACGAGGCAGCAGAGTCCCGTGCAGACACACCGAGAACAAGGCAGCACAGTGCCGCACAAACACGCAGTGAACGAGGCAGCAGAGTCCCGCACAAACACGCAGAGATCGAGGCAGCACAGTTCAGCACAAGCACACTGAGAACGAGGCAGAACTGTACCCGACAAACACACCGAGAACGAGGCAGCACAGTCCCGCACAAAAACACCGAGAACGAGGCAGCACAGTCCCGCGTAAACACAGCGAGAACGAGGCAGCACAGTCACGCACAAACACACCGAGAACGAGGCAGCACAGTCACGCACAAAGACACCGAGAACGAGGCTGCACAGTCCCGCACAAACACACCGAGAACGAGGCAGCACAGTCACGCACAAAGACACCGAGAACGAGGCAGCACAGTCCCGCACAAACACACCGAGAACGTGGCAGCACAGTCCCGCACAAACACACCGAGAACGGGGCAGCACAGTACCGCACGAACACACCGAGACCGAGGCAGCAAGGTCAGGGGTAAACACACCGAGAACGGGCAGCACAGTCCCGCGCAAACACACTGAGAACGATGCAGCACAGTCCCGCACAAAGACACCGAGAACGTGGCAGCACAGTCCCGCACAAACACACTGAGAACGAGGCAGCACAGTCCCGCACAAACACACCGTGAACGATGCAGCACAGTTCCGCATAAACACACCAAGAATGAGGCAGCACTGTCCCGCAAAAACACACCGAAAGCGAGGCATCACAGTCCCGCACAAACACACCGAGATCGAGGCTGCACAGTCCGGCGTAAACACACCGAGAATGAGGCAGCACAGTCTCGCACAAACACACTGTGAACGAGGCAGCACAGTCCCGCACAAACACACCGAGACCGAGGCAGCACAATCCCGCGTAAACACAACGAGAAGGAGGCAGCACACTGCCGTGTAAACACACCGAGAACGGGGCAGAACAGTCTCGCACAAACACACTGTGAACGAGGCAGCACAGTCCCGCACAAACACACCGAGACCGAGGCAGCACAATCCCGCGTAAACACACCGAGAACGGGGCAGCACAGTCCCGCACAATCACACCGAGAACGAGGCAGCACATTCCCGCACAAACACACCGAGAACAAGGCAGCAGAGTCCTCGCAAACACACGTAGATCGAGGCAGCACAGTTCAGCACAAGCACACTGAGAACGAGGCAGAACTGTACCCGACAAACACACCGAGAACGGGGCAGCTCAGTCCCGCACAGACACACCGAGAGCGAGGCAGCAGAGTCACGCACAAACACACCGAGAACGATGCAGCACAGTCCGGCGTAAACACACCGAGAACGAGGCAGCACAGTCCCGCGTAACCAAGCCGAGAACGAGGCAGCACAGTCCCGCACAAACACACCGAGAACGGGGCAGCACAGTCCCGCACAAACACACCGAGAACGAGGCAGCACAGTCCCGCGTAAACACACCGAGAACGAGGGAGCACAGTCCCGCACAAACACACCGAGAACGAGGCAGCACAGTCCCGCACAAATACACCGAGAACGAGGCAACACAGTCCCGCATAAAAGCACCGAGAACGAGGCAGCACAGTCCCGCGTAAACACTCCGAGAACGAGGCAGCACAGTCCCGCGTAAACACACCGAGAACGGGGCAGCATAGTCTCGCACAAGCACACCGGGAACGGGGCAGCACAGTCCCGCACAAACACACCGAGACTGAGGCAGCACAGCCCCGCACAAACACACCGAGAACGAGGCAGCACAGTTCGGCGTAAACATACCGAGAACGAGGGAGCACAGTCCCGCACAAACACACCGAGAACGAGGCAACACAGTCCCGCATAAAAGCACCGAGAACGAGGCAGCACAGTCCCGCGTAAACACACCGAGAACGAGGCAGCAAAGTCCCGCACAAACACGCAGAGAATGAGGCAACGCAGTCCCGCACAAACACACCGAGAACGATGCAGCACAGTCCCGCACAAAAACACCGAGAACGAGGCAGCACAGTCCCGCGTAAACACACCGAGAACGAGGCAGCACAGTCCCGCACAAAGGCACCGAGAGCGAGGCAACACAGTCCCGCACAGACACAGCGAGAACGAGGCAGCACAGTCCCGCACAAAGACACCGAGAACGAGGCAGCACAGTCCCGCACAAACACACCGAGAACGTGGCAGCACAGTACCGCACAAACACACCGAGAACGGGGCAGCACAGTACCGCACGAACACACCGAGGCCGAGGCAGTAAGGTCCCGCGTAAACACACCGAGAACGGGCAGCACAGTCGCGCACAAACACACCGAGAACGAGGCAGCACAGTCCCGAACAAAGACACCGAGAACGAGGCAGCACAGTCCCGCACAAACACACCGAGAACGAGGCAGCTCTGTCCCGCACAAACACACCGAGAACGAGGCTGCACAGACCCGCACAAACACACTGAGAACGAGGAAGCACAGTCGCGGACAATCACACCGAGAACGAGGCAGCACAGTCCGGCGTAAACACACCGAGAACGAGGCAGCACAGTCCCGCGTAAACAAGCCGAGAACGAGGCAGCACAGTGCCGCACAAACACACCGAGAACGAGGCAACACAGTCCCGCATAAAAGCACCGAGAACGTGGCAGCACAGTCCCGCGTAAACACACCGAGAACGGGGCAGCATAGTCTCGCACAAGCACACCGGGAACGGGACAGCACAGTCCCGCACAAACACACCGAGACTGAGGCAGCACAGTCCCGCACAAAGACACCGAGAACGAGGCAGCACAGTCCCGCACAAACACACCGAGAACGTGGCAGCACAGTCCCGCACAAACACACCGAGAACGGGGCAGCACAGTACCGCACGAACACACCGAGGCCGAGGCAGTAAGGTCCCGCGTAAACACACCGAGAACGGGCAGCACAGTCGCGCACAAACACACCGAGAACGAGGCAGCACAGTCCCGAACAAAGACACCGAGAACGAGGCAGCACAGTCCCGCACAAACACACCGAGAACGAGGCAGCTCTGTCCCGCACAAACACACCGAGAACGAGGCTGCACAGACCCGCACAAACACACTGAGAACGAGGAAGCACAGTCGCGGACAATCACACCGAGAACGAGGCAGCACAGTCCGGCGTAAACACACCGAGAACGAGGCAGCACAGTCCCGCGTAAACAAGCCGAGAACGAGGCAGCACAGTCCCGCACAAACACACCGAGAACGAGGCAACACAGTCCCGCATAAAAGCACCGAGAACGTGGCAGCACAGTCCCGCGTAAACACACCGAGAACGGGGCAGCATAGTCTCGCACAAGCACACCGGGAACGGGACAGCACAGTCCCGCACAAACACACCGAGACTGAGGCAGCACAGTCCCGCACAAACACACCGAGAACGAGGCAGCACAGTTTGGCGTAAACATACCGAGAACGAGGCAGCACAGTCCCGCACAAACACACCGAGAACGAGGCAACACAGTCCCGCATAAAAGCACCGAGCACGAGGCAGCACAGTCCCGCGTAAACACACCGAGAACGAGGCAGCAAAGTCCCGCACAAACACGCAGAGAATGAGGCAACGCAGTCCCGCACAAACACACCGAGAACGATGCAGCATAGTCCCGCGTAAACACACCGAGAACGAGGCAGCACAGTCCCGCACAAAGACACCGAGAACGAGGCAGCACAGTCCCGCGTAAACACACCGAGAACGAGGCAGCACAGTCCCGCACAAAGACACCGAGAACGAGGCAGCACAGTCCAGCATAAAAACACCGAGAACGAGGTAAGCACATTCCCGCACAAAAACACCGAGAACGAGGCAGCACAGTCCCGCGTAAACACACCGAGAACGAGGCAGCACAGTCCCGCACAAAGACACCGAGAACGAGGCAGCACAGTCCAGCATAAAAACACCGAGAACGAGGTAAGCACATTCCCGCACAAAGAAACCGAGAACGAGGCAGCACAGTCCCGCACAAATACACCGAGAACGAGGCAGCGCAGTCCCGCACAAACACACCGTGAACGAGGCAGCACAGTCCCGCACAAAAACACCGAGAACGAGGCAGCACAGTCCCGCGTAAACACACCGAGAACGAGGTAGCTCTGTCCCGCACAAACACACCGAGAACGAGGCTGCACAGACCCGCACAAACACACTGAGAACGAGGAAGCACAGTCGCGGACAATCACACCGAGAACGAGGCAGCACAGTCCGGCGTAAACACACCGAGAACGAGGCAGCACAGTCCCGCGTAAACAAGCCGAGAACGAGGCAGCACAGTCCCGCATAAAAGCACCGAGAACGTGTCAGCACAGTCCCGCGTAAACACACCGAGAACGGGGCAGCATAGTCTCGCACAAGCACACCGGGAACGGGACAGCACAGTCCCGCACAAACACACCGAGACTGAGGCAGCACAGTCCCGCACAAACACACCGAGAACGAGGCTGCACAGTTTGGCGTAAACATACCGAGAACGAGGCAGCACAGTCCCGCACAAACACACCGAGAACGAGGCAACACAGTCCCGCATAAAAGCACCGAGAACGAGGCAGCACAGTCCCGCGTAAACACACCGAGAACGAGGCAGCAAAGTCCCGCACAAACACGCAGAGAATGAGGCAACGCAGTCCCGCACAAACACACCGAGAACGATGCAGCATAGTCCCGCACAAAAACACCGAGAACGAGGCAGCACAGTCCCGCGTAAACACACCGAGAACGAGGCAGCACAGTCCCGCACAAAGACACCGAGAACGAGGCAGCACAGTCCAGCATAAAAACACCGAGAACGAGGTAAGCACATTCCCGCACAAAGAAATCGAGAACGAGGCAGCACAGTCCCGCACAAATACACCGAGAACGAGGCAGCGCAGTCCCGCACAAACACACCGTGAACGAGGCAGCACAGTCCCGCACAAAAACACCGAGAACGAGGCAGCACAGTCCCGCGTAAACACACCGAGAACGAGGCAGCACAGTCCCGCACAAAGACACCGAGAACGAGGCAGCACAGTCCCGCACAAACACAACGAGAACGAGGCAGCACAGTCCCGCACAAAGACACCGAGAACGAGGCAGCACAGTCCCGGACAAACACATCGAGAACGAGGCAGCACCGTCCCGCGTAAACACACCGAGAACGGGCAGCACAGTCCCGCACAAACACACTGAGAACGAGGCAGCACAGTCCCGCACAAAGACACCGAGAACGAGGCAGCACAGTCCCGCACAAACACACCGAGAACGAGGCAGCACAGTCCCGCACAAAAACACCGGGAACGAGGCAGCACAGTCCCGCGTAAACACACCAAGAACGAGGCAGCACAGTCCCGCACAAAGACACCGAGAACGAGGCAGCACAGTCCCGCACAAACACACCGAGAACGAGACAGCACAGTCCCGCACAAAGACACCGAGAACGAGGCAACACAGTCCCGCATAAAAGCACCGAGAACGAGGCAGCATAGTCCCGCGTAAACACAC
Source organism: Scyliorhinus torazame (assembly GCF_047496885.1). Classification (NCBI taxonomy): domain Eukaryota; kingdom Metazoa; phylum Chordata; class Chondrichthyes; order Carcharhiniformes; family Scyliorhinidae; genus Scyliorhinus; species Scyliorhinus torazame. The sequence continues at coordinate 358,939,935 of NC_092709.1, read as the reverse complement.
CGAGAACGATGCAGCACAGCCCCGCGTAAACACACCGGGAACGGGGTAGCACAGTCCCGCACAAACACACCGAGACTGAGGCAGCACAGTCCCGCACAAACACACCGAGTACGAGGCAGCACAGTCCGACGTAAACATACCGAGAACGAGGGAGCACAGTCCCGCACAAACACACCGAGAGCAAGGCAGCACAGTCCCGCACAAACACACCGAGAATGAGGCAGCACAGTCCCGCGTAAACACACCGCGAACGAGGCAGCACAGTCGCGCACAAACACACAGCGAACGAGACAGCGCAGTCCCGCACAAACACACCGAGTACGATGCAGCACAGTCCCGCACAAAAACACAGAGAACGAGGCAGCACAGTCGCGGACAATCACACCGAGAACGAGGCAGCACAGTCCGGCGTAAACACACCGAGAACGAGGCAGCACAGTCCCGCACAAACACACCGAGAACGAGGCAGCACAGTCCCGCACAAACACACCGAGAACGAGGCAGAACAGTTCGGCGTAAACATACCGAGAACGAGGGAGCACAGTCCCGCACAAACACACCGAGAACGAGGCAGCGCTGTCCCGCACAAACACACCGAGAACGATGCAGCACAGTCCCGCACAAAAACACCGAGAACGAGGCAGCACAGTCCCGCACAAACACACCGAGAACAAGGCAGCACAGTCCCGCACAAACACACTGAGAACGAGGCAGCACAGTCCAGCACAAACACACCGAGAACGAGGCAGCACAGTCCCGCACAAAAACACCGAGAACGAGGCAGCACAGAACCGCGTAAGCACACCAAGAACGAGGCAGCACAGTCCCACAAGGGAGCACAGTTCAGCACAAACACACTGAGAACGAGGCAGAACAGTCCCCGACATACACACCGAGAACGGGGCAGCACAGTCCCGCACAAAAACACCGAGAACGAGGCAGCAGAGTCCGCACAAAAACACCTAGATCGAGGCAGCACAGTTCAGCACAAGCACACTGAGATCGAGGCAGAACTGTACCCGACAAACACACCGAGAACGGGGCAGCTCAGTCCCGCACAGCCACACCGAGAACGACGCAGCAGAGTCACGCACAAACACACCGGGAACGATGCAGCACAGTCCCGCAAAACCACACCAAGAATGAGGCAGCGCAGTCCCGCACAAACATACCGAGAACGAGGCAGCACCGTCCCGCGTAAACACACCGAGAACGAGGCAGCTCAGTCCCGCACAAACACACCGAGAACGAGGCTGCACAGACCCGCACAAACACACTGAGAACGAGGCAGCACGGTCGCGGACAATCACACCGAGAACGAGGCAGCACAGTCCGGCGTAAACAAGCCGAGAACGTGGCAGCACAGTCCCGCGTAAACACACCGAGAACGATGCAGCACAGTCCCGCTTAAACACACCGAGAACGGGGCAGCAAAGTCCCGCACAAACACGCAGAGAACGAGGCAACGCAGTCCCGCACAAACACACCGAGAACGATGCAGCACACTCCCGCACAAAAACACCGAGAACGAGGCAGCATAGTACCGCGTAAACACACCGAGAACGAGGCAGCACAGTCCCGCACAAAGACACCGAGAACGAGGCAGCACAGTCCCGCACAAACACACCGACAACGAGGCAGCACAGTCCCGCACAAAGACACCGAGAACGAGGCAGCACAGTCCCGCACACACACACCGAGAACGTGGCAGCACAGTCCCGCACACACACCGAGAACTCGGCAGCACAGTACCGCACAAACACACCGAGAACGAGGCAGCACAGTCCCTCACAAAGACACCGAGAACGAGGCAGCACAGTCCCGCACAAACACACCGAGACCGCGGCAGTAAGGTCCCGCGTAAAAACACCGAGAACGGGCAGCACAGTCCCGCACAAACACACCGAGAACGAGGCAGCACAGTCCCGCACAAAGACACCGAGAACGAGGCAGCACAGTCCCGCACAAACACACCGAGAACGAGGCAGCACAGTCCCGCGCAAAAACACCGGGAACGAGGCAGCACAGTCCCGCGTAAACACACCGAGAACGAGGCAGCACAGTCCCGCACAAAGACACCGAGAACGAGGCAGCACAGTCCCGCACAAACACACCGAGAACGAGGCAGCACAGTCCCGCACAAAGACACCGAGAACGAGGCAACACAGTCCCGCATAAAAGCACCGAGAACGATGCAGCACAGTCCCGCGTAAACACACCGAGAACGGGGCAGCATAGTCTCGCACAAGCACACCGAGAACGGGGCAGCACAGTCCCGCACAAACACACCGAGACTGAGGCAGCACAGTCCGGCGTAAACATACCGAGAACGAGGGAGCACAGTCCCGCACAAACACACCGAGAGCGAGGCAGCACAGTCCCACACAAACACACCGAGAACGAGGCAACACAGTCCCGCATAAAAGCACCAAGAACGAGGCAGCACAGTTCGGCGTAAACATACCGAGAACGAGGGAGCACAGTCCCGCACAAACACACCGAGAACGAGGCAGCACAGTCCCGCACAAACACACCGAGAACGAGGCAACACAGTCCCGCATAAAAGCACCGAGAACGAGGCAGCACAGTCCCGCGTAAACACACCGAGAACGAGGCAGCATAGTCCCGCACAAACACACAGAGAACGAGGCAGCGCAGTCCCGCACAAACACACCGAGAACGATGCAGCACAGTCCCGCACAAAAACACCGAGAACGAGGCAGCACAGTCCCGCGTAAACACACCGAGAACGAGGCAGCACAGTCCCGCACAAAGACACCGAGAACGAGGCAGCACAGTCCCGCATAAAAACACCGAGAACGAGGCAGCACATTCCCGCACAAAGAAACCGAGAACGAGGCAGCACAGTCCCGCACAAACACACCGAGAACGAGGCAGCGCAGTCCCGCACAAACACACCGAGAACGAGGCAGCACATTCCCGCACAAACACACCGAGAACGAGGCAGCGCAGTCCAGCACAAACACACCGAAAACGAGGCAGCACAGTCCCCGACATACACACCGAGAACGGGGCAGGTCAGTCCCGACAAACACACCGAGAACGAGGCTGCACAGACCCGCACAAACACACTGAGAACGAGGCAGCACAGTCGCGGACAATCACACCGAGAACGAGGCAGCATAGACCCGCACAAACACACTGAGAACGAGGCAGCACAGTCGCGGACAATCACACCGAGAACGAGGCAGCACAGTCCGGCGTAAACACACCGAGAACGAGGCAGCACAGTCCCGCGTAAGCAAGCCGAGAACGAGGCAGCACAGTCCCGCACAAACACACTGAGAACGAGGCAACACAGTCCCGCATAAAAGCACCGAGAACGTGGCAGCACAGTCCCGCGTAATCACACCGAGAACGATGCAGCTCAGTCCCGCGTAAACACACCGAGAACGGGGCAGCATAGTCTCGCACAAGCACACCGGGAACGGGGCAGCACAGTCCCGCACAAACACACCGACACTGAGGCAGCACAGTCCCGCACAAACACACCGAGAACGAGGCAGCACAGTTCGGCGTAAACATCCCGAAACGAGGCAGCACAGTCCCGCACAAACACACCGAGAACGAGGCAGCACAGTCCCGCACAAACACGCAGAGAATGAGGCAACGCAGTCCCGCACAAACACACCGAGAACGATGCAGCACAGTCCCGCACAAAAACACCGAGAACGAGGCAGCACGATCCGCGTAAACACACCGAGAACGAGGCAGCACAGTCCCGCACAAAGACACCGAGAACGAGGCAGCACAGTCCCGCATAAAAACACCGAGAACGAGGCAAGCACATTCCCGCACAAACACACCGAGAACGAGGCAGCGCAGTCCCACACAAACACACCGTGAACGAGGCAGCACAGTCCCGCAGAAAAACACCGAGAACGAGGCAGCACAGTCCCGCGTAAACACACCGAGAACGATGCAGCACAGTCCCGCACAAAAACACCGAGAACGAGGCAGCACAGTCCCGCGTAAACACACCGAGAACGAGGCAGCACAGTCCCGCACAAAGACACCGAGAACGAGGCAGCACAGTCCCGCACAAACACACCGAGAACGAGGCAGCGCAGTCCCGCACAAACACACCGAGGACGAGGCAGCACAGTCCCGCACAAAAACACCGAGAACGAGGCAGCACATTCCCGCGTAAGCACACCGAGAACGAGGCAGCACAGTCCCGCACAAAATAACCGAGAATGAGGCAGCACAGTCCCGCACAAACACACCGAGAACGAGGCAGCACAGTCCCGCATAAAGACACCGAGAACGAGGCAGCACAGTCCCAGACAAACACACCGAGAACGTGGCAGCACAGTCCCGCACAAACACACCGAGAACAAGGCAGCAGATTCCGCACAAAAACACCTAGATCGAGGCAGCACAGTTCAGCACAAGCACACGGAGAACGAGGCAGAACTGTACCCGACAAACACACCGAGAACGGAGCAGCTCAGTCCTGCACAAAAACACCGAGAACGAGGCAGCAGAGTCCGCACAAAAACACCTAGATCGAGGCAGCACAGTTCAGCACAAGCACACTGAGATCGAGGCAGAACTGTACCCGACAAACACACCGAGAACGGGGCAGCTCAGTCCCGCACAGCCACACCGAGAACGAGGCAGCAGAGTCACGCACAAACACACCGAGAACGATGCAGCACAGTCCCGCAAAACCACACCAAGAATGAGGCAGCGCAGTCCCGCACAAACATACCGAGAACGAGGCAGCACCGTCCCGCGTAAACACACCGAGAACGAGGCAGCTCAGTCCCGCACAAACACACCGAGAACGAGGCTGCACAGACCCGCACAAACACACTGAGAACGATGCAGCTCAGTCCCGCTTAAACACACCGAGAACGGGGCAGCAAAGTCCCGCACAAACACGCAGAGAACGAGGCAACGCAGTCCCGCACAAACACACCGAGAACGATGCAGCACACTCCCGCACAAAAACACCGAGAACGAGGCAGCATAGTCCCGCGTAAACACACCGAGAACGAGGCAGCACAGTCCCGCACAAAGACACCGAGAACGAGGCAGCACAGTCCCGCACAAACACACCGACAACGAGGCAGCACAGTCCCGCACAAAGACACCGAGAACAAGGCAGCACAGTCCCGCACACACACACCGAGAACGTGGCAGCACAGTCCCGCACACACACCGAGAACTCGGCAGCACAGTACCGCACAAACACACCGAGAACGAGGCAGCACAGTCCCTCACAAAGACACCGAGAACGAGGCAGCACAGTCCCGCACAAACACACCGAGACCGCGGCAGTAAGGTCCCGCGTAAACACACCGAGAACGGGCAGCACAGTCCCGCACAAACACACCGAGAACGAGGCAGCACAGTCCCGCACAAAGACACCGAGAACGAGGCAGCACAGTCCCGCACAAACACACCGAGAACGAGGCAGCACAGTCCCGCACAAAAACACCGGGAACGAGGCAGCACAGTCCCGCGTAAACACACCAAGAACGAGGCAGCACAGTCCCGCACAAAGACACCGAGAACGAGGCAGCACAGTCCCGCACAAACACACCGAGAACGAGGCAGCACAGTCCCGCACAAAGACACCGAGAACGAGGCAACACAGTCCCGCATAAAAGCACCGAGAACGATGCAGCACAGTCCCGCGTAAACACACCGAGAACGGGGCAGCATAGTCTCGCACAAGCACACCGAGAACGGGGCAGCACAGTCCCGCACAAATACACCGAGACTGAGGCAGCACAGTCCGGCGTAAACATACCGAGAACGAGGGAGCACAGTCCCGCACAAACACACCGAGAGCGAGGCAGCACAGTCCCACACAAACACACCGAGAACGAGGCAACACAGTCCCGCATATAAGCACCGAGAACGAGGCAGCACAGTTCGGCGTAAACATACCGAGAACGAGGGAGCACAGTCCCGCACAAACACACCGAGAACGAGGCAGCACAGTCCCGCACAAACACACCGAGAACGAGGCAACACAGTCCCGCATAAAAGCACCGAGAACGAGGCAGCACAGTCCCGCGTAAACACGCCGAGAACGAGGCAGCATAGTCCCGCACAAACACACAGAGAACGAGGCAGCGCAGTCCCGCACAAACACACCGAGAACGATGCAGCACAGTCCCGCACAAAAACACCGAGAACGAGGCAGCACAGTCCCGCGTAAACACACCGAGAACGAGGCAGCACAGTCCCGCACAAAGACACCGAGAACGAGGCAGCACAGTCCCGCATAAAAACACCGAGAACGAGGCAGCACATTCCCGCACAAAGAAACCGAGAACGAGGCAGCACAGTCCCACACAAACACACCGAGAACGAGGCAGCGCAGTCCCGCACAAACACACCGAGAACGAGGAAGCACATTCCCGCACAAACACACCGAGAACGAGGCAGCGCAGTCCCGCACAAACACACCGAGAACGAGGCAGCACAGTCCCCGACATACACACCGAGAACGGGGCAGGTCAGTCCCGACAAACACACCGAGAACGAGGCTGCACAGACCCGCACAAACACACTGAGAACGAGGCAGCACAGTCGCGGACAATCACACCGAGAACGAGGCAGCACAGTCCGGCGTAAACACACCGAGAACGAGGCAGCACAGTCCCGCGTAAGCAAGCCGAGAACGAGGCAGCACAGTCCCGCACAAACACACCGAGAACGAGGCAACACAGTCCCGCATAAAAGCACCGAGAACGTGGCAGCACAGTCCCGCGTAATCACACCGAGAACGATGCAGCTCAGTCCCGCGTAAACACACCGAGAACGGGGCAGCATAGTCTCGCACAAGCACACCGGGAACGGGGCAGCACAGTCCCGCACAAACACACCGACACTGAGGCAGCACAGTCCCCACAAACACACCGAGAACGAGGCAGCACAGTTCGGCGTAAACATCCCGAAACGAGGCAGCACAGTCCCGCACAAACACACCGAGAACGAGGCAGCACAGTCCCGCACAAACACGCAGAGAATGAGGCAACGCAGTCCCGCACAAACACACCGAGAACGATGCAGCACAGTCCCGCACAAAAACACCGAGAACGAGGCAGCACGATCCGCGTAAACACACCGAGAACGAGGCAGCACAGTCCCGCACAAAGACACCGAGAACGAGGCAGCACAGTCCCGCATAAAAACACCGAGAACGAGGCAAGCACATTCCCGCACAAAGAAACCGAGAACGAGGCAGCACAGTCCCGCACAAACACACCGAGAACGAGGCAGCGCAGTCCCACACAAACACACCGTGAACGAGGCAGCACAGTCCCGCAGAAAAACACCGAGAACGAGGCAGCACAGTCCCGCGTAAACACACCGAGAACGATGCAGCACAGTCCCGCACAAAAACACCGAGAACGAGGCAGCACAGTCCCGCGTAAACACACCGAGAACGAGGCAGCACAGTCCCGCACAAAGACACCGAGAACGAGGCAGCACAGTCCCGCACAAACACACAGAGAACGAGGCAGCGCAGTCCCGCACAAACACACCGAGGACGAGGCAGCACAGTCCCGCACAAACACACAGAGAACGAGGCAGCGCAGTCCCGCACAAAAACACCGAGAACGAGGCAGCACAGTCCCGCGTAAACACACCGAGAACGAGGCAGCACAGTCCCGCACAAAGACACCGAGAACGAGGCAGCACAGTCCCGCACAAACACACCGAGAACGAGGCAGGTCAGTCCCGCACAAACACACCGAGAACGAGGCTGCACAGACCCGCACAAACACACTGACAACGAGGCAGCACAGTCGCGGACAATCACACCGAGAACGAGGCAGCACAGTCCGGCGTAAAGAAGCCGAGAACGAGGCAGCACAGTCCCGCACAAACACACCGAGAACGAGGCAAAACAGTCCCGCATAAAAGCACCGAGAACGTGGCAGCACAGTCCCGCGTAAACACACCGAGAACGATGCAGCACAGTCCCGCTTAAACACACCGAGAACGGGGCAGCATAGTCTCGCACAAACACACCGCGAACGGGGCAGCACAGTCCCGCACAAACACACCGAGGCTGAGGCAGCACAGTCCCGCACAAACACACCGAGAACGAGGCAGCACAGTTCGGCGTAAACATACCGAGAACGAGGGAGCACAGTCCCGCACAAACATACCGAGAATGAGGGAGCACAGTCCCGCACAAACACACCGAGAACGAGGCAGCACAGTTCCGCACAAACACACCGAGAACGAGGCAGCACAGTCCCGCACAAACACACCGAGAACGATGCAGCACAGTCCCGCGTCAAACACGCAGAGAACGATGCAGCACAGTCCCGCATAAAAGCACCGAGAACGAGGCAGCAAAGTCCCGCACAAACACGCAGAGAACGATGCAGCACAGTCCCGCACAAAAACACCGAGAACGAGGCAGCACAGTCCCGCGTAAACACACCGAGAACGAGGCAGCACAGTCCCGCACAAAGACACCGAGAACGAGGCAGCACAGTCCCGCACAAACACACAGAGAACGAGGCAGCGCAGTCCCGCACAAACACACCGAGGACGAGGCAGCACAGTCCCGCACAAAAACACCGAGAACGAGGCAGCACATTCCCGCGTAAACACACCGAGAACGAGGCAGCACAGTCCCGCACAAAGCCACCGAGAATGAGGCAGCACAGTCCCGCACAAACACACCGAGAACGAGGCAGCACAGTCCCGCATAAAGACACCGAGAACGAGGCAGCACAGTCCCAGACAAACACACCGAGAACGTGGCAGCACAGTCCCGCACAAACACACCGAGAACAAGGCAGCAGATTCCGCACAAAAACACCTAGATCGAGGCAGCACAGTTCAGCACAAGCACACGGAGAACGAGGCAGAACTGTCCCCGACAAACACACCGAGAACGGGGCAGCTCAGTCCCGCACAGACACACCGAGAATGAGGCAGCGCAGTCCCGCACAAACACACCGAGAACGAGGCAGCACCGTCCCGCGTAAACACACCGAGAACGAGGCAGCTCAGTCCCGCACAAACACACCGAGAACGAGGCTGCACAGACCCGCACAAACACACCGAGAACGAGGCAGCACAGTCCCGCACAAACACACTGAGAACGAGGCAGCATGGTCGCGGACAATCACACCGAGAACGAGGCAGCACAGTCCGGCGTAAAGAAGCCGAGAACGAGGCAGCACAGTCCCGCACAAACACACCGAGAACGAGGCAAAACAGTCCCGCATAAAAGCACCGAGAACGTGGCAGCACAGTCCCGCGTAAACACACCGAGAACAAATGCAGCACAGTCCCGCTTAAACACACCGAGAACGGGGCAGCATAGTCTCGCACAAACACACCGCGAACGGGGCAGCACAGTCCCGCACAAACACACCGAGACTGAGGCAGCACAGTCCCGCACAAACACACCGAGAACGAGGCAGCACAGTTCGGCGTAAACATACCGAGAACGAGGGAGCACAGTCCCGCACAAACATACCGAGAATGAGGGAGCACAGTCCCGCACAAACACACCGAGAACGAGGCAGCACAGTTCCGCACAAACACACCGAGAACGAGGCAGCACAGTCCCGCACAAACACACCGAGAACGATGCAGCACAGTCCCGCGTCAAACACGCAGAGAACGATGCAGCACAGTCCCGCATAAAAGCACCGAGAACGAGGCAGCAAAGTCCCGCACAAACACGCAGAGAACGATGCAGCACAGTCCCGCACAAAAACACCGAGAACGAGGCAGCACAGTCCCGCGTAAACACACCGAGAACGAGGCAGCACAGTCCCGCACAAAGACACCGAGAACGAGGCAGCACAGTCCCGCACAAACACACCGAGAACAAGGCAGCGCAGTCCCGCACAAACACACCGAGGACGAGGCAGCACAGTCCCGCACAAAAACACCGAGAACGAGGCAGCACATTCCCGCGTAAACACACCGAGAACGAGGCAGCACAGTCCCGCACAAAGACACCGAGAACGAGGCAGCACAGTCCCGCACAAACACACCGAGAACGAGGCAGCTCAGTCCCGCATAAAGACACCGAGAATGAGGCAGCACAGTCCCGCACAAACACACCGAGAACGAGGCAGGTCAGTCCCGCACAAACACACCGAGAACGAGGCTGCACAGACCCGCACAAACACACCGAGAACGAGGCAGCGCAGTCCCGCACAAACACACCGAGGACGAGGCAGCACAGTCCCGCACAAAAACACCGAGAACGAGGCAGCACATTCCCGCGTAAACACACCGAGAACGAGGCAGCACAGTCCCGCACAAAGACACCGAGAACGAGGCAGCACAGTCCCGCACAAACACACCGAGAACGAGGCAGCTCAGTCCCGCACAAAGACACCGAGAACGAGGCAGCACAGTCCCGCACAAACACACCGAGAACGAGGCAGGTCAGTCCCGCACAAACACACCGAGAACGAGGCTGCACAGACCCGCACAAACACACTGACAACGAGGCAGCACAGTCGCGGACAATCACACCGAGAACGAGGCAGCACAGTCCGGCGTAAACACACCGAGAACGAGGCAGCACAGTCCCGCGTAAACAAGCCGAGAACGAGGCAGCACAGTCCCGCACAAACACACCGAGAACGAGGCAACACAGTCCCGCATAAAAGCACCGAGAACGTGGCAGCACAGTCCCGCGTAATCACACCGAGAACGATGCAGCTCAGTCCCGCGTAAACACACCGAGAACGGGGCAGCATAGTCTCGCACAAGCACACCGGGAACGGGGCAGCACAGTCCCGCACAAACACACCGACACTGAGGCAGCACAGTCCCGCACAAAAAACACCGAGAACGAGGCAGGACAGTCCCGCACAAACACACCGAGAACGAGGCAACACAGTCCCGCATAAAAGCACTGAGAACGAGGCAGCACAGTCCCGCTTAAACACACCGAGAACGAGGCAGCAAAGTCCCGCACAAACACGCAGAGAATGAGGCAACGCAGTCCCGCACAAACACACCGAGAACGATGCAGCACAGTCCCGCGTAAACACACCGAGAACGAGGCAGCACAGTCCCGCACAAAGACACCGAGAACGAGGCAGCACAGTCCCGCATAAAAACACAGAGAACGAGGCAAGCACATTCCCGCACAAAGAAACCGAGAACGAGGCACCACAGTCCCGCACAAACACACCGAGAACGAAGCAGCGCAGTCCCGCACAAACACACCGTGAACGAGGCAGCACAGTCCCGCACAAAAACACCGAGAACGAGGCAGCACAGTCCCGCGTAAACACACCGAGAACGATGCAGCACAGTCCCGCACAAAAACACAGAGAACGAGGCAGCACAGTCCCGCGTAAACACACCGAGAACGAGGCAGCACAGTCCCGCACAAACACACCGAGAACGAGGCAGCTCAGTCCCGCACAAAGACACCGAGAACGAGGCAGCACAGTCCCGCACAAACACACCGAGAACGAGGCAGCTCAGTCCCGCACAAACACACCGAGAACGAGGCAGGTCAGTCCCGCACAAACACACCGAGAACGAGGCTGCACAGACCCGCACAAACACACTGACAACGAGGCAGCACAGTCGCGGACAATCACACCGAGAACGAGGCAGCACAGTCCGGCGTAAACACACCGAGAACGAGGCAGCACAGTCCCGCGTAATCAAGCCGAGAACGAAGCAGCACAGTCCCGCACAAACACACCGAGAACGAGGCAACACAGTCCCGCATAAAAGCACCGAAAACGTGGCTGCACAGTCCCGCGTAATCACACCGAGAACGATGCAGCTCAGTCCCGCGTAAACACACCGAGAACGGGGCAGCATAGTCTCGCACAAGCACACCGGGAACGGGGCAGCACAGTCCCGCACAAACACACCGACACTGAGGCAGCACAGTCTCGCACAAACACACCGAGAACGAGGCAGCACAGTTCGGCGTAAACATCCCGAAACGAGGCAGGACAGTCCCGCACAAACACACCGAGAACGAGGCAACACAGTCCCGCATAAAAGCACTGAGAACGAGGCAGCACAGTCCCGCTTAAACACACCGAGAACGAGGCAGCAAAGTCCCGCACAAACACGCAGAGAATGAGGCAACGCAGTCCCGCACAAACACACCGAGAACGATGCAGCACAGTCCCGCACAAAAACACCGAGAATGAGGCAGCACAGTCCCGCGTAAACACACCGAGAACGAGGCAGCACAGTCCCGAACAAAGACACCGAGAACGAGGCAGCACTGTCCCGCATAAAAACACAGAGAACGAGGCAAGCACATTCCCGCACAAAGAAACCGAGAACGAGGCAGCACAGTCCCGCACAAACACACCGAGAACGAAGCAGCACAGTCCCGCACAAACACACCGTGAACGAGGCAGCACAGTCCCGCACAAAAACACCGAGAACGAGGCAGCACAGTCCCGCGTAAACACACCGAGAACGATGCAGCACAGTCCCGCACAAAAACACCGAGAACGAGGCAGCACAGTCCCGCGTAAACACACCGAGAACGAGGCAGCACAGTCCCGCACAAAGACACCGAGAACGAGGCAGCACAGTCACGCACAAACACACCGAGAACGAGGCAGCGCAGTCCCGCACAAACACACCGAGGACGAGGCAGCACAGTCCCGCACAAAAACACCGAGAACGAGGCAGCACATTCCCGCGTAAACACACCGAGAACGAGGCAGCACAGTCCCGCACAAAGACACCGAGAACGAGGCAGCACAGTCCCGCACAAACACACCGAGACTGAGGTAGCACAGTCCCGCACAAACACACCGAGAACGAGGCAGCACAGTCCGGCGTAAACATACCGAGAACGAGGGAGCACAGTCCCGCACAAACACACCGAGAGCGAGGCAGCACAGTCCCACACAAACACACCGAGAACGAGGCAACACAGTCCCGCATAAAAGCACCGAGAACGAGGCAGCACAGTTCGGCGTAAACATACCGAGAACGAGGGAGCACAGTCCCGCACAAACACACCGAGAACGAGGCAGCACAGTCCCGCACAAACACACCGAGAACGAGGCAACACAGTCCCGCATAAAAGCACCGAGAACGAGGCAGCACAGTCCCGCGTAAACACACCGAGAACGAGGCAGCATAGTCCCGCATAAACACACAGAGAACGAGGCAGCGCAGTCCCGCACAAACACACCGAGAACGATGCAGCACAGTCCCGCACAAAAACACCGAGAACGAGGCAGCACAATCCCGCGTAAACACACCGAGAACGAGGCAGCACAGTCCCGCACAAAGACACCGAGAACGTGGCAGCACAGTCCCGCATAAAAACACCGAGAACGAGGCAGCACATTCCCGCACAAAGAAACCGAGAACGAGGCAGCACAGTCCCGCACAAACACACCGAGAACGAGGCAGCGCAGTCCCGCACAAACACACCGAGAACGAGGCAGCACATTCCCGCAGAAACACACCGAGAACGAGGCAGCGCAGTCCCGCACAAACGCACCGAGAACGAGGCAGCACAGTCCCCGACATACACACCGAGAACGGGGCAGGTCAGTCCCGCACAAACACACCGAGAACGAGGCTGCACAGACCCGCACAAACACACTGAGAACGAAGCAGCACAGTCCCGCACAAAAACACCGAGAACGAGGCAGCACATTCCCGCGTAAACACACCAAGAACGAGGCAGCACAGTCCCGCACAAACACACCGAGAACGAGGCAGCACAGTCCCGCATAAAGACACCGAGAACGAGGCAGCACAGTCCCGCACAAACACACCGAGAACGAGGCAGCACAGTCCCGCACAAACACACCGAGAACGAGGCAGGTCAGTCCCGCACAAACACACCGAGAACGAGGCTGCACAGACCCGCACAAACACACTGAGAACGAGGCAGCACAGTCGCGGACAATCACACCGAGAACGAGGCAGCACAGTCCGGCGTAAACACACCGAGAACGAGGCAGCACAGTCCCACGTAAACAAGCCGAGAACGAGGCAGCACAGTCCCGCCAAACACACCGAGAACGAGGCAACACAGTCCCGCATAAAAGCGCTGAGAACGTGGCAGCACAGTCCCGCGTAATCACACCGAGAACGATGCAGCTCAGTCCCGCGTAAACACACCGAGAACGGGGCAGCATAGTCTCGCACAAGCACACCGGGAACGGGGCAGCACAGTCCCGCACAAACACACCGAGAACGAGGCAGGTCAGTCCCGCACAAACACACCGAGAACGAGGCTGCACAGACCCGCACAAACACACTGAGAACGAGGCAGCACAGTCGCGGACAATCACACCGAGAACGAGGCAGCATAGACCCGCACAAACACACTGAGAACGAGGCAGCACAGTCCCGCACAAAAACACCGAGAACGAGGCAGCACATTCCCGCGTAAACACACCGAGAACGAGGCAGCACAGTCCCGCACAAACACACCGAGAACGAGGCAGCACAGTCCCGCATAAATACACTGAGAACGAGGCAGCACCGTCCCGCACAAACACACCGAGAACGAGGCAGCACAGTCCCGCACAAACACACTGAGAACGAGGCAGGTCAGTCCCGCACAAACACACCGAGAACGAGGCTGCACAGACCCGCACAAACACACTGAGAACGAGGCAGCACAGTCGCGGACAATCACACCGAGAACGAGGCAGCACAGTCCGGCGTAAACACACCGAGAACGAGGCAGCACAGTCCCGCGTAAACAAGCCGAGAACGAGGCAGCACAGTCCCGCACAAACACACCGAGAACGAGGCAACACAGTCCCGCATAAAAGCACCGAGAACGTGGCAGCACAGTCCCGCGTAATCACACCGAGAACAATGCAGCTCAGTCCCGCGTAAACACACCGAGAACGGGGCAGCATAGTCTCGCACAAGCACACCGGGAACGGGGCAGCACAGTCCCGCACAAACACACCGACACTGACGCAGCACAGTCCCGCACAAACACACCGAGAACGAGGCAGCACAGTCCCGCGTAAACACACCGAGAACGAGGCAGCACAGTCCCGCACAAACACACAGAGAACGAGGCAGCGCTGTCCCGCACAAACACACCGAGAACGATGCAGCACAGTCCCGCACAAAAACACCGAGAATGAGGCAGCACAGTCCCGCACAAAGACACCGAGAACGAGGCAGCGCAGTCCCGCACAAACACCCCGAGAACGAGGCAGCACATTCCCGCACAAACACACCGAGAACAAGGCAGCACAGTCCCGCACAAACACACTGAGAACGAGGCAGCACAGTCCAGCACAAACACACCGAGAACGAGGCAGCACAGTCCCGCACAAAAACACCGAGAACGAGGCAGCACAGTCCCGCGTAAGCACACCGAGAACGAGGCAGCACAGTCCCGCAAGGGAGCACAGTTCAGCACAAACACACTGAGAACGAGGCAGAACAGTCCCCGACATACACACCGAGAACGGGGCAGCACAGTCCCGCACAAAAACACCGAGAACGAGGCAGCAGAGTCCGCACAAAAACACCTAGATCGAGGCAGCACAGTTCAGCACAAGCACACTGAGATCGAGGCAGAACTGTACCCGACAAACACACCGAGAACGGGGCAGCTCAGTCCCGCACAGCCACACCGAGAACGAGGCAGCAGAGTCACGCACAAACACACCGAGAACGATGCAGCACAGTCCCGCACAAACACACCGAGAACGATGCAGGACAGTCCCGCAAAACAACACCGAGAATGAGGCAGCGCAGTCCCGCACAAACATACCGAGAACGAGGCAGCACCGTCCCGCGTAAACACACAGAGAACGAGGCTGCACAGACCCGCACAAACACACTGAGAACGAGGCAGCACGGTCGCGGACAATCACACCGAGAACGAGGCAGCACAGTCCCGCACAAACACACCGAGAACGAGGCAACACAGTCCCGTATAAAAGCACCGAGAACGTGGCAGCACAGTCCCGCGTAAACACACCGAGAACGATGCAGCACAGTAACGCTTAAACACACCGAGAACGGGGCAGCAAAGTCCCGCACAAACACGCAGAGAACGAGGCAACGCAGTCCCGCACAAACACACCGAGAACGATGCAGCACACTCCCGCACAAAAACACCGAGAACGAGGCAGCACAGTCCCGCGTAAACACACCGAGAACGAGGCAGCACAGTCCCGCACAAAGACACCAAGAACGAGGCAGCACAGTCCCGCACAAACACATCGACAACGAGGCAGCACAGTCCCGCACAAAGGCACCGAGAACGAGGCAGCACAGTCCCGCACAAACACACCGAGAACGTGGCAGCACAGTCCCGCACACACACCGAGAACGGGGCAGCAGAGTACCGCACAAACACACCGAGAACGAGGCAGCACAGTCCCTCACAAAGACACCGAGAACGAGGCAGCACAGTCCCGCACAAACACACCGAGACCGCGGCAGTAAGGTCCCGCGTAAACACACCGAGAACGGGCAGCACAGTCCCGCACAAACACACCGAGAACGAGGCAGCACAGTCCCGCACAAAGACACCGAGAACGAGGCAGCACAGTCCCGCACAAACACACCGAGAACGAGGCAGCACAGTCCCGCACAAAAACACCGGGAACGAGGCAGCACAGTACCGCGTAAACACACCAAGAACGAGGCAGCACAGTCCCGCACAAAGACACCGAGAACGAGGCAGCACAGTCCCGCACAAACACACCGAGAACGAGGCAGCACAGTCCCGCACAAAGACACCGAGAACGAGGCAACACAGTCCCGCATAAAAGCACCGAGAACGATGCAGCACAGTCCCGCGTAAACACACCGAGAACGGGGCAGCATAGTCTCGCACAAGCACACCGAGAACGGGGCAGCACAGTCCCGCACAAACACACCGAGACTGAGGCAGCACAGTCCCGCACAAACACACCGAGAACGAGGCAGCACAGTCCGGCGTAAACATACCGAGAACGAGGGAGCACAGTCCCGCACAAACACACCGAGAGCGAGGCAGCACAGTCCCACACAAACACACCGAGAACGAGGCAACACAATCCCGCATAAAAGCACCGAGAACGAGGCAGCACAGTTTGGCGTAAACATACCGAGAACGAGGGAGCACAGTCCCGCACAAACACACCGAGAACAAGGCAGCACAGTACCGCACAAACACACCGAGAACGAGGCAACACAGTCCCGCATAAAAGCACCGAGAACGAGGCAGCACAGTCCCGCGTAAACACACCGAGAACGAGGCAGCATAGTCCCGCACAAACACACAGAGAACGAGGCAGCGCAGTCCCGCACAAACACACCGAGAACGATGCAGCACAGTCCCGCACAAAAACACCGAGAACGAGGCAGCACAGTCCCGCGTAAACACACCGAGAACGAGGCAGCACAGTCCCGCACAAAGACACCGAGAACGAGGCAGCACAGTCCCGCATAAAAACACCGAGAACGAGGCAGCACATTCCCGCACAAAGAAACCGAGAACGAGGCAGCACAGTCCCGCACAAACACACCGAGAACGAGGCAGCACAGTCCCGCACAAACACACCGAGAACGAGGCAGCACATTCCCGCACAAACACACTGAGAACGAGGCAGCGCAGTCCCGCACAAACACACCGAGAACGAGGCAGCATAGTCCCCGACATACACACCGAGAACGGGGCAGGTCAGTCCCGCACAAACACACCGAGAACGAGGCTGCACAGATCCGCACAAACACACTGAGAACGAGGCAGCACAGTCGCGGACAATCACACCGAGAACGAGGCAGCATAGACCCGCACAAACACACTGAGAACGAGGCAGCACAGTCGCGGACAATCACACCGAGAACGAGGCAGCACAGTCCGGCGTAAACTCACCGAGAACGAGGCAGCACAGTCCCGCGTAAGCAAGCCGAGAACGAGGCAGCACAGTCCCGCACAAACACACCGAGAACGAGGCAACACAGTCCCGCATAAAAGCACCGAGAACGTTGCAGCTCAGTCCCGCGTAAACACACCGGGAACGGGGCAGCACAGTCCCGCACAAACACACCGACACTGAGGCAGCACAGTCCCGCACAAACACACCGAGAACGAGGCAGCACAGTTCGGCGTAAACATCCCGAAACGAGGCAGCACAGTCCCGCACAAACACACCGAGAACGAGGCAGCACAGTCCCGCACAAACACACCGAGAACGAGGCAACACAGTCCCGCATTAAAGCACCCAGAACGAGGCAGCACAGTCCCGCGTAAACACACCGAGAACGAGGCAGCAAAGTCCCGCACAAACACGCAGAGAATGAGGCAACGCAGTCCTGCACAAACACACCGAGAACGATGCAGCACAGTCCCGCACAAAAACACCGAGAACGAGGCAGCACAGTTCCGCGTAAACACACCGAGAACGAGGCAGCACAGTCCCGCACAAAGACACCGAGAACGAGGCAGCACAGTCCCGCATAAAAACACCGAGAACGAGGCAAGCACATTCCCGCACAAAGAAACCGAGAACAAGGCAGCACAGTCCCGCACAAACACACCGAGAACGAGGCAGCACAGTCCCGCACAAAGACACCGAGAACGAGGCAGCACAGTCCCGCACAAACACACCGAGAACGAGGCAGCGCAGCCCCACACAAACACACCGTGAACGAGGCAGCACAGTCCCGCACAAAAACACCGAGAACGAGGCAGCACAGTCCCGCGTAAACACACCGAGAACGATGCAGCACAGTCCCGCACAAAAACACCGAGAACGAGGCAGCACAGTCCCGCGTAAACACACCGAGAACGAGGCAGCACAGTCCCGCACAAAGACACCGAGAACGAGGCAGCACAGTCCCGCACAAACACACCGAGAACGAGGCAGCGCAGTCCCGCACAAACACACCGAGGACGAGGCAGCACAGTCCCGCATAAAAACACCGAG
The DNA here is from genome assembly GCF_047496885.1 of Scyliorhinus torazame. Taxonomy (NCBI): domain Eukaryota; kingdom Metazoa; phylum Chordata; class Chondrichthyes; order Carcharhiniformes; family Scyliorhinidae; genus Scyliorhinus; species Scyliorhinus torazame. The sequence goes on along the minus strand of NC_092709.1, from coordinate 358,921,045 downwards.
AACGAGGCAGCACATTCCCGCACAAAGAAACCGAGAACGAGGCAGCACAGTCCCGCACAAACACACCGAGAACGAGGCAGCGCAGTCCCGCACAAACACACCGAAAACGAGGCAGCACATTCCCGCACAAACACACTGAGAACGAGGCAGCGCAGTCCCGCACAAACACACCGAGAACGAGGCAGCACAGTCCCCGACATACACACCGAGAACGGGGCAGGTCAGTCCCGCACAAACACACCGAGAACGAGGCTGCACAGATCCGCACAAACACACTGAGAACGAGGCAGCACAGTCGCGGACAATCACACCGAGAACGAGGCAGCATAGACCCGCACAAACACACTGAGAACGAGGCAGCACAGTCGCGGACAATCACACCGAGAACGAGGCAGCACAGTCCGGCGTAAACTCACCGAGAACGAGGCAGCACAGTCCCGCGTAAGCAAGCCGAGAACGAAGCAGCACAGTCCCGCACAAACACACCGAGAACGAGGCAACACAGTCCCGCATAAAAGCACCGAGAACGTTGCAGCTCAGTCCCGCGTAAACACACCGGGAACGGGGCAGCACAGTCCCGCACAAACACACCGACACTGAGGCAGCACAGTCCCGCACAAACACACCGAGAACGAGGCAGCACAGTTCGGCGTAAACATCCCGAAACGAGGCAGCACAGTCCCGCACAAACACACCGAGAACGAGGCAGCACAGTCCCGCACAAACACACCGAGAACGAGGCAACACAGTCCCGCATTAAAGCACCCAGAACGAGGCAGCACAGTCCCGCGTAAACACACCGAGAACGAGGCAGCAAAGTCCCGCACAAACACGCAGAGAATGAGGCAACGCAGTCCTGCACAAACACACCGAGAACGATGCAGCACAGTCCCGCACAAAAACACCGAGAACGAGGCAGCACAGTTCCGCGTAAACACACCGAGAACGAGGCAGCACAGTCCCGCACAAAGACACCGAGTACGAGGCAGCACAGTCCCGCATAAAAACACCGAGAACGAGGCAAGCACATTCCCGCACAAAGAAACCGAGAACAAGGCAGCACAGTCCCGCAAAAACACACCGAGAACGAGGCAGCGCAGCCCCACACAAACACACCGTGAACGAGGCAGCACAGTCCCGCACAAAAACACCGAGAACGAGGCAGCACAGTCCCGCGTAAACACACCGAGAACGATGCAGCACAGTCCCGCACAAAAACACCGAGAACGAGGCAGCACAGTCCCGCGTAAACACACCGAGAACGAGGCAGCACAGTCCCGCACAAAGACACCGAGAACGAGGCAGCACAGTCCCGCACAAACACACCGAGAACGAGGCAGCGCAGTCCCGCACAAACACACCGAGGACGAGGCAGCACAGTCCCGCACAAAAACACCGAGAACGAGGCAGCACATTCCCGCGTAAACACACCGAGAACGAGGCAGCACAGTCCCGCACAAAGACACCGAGAACGAGGCAGCACAGTCCCGCACAAACACACCGAGAACGAGGCAGCACAGTCCCGCATAAAGACACCGAGAACGAGGCAGCACAGTCCCGCACAAACACACCGAGAACGTGGCAGCACAGTCCCGCACAAACACACCGAGAATAAGGCAGCAGAGTCCGCACAAAAACACCTAGATCGAGGCAGCACAGTTCAGCACAAGCACACTGAGAACGAGGCAGAACTGTACCCGACAAACACACCGAGAACGGGGCAGCTCAGTCCCGCACAGACACACCGAGAACGAGGCAGCAGAGTCACGCACAAACACACCGAGAACGATGCAGCACAGTCCCGCAAAAACACACCGAGAATGAGGCAGCGCAGTCCCGCACAAACACACCGAGAACGAGGCAGCACCGTCCCGCGTAAACACACCGAGAACAAGGCAGCTCAGTCCCGCACAAACACACCGAGAACGAGGCTGCACAGACCCGCACAAACACGCCGAGAACGAGGCAGCACAGTCCCGCACAAACACACTGAGAACGAGGCAGCATGGTCGCGGACAATCACACCGAGAACGAGGCAGCACAGTCCGGCGTAAACAAGGCGAGAACGAGGCAGCACAGTCCCGCACAAACACACCGAGAACGAGGCAAAACAGTCCCGCATAAAAGCACCGAGAACGTGGCAGCACAGTCCCGCGTAAACACACCGAGAACGATGCAGCTCAGTCCCGCGTAAACACACCGAGAACGGGGCAGCACAGTCCCGCACAAACACACCGAGAACGAGGCAGCACAGTTCGGCGTAAACATACCGAGAACGAGGGAGCACAGTCCCGCACAAATATACCGAGAATGAGGGAGCACAGTCCCACACAAACACACCGAGAATGAGGCAGCACAGTTCCGCACAAACACACCGAGAACGAGGCAGCACAGTCCCGCACAAACACACCGAGAACGAGGCAACACAGTCCCGCATAAAAGCACCGAGAACGAGGCAGCAAAGTCCCGCGTCAACACACCGAGAACGAGGCAGCAAAGTCCCGCACAAACACGCAGAGAACGATGCAGCACAGTCCGGCACAAAAACACCGAGAACGAGCAGCACAGTCCCGCGTAAACACACCGAGAACGAGGCAGCACAGTCCCGCACAAAGACACCGAGAACGAGGCAGCACAGTCCCGCACAAACACACCGAGGACGAGGCAGCACAGTCCCGCACAAAAACACTGAGAACGAGGCAGCACATTCCCGCGTAAACACACCGAGAACGAGGCAGCACAGTCCCGCACAAAGACACCGAGAACGAGGCAGCACAGTCCCGCACAAACACACCGAGAACGAGGCAGCACAGTCCCGCATAAAGACACCGAGAACGAGGCAGCACAGTCCCGCACAAACACACCGAGAACGTGGCAGCACAGTCCCGCACAAACACACCGAGAACAAGGCAGCAGAGTCCGCACAAAAACACCTAGATCGAGGCAGCACAGTTCAGCACAAGCACACTGAGAACGAGGCAGAACTGTACCCGACAAACACACCGAGAACGGGGCAGCTCAGTCCCGCACAGACACACCGAGAACGAGGCAGCAGAGTCACGCACAAACACACCGAGAACGATGCAGCACAGTCCCGCAAAAACACACCGAGAATGAGGCAGCGCAGTCCCGCACAAACACACCGAGAACGAGGCAGCACCGTCCCGCGTAAACACACCGAGAACGAGGCAGCTCAGACCCGCACAAACACACCGAGAACGAGGCTGCACAGACCCGCACAAACACACCGAGAACGAGGCAGCACAGTCCCGCACAAACACACTGAGAACGAGGCAGCATGGTCGCGGACAATCACACCGAGAACGAGGCAGCACAGTCCGGCGTAAACAAGCCAAGAACGAGGCAGCACAGTCCCGCACAAACACACCGAGAACGAGGCAGCACATTCCCGCGTAAACATACCGAGAATGAGGCAGCACAGTCCCGCACAAAGACACCGAGAACGAGGCAGCACAGTCCCGCACAAACACACCGAGAACGAGGCAGCACAGTCCTGCATAAAGACACCGAGAACGAGGCAGCACAGTCCCGCACAAACACACCGAGAACGTGGCAGCACAGTCCCGCACAAACACACCGAGAACGGGGCAACACAGTACCGCACGAACACACCGAGACCGAGGCAGTAAGGTCCCGCGTAAACACACCGAGAACGGGCAGCACAGTCCCGCACAAACACACCGAGAACGAGGCAGCACAGTCCCGCACAAAGACACCGAGAACGAGGCAGCACAGTCCCGCACAAACACACCGAGAACGAGGCAGGTCAGTCCCGCACAAACACACCGAGAACGAGGCTGCACAGACCCGCACAAACACACTGAGAACGAGGCAGCACAGTCGCGGACAATCACACCGAGAACGAGGCAGCACAGTCTGGCGTAAACACACCGAGAACGAGGCAGCACAGTCCCGCGTAAACAAGCCGAGAACGAGGCAGCACAGTCCCGCACAAACACACCGAGAACGAGGCAACACAGTCCCGCATAAAAGCACCGAGAATGTGGCAGCACAGTCCCGCGTAATCACACCGAGAACGATGCAGCTCAGTCCCGCGTAAACACACCGAGAACGGGGCAGCATAGTCTCGCACAAACACACCGACACTGAGGCAGCACAGTCCCGCACAAACACACCGAGAACGAGGCAGCACAGTTCGGCGTAAACATCCCGAAACGAGGCAGCACAGTCCCACACAAACACACCAAAACGAGGCAGGACAGTCCCGCACAAACACACCGAGAACGAGGCAACACAGTCCCGCATAAAAGCACCGAGAACGAGGCAGCACAGTCCCGCGTAAACACACCGAGAACGAGGCAGCAAAGTCCTGCACAAACACGCAGAGAACGAGGCAACGCAGTCCCTCACAAACACACCGAGAACGATGCAGCACAGTCCCGCACAAAAACACCGAGAACGAGGCAGCACAGTCCCGCGTAAACACACCGTTAACGATGGAGCACAGTCCCGCACAAAAACACCGAGAACGAGGCAGCACAGTCCCGCGTAAACACACCAGGAACGAGGCAGCACAGTCCCGCACAAAGACACCGAGAACGAGGCAGCACAGTCCCGCACAAACACACCGAGAACGAGGCAGCGCAGTCCCGCACAAACACACCGAGGACGAGGCAGCACAGTCCCGCACAAAAACACCGAGAACGAGGCAGCACATTCCCGCGTAAACACACCGAGAACGAGGCAGCACAGTCCCGCACAAAGACACCGAGAACGAGGCAGCACAGTCCCGCACAAACACACCGAGAACGAGGCAGCACAGTCCCGCATAAAGACACCGAGAACGAGGCAGCACAGTCCCGCACAAACACACCGAGAACGAGGCTGCACAGACCCGCACAAACACACTGAGAACGAGGCAGCACAGTCGCGGACAATCACACCGAGAACGAGGCAGCACAGTCCGGCGTAAACACACCGAGAACGAGGCAGCACAGTCCCGCGTAAACAAGCCGAGAACGAGGCAGCACAGTCCCGCACAAACACACCGAGAACGAGGCAACACAGTCCCGCATAAAAGCACCGAGAACGTGGCAGCACAGTCCCGCGTAATCACACCGAGAACGATGCAGCTCAGTCCCGCGTAAACACACCGAGAACGAGGCAGCACAGTCCCGCACAAACACACCGACACTGACGCAGCACAGTCCCGCACAAACACACCGAGAACGAGGCAGCACAGTTCGGCGTAAACATCCCGAAACGAGACAGCACAGTCCCGCACAAACACACCGAGAACGAGGCAGCACAGTCCCGCACAAACACACCGAGAACGAGGCAACACAGTCCCGCATAAAAGCACCGAGAACGAGGCAGCACAGTCCCGCGTAAACACACCGAAAACGAGGCAGCAAAGTCCCGCACAAACACGCAGAGAATGAGGCAACGCAGTCCCGCACAAACACACCGAGAACGATGCAGCACAGTCACGCACAAAAACACCGAGAACGAGGCAGCACAGTCCCGCGTAAACACACCGAGAACGAGGCAGCACAGTCCCGCACAAAGACATCGAGAACGAGGCAGCACAGTCCCGCATAAAAACACCGAGAACGAGGCAAGCACATTCCCGCACAAAGAAACCGAGAACGAGGCAGCACAGTCCCGCACAAACACACCGAGAACGAGGCAGCGCAGTCCCGCACAAACACACCGAGAACGAGGCAGCACAGTCCCGCACAAATACACCGAAAACGAGGCAGCACAGTCCCGCGTAAACACACCGAGAACGAGGCAGCACAGTCCCGCACAAAGACACCGAGAACGAGGCAGCACAATCCCGCACAAAGACACCGAGAACGAGGCAGCACAGTCCCGCACAAAGACACCGAGAACGAGGCAGCACATTCCCGCACAAACACACCGAGAACGTGGCAGCACAGTCCCGCACAAACACACCGAGAACGGGGCAGCACAGTACCGCACGAACACACCGAGAACGAGGCAGCACAGTCCCGCACAAAGACACCGAGAACGAGGCAGCACAGTCCTGCAAGAACACACTGAGAACGAGGCAGCACAGTCCCGCACAAGACACCGAGAACGAGGCAGCACAGTCCCGCACAAACACACCGAGAACGAGGCAGCACAGTCCCGCACAAAAACACCGGGAACGAGGCAGCACAGTCCCGCGTAAACACACCAAGAACGAGGCAGCACAGTCCCGCACAAAGACACCGAGAACGAGGCAGCACAGTCCCGCACAAACACACCGAGAACGAGGCAGCACAGTCCCGCACAAACACACCGAGAACGAGGCAGCACAGTCACGCACAAAAACACCGGGAACGAGGCAGCACAGTCCCGCGTAAACACACCATGAACGAGGCAGCACAGTCCCGCACAAAGACACAGGGAACGAGGCAGCACAGTCCCGCACAAACACACCGAGAACGAGGCAGCACAGTCCCGCACAAAGACACCGAGAACGAGGCAACACAGTCCCGCATAAAAGCACCGAGTACGAGGCAGCACAGTCCCGCGTAAACACACCGAGAGCGATGCAGCACAGTCCCGCGTAAACACACCGAGAACGGGTCAGCATAGTCTCGCACATGCACACCGGGAACGGGGCAGCACAGTCCCGCACAAACACACCAAGACTGAGGCAGCTCAGTCCCGCACAAACACACCGAGAACGAGGCAGCACAGTCCGGCGTAAACATACCGAGAACGAGGTAACACAGTCCCGCACAAACACACCGAGAGCGAGGCAGCACAGTCCCGCACAAAAACACCGAGAACGAGGCAACACAGTCCCGCATAAAAGCACCGAGAACGAGGCAGCACAGTCCCGCGTAAACGCACCGGGAACGAGGCAGCACAGTCCCGCACAAACAAACAGAGAACGAGGCAGCGCAGTCCCGCACAAACACACCGAGTACGATGCAGCACAGTCCCGCACAAAAACACTGAGAACGAGGCAGCACAGTCGCGGACAATCACACCGAGAACGAGGCAGCACAGTCCGGCGAAAACACACCGAGAACGAGGCAGCACAGTCCCGCACAAACACACCGGGAACGAGGCAGCACAGTCCCGCACAAAGACACTGAGAACGAGGCAGCACAGTCCCGCATTAACACGCAGAAAACGAGGCAGCACAGTCCCGCACAAACACGCAGAGAACGAGGCAGCACAGTCCCGCACAGACACACCGAAGACGAGGTAGCACAGTCCTGCACAAACACCGAGAACGAGGGAGCACAGAACCGCACAAATACACCGAGAAAGAGGAAGCACAGTTCCGGACATAGACACCAAGAACGAGGCAGCACAGTCCCGCATTAACACGCAGAAAACGAGGCAGCACAGTCCCGCACAAACACGCAGAGTACGAGGCAGTACAGTCCCGCACTGACATACCGAAAACGATACAGCGCAGTCCCGCACAAACACACCGAGAACGAGGCAGCACAGTCCCGGACAACCACAACGAGAAAGAGGCAGCACAGTCCCGCAGAAACACACCGAGAACGGGGCAGCACAGTCCCGCACAAAAACACCGAGAACGAGGCAGCGCACTCCCGCACAAAAACACCGAGAACGAGGCAGCACAGTCCCGCACAAAAACACCGAGAACGAGGCAGCACAGTCCCGCGTAAACTCACCGAGAACGAGGCAGCACAGTCCCGCACAAAGACACCGAGAACGAGGCAGCACAGTCCCGCATTAACACGCAGAAAACACACCGAGAACGAGGCAGCACAGTCCCGCACAAACACACCGGGAACGAGGCAGCACAGTCCCGCGTAAACATACCGAGAACGAGGGAGCACAGTCCCGCACAAACACACCGAGAACGAGGCAGCACAGTCCCGCACAAACACACCGAGAACGAGGCAGCACAGTCCCGCACAAACACACCGAGAACGAGGCAGCACAGTCCCGCACAAACACACCGAGAACGAGGCAGCACAGTCCCGCACAAAGACACCGAGAACGAGGCAGCACAGTCCCGCACAAAGACACCGAGAACGAGGCAACACAGTCCCGCATAAAAGCACCGAGAACGAGGCAGCATAGTCCCGCGTAAACACACCGAGAACGATGCAGCACAGTCCCGCGTAAACACACCGGGAACGGGGCAGCACAGTCCCGCATAAACACACCAAGAACGAGGCAGCACAGTCCCGCACAAAAACACCGAGAACGAGGCAGCACAGTCCCTCACAAACACACCGAGAAAGTGGCAGCACAGTCCCGCACAAACACACCGAGAACGGGGCAGCACAGTACCGCACGAACACACCGAGACCGAGGCAGTAAGGTCCCGCGTAAACACACCGAGAACGGGGAGCACAGTCCCGCACAAACACACCGAGAACGAGGCAGCACAGTCCCGCACAAAGACACCGAGAACGAGGCAGCACAGTCCCGCACAAACACACCGAGAACGAGGCAGCACAGTCCCGCACAAAAACACCGGGAACGAGGCAGCACAGTCCCGCGTAAACACACCAAGAACGAGGCAGCACAGTCCCGCACAAAGACACCGAGAACGAGGCAGCACAGTCCCGCACAAACACACCGAGAACGAGGCAGCACAGTCCCTCATAAAACACCGAGAACAAGGCAGCACAGTCGCGGACAATCACACCGAGAACGAGGCAGTACAGTCCGGCGTAACCACACCGAGATCGAGGCAACACAGTCCCGCGTAAACAAGCCGAGAACGAGGCAGCACAGTCCCGCACAAACACACCGAGAACGAGGCAACACAGTCCCGCATAAAAGCACCGAGAACGTGGCAGCACAGTCCCGCGTAAACACACCGAGAACGATGCAGCACAGTCCCGCGTAAACACACCGAGAACGGGGCAGCATAGTCTCGCACAAGCACACCGGGAACGGGGCAGCACAGTCCCGCACAAACACACCGAGACTGAGGCAGCACAGTCCCGCACAAACACACCGAGAACGAGGCAGCACAGTTCGGCGTAAACATACCGAGAACGAGGGAGCACAGTTCCGCACAAACACACCGAGAACGAGGCAGCACAGTCCCGCACAAACACACCGAGAACGAGGCAACACAGTCCCGCATAAAAGCACCGAGAACGAGGCAGCACAGTCCTGCGTAAACACACCGAGAACGAGGCAGCACAGTCCCGCACAAACACACAGAGAACGAGGCAGCGCAGTCCCGCACAATCACACCGAGAACGATGCAGCAGAGTCCCGCACAAAAACACCGAGAACGGGGCAGCACAGTCCCGCACAAAGACACCGAGAACGGGGCAGCACAGTACCGCACGAACACACCGTGACCGAGGCAGCACAGTCTCGCGTAAACATACAGGGAACGGGCAGCACAGTCCCGCACAAACACACCGAGAACGAGGCAGCACAGTCCCGCGTAAACACACCGAGAACGAGGCAGCACAGTCCCGCACAAAGACACCGAGAAGGAGGCAGTACAGTCCGCACAAACACACCGAGAACGAGGCAGCACAGTCCCGCGTAAACACACCGAGAACGAGGCAGCACATCCCGCGTAAACACACCGAGAACGGGGCCGCACAGTCCCTCACAAACACACCGAGAACGGGGCAGCACAGTACCGCACAAACACACCGAGACTGAGGCAGCACAGTCCCGCGTAAACATACAGGGAACGGGCAGCACAGTCCCGCACAAACACACAGAGAACGATGCAGCAAAGTCCCGCACAAACACACCGTGAACGATGCAGCACAGTTCCGCATAAACACACCAAGAATGAGACAGCACAGTCCCGCACAAACACACCGAAAGCGAGGCATCACAGTCCAGAACAAACACACCGAGATCGAGGCTGCACAGTCCGGCGTAAACACACCGAGAACGAGGCAGCACAGTCCCGCACAAACACAACGAGAAGGAGGCAGCACACTGCCGTGTAAACACAGCGAGAACTACGAAGCACAGTCCCGCGTAAGCACACCGAAAACGAGGCTGCACAGTCCCGCACAAACACACCGAGACCGAGGCAGCACAATCCCGCGTAAACACACCGAGAACGGGGCAGCACAGTCCCGCACAATCACACCGAGAACGAGGCAGCACATTCCCGCACAAACACACCGAGAACAAGGCAGCACAGTCCCGCACAAACACACTGAGAACGAGGCAGCACAGTCCCGCACAAACACACTGAGAACGAGGCAGCACAGTCCCGCACAAACACACCGAGAACGAGGCAGCACAGTCCCCCAGAAAATCACCGAGAACGAGGCAGCACAGTCCGGCACCAACACACCGAGAGCGAGGCAGCACGGTCCCGCACAAACACACCTAGATCGAGGCAGCACAGTTCAGCACAAACACACTGAGAATGAGGCAGAACAGTCCCCGACAAACACACCGAGAACGGGGCAGCACAGTCCCGCAAAAAAACACCGAGAACGAGGCAGCAGAGTCCTCATAAACACACCTAGATCGAGGCAGCACAGTTCAGCACAAGCACACTGAGAACGAGGCAGAACTGTACATGACAAACACACCGAGAACGGGGCAGCACAGTCCCGCACAAAAACACCGAGAACGAGGCAGCAGAGTCACGCACAAACACACCAAAACGACGCAGCACAGTCCCGCATAAACACACCGAGAACGAGGCAGCACATTCCCGCACAAACACACCGAGAACGAGGCAGCACAGTCCCGCGTAAACACACCGAGAACGAGACAGCACAGTCCCGCACAAACACACTGAGAACGAGGCAGCACAGTCGCGGACAATCACACCGAGAACGAGGCAGCACAGTCCGGGGTAAACACACCGAGAACGAGGCAGCACCGTCCCGCGTAAACAAACCGAGAACGAGGCAGCACAGTCCCGCACAAACACACCGAGAACGATGCAGCACAGTCCCGCGTAAACACACCGAGAACGAGGCAACACAGTCCCGCATAAAAGCACCGAGAACGAGGCAGCACAGTCCCGCGTAAACACACTGAGAACGAGGCAGCACAGACCCGCACAAACACACAGAGAACGAGGCAGCGCAGTCCCGCACAATCACACCGAGAACGATGCAGCAGAGTCCCGCACAAAAACACCGAGAACGAGGCAGCACAGTCCCGCACAAAGACACCGAGAAGGAGGCAGGACAGTCCCGCACAAACACACCGAGATCGTGGCAGCACAGTCCCGCGTAAACACACCGAGAACGAGGCAGCACATTGTCGCACAAACAAACCGAGAACGAGGCAGCACAGTCCCGCACAAACACACCGAGAACGAGGCAGCACAGTCCCGCGTAAACACACCGAGAACGAGGCAGCACATCACGCGTAAACACACCGAGAACGGGGCCGCACAGTCCCTCAGAAACACACCGAGAACGGGGCAGCACAGTACCGCACAAACACATCGAGACCGAGGCAGCACAGCCCCGCGTAAACATACAGGGAACGGGCAGCACAGTCCCGCACAAACACACAGAGAACGATGCAGCACAGTCCCGCACAAACACACCGTGAACGATGCAGCACAGTTCCGCATAAACACACCAAGAATGAGGCAGCACAGTCCCGCACAAACACACAAAAGCGAGGCATCACAGTCCCGCACAAACACACCGAGATCGAGGCTGCACAGTCCGGCGTAAATACACCGAGAACGAGGCAGCACAGTCCCGCACAAACACAACGAGAAGGAGGCAGCACACTGCCGTGTAAACACAGCGAGAACTAGGAAGCACAGTCCCGCTTAAGCACACCGAAAACGAGGCAGCACCGTCTCGCACAAACACACTGTGAATGAGGCAGCACAGTCCCGCGTAAACACACTGAGAACGAGGCAGAACATCCCGCGTAAACACACCGAGAACGGGACCGCACAGTCCCTCACAAACACACCGAGAACGGGGCAGCACAGTACCGCACGAACACACCGAGACCGAGGCAGCACAGTCCCGCGTAAACATACAGGGAACGGGCAGCACAGTCCCGCACAAACACACAGAGAACGATGCAGCACAGTCCCGCACAAACACACCGTGAACGATGCAGCACAGTTCCGCATAAACACACCAAGAATGAGGCAGCACAGTCCCGCACAAACACACCGAAAGCGAGGCATCACAGTCCCGCACAAACACACCGAGAACGAGGCAGCACAGTCCTGCACAAACTCACCGAGAACGAGGCAGAACAGTCCCCGACAAACACACCGAGAACGGGGCAGCACAGTCCCGCACAAACACACCTAGATCGAGGCAGCACAGTTCAGCACAAACACACTGAGAACGAGGCAGAACAGTCCCCGACAATCACACCGAGAACGGGGCAGCACAGTCCCGCACAAAAACACCGAGAACGAGGCAGCAGAGTCCTCACAAACACACCTAGATCGAGGCAGCACAGTTCAGCACAAGCACACTGAGAACGAGGCAGAACTGTACATGACAAACACACCGAGAACGGGGCAGCTCAGTCCCGTACAGACACACCGAGAACGAGGCAGCAGAGGCACGCACAAACACACCAAAACGACGCAGCACAGTCCCGCATAAACACACCGAGAATGAGGCAGCGCAGTCCCGCACAAACACACCGAGAACGAGGCAGCACAGTCCCGCGTAAACACACCGAGAACGAGGCAGCACAGTCCCGCACAAACACACCGAGAACGAGGCAGCACAGACCCGCACAAACACACTGAGAACGAGGCAGCACAGTCGCGGACAATCACACCGAGAACGAGGCAGCACAGTCCCGCACAAACACACCGAGAACGAGGCAGCACTGTCCCGCACAAACACACCGAGAACGATGCAGCACAGTCCCGCGTAAACACACCGAGAACCGGGCAGCACAGTCTCGCACAAGCACACCGGGAACGGGGCAGCACAGTCCCGCACAAACACACCGAGACTGAGGCAGCACAGTCCCGCACAAACACAACGAGAACGAGGCAGCACAGTCCGTCGTAAACATACCGAGAACGAGGGAGCACAGTCCCGCACAAACACACCGAGAACGAGGCAGCACAGTCTCGCACAAACACACCGAGAACGAGGCAACAGAGTCCCGCATAAAAGCACCGAGAACGAGGCAGCACAGTCCCGCGTAAACACACCGAGAACGAGGCAGCACAGTCCCGCACAAAGGCACAGAGAACGAGGCAGCACAGTTCCGCACAAAAACACCGAAACGAGGCAGCACAGTCCCGCGTAAACACACCGAGAAAGAGGCAGCACAGTCCCGCACAAAGACACCGAGAACGAGGCAGCACAGTCCCGCATAAAAACACCGAGATTGAGGCAGCACATTGTCGCACAAACAAACCGAGAACGAGGCAGCACAGTCCCGCACAAACACACCGAGAACGAGGCAGCACAGTCCCGCACAAAAACACCGAGAACGAGGCAGCACAGTCCCGCGTAAACACACCGAGAACGAGGCAGCACAGTCCCGCACAAAGACACCGAGAACGAGGCAGCACAGTCCCGCACAAGCACACCGAGAACGAGGCAGCACAGTCCCGCGTAAACACACTGAGAACGAGGCAGCACATCCCGCGTAAACACACCGAGAACGGGACCGCACAGTCCCTCACAAACACACCGAGAACGGGGCAGCACAGCACCGCACGAACACACCGAGACCGAGGCAGCACAGTCCCGCGTAAACATACATGGAACGGGCAGCACAGTCCCGCACAAACACACAGAGAACGATGCAGCACAGTCCCGCACAAACACACCGTGAAAGATGCAGCACAGTTCCGCATAAACACACCAAGAATGAGGCAGCACAGTCCCGCACAAACACACCGAAAGCGAGGCATCACAGTCCCGCACAAACACACCGAGATCGAGGCTGCACAGTCCGGCGTAAACACACCGAGAACGGGGCAGCTCAGTCCCGCACAGACACACCGAGACCGAGGCAGCAGAGTCACGCACAAACACACCAAAACGACGCAGCACAGTCCCGCATAAACACACCGAGAACGAGGCAGCGCAGTCCCGCACAAAAACACCGAGAACGAGGCAGCACAGTCCCGCACAAAAACACCGAGAACGAGGCAGCACAGTCCCGCGTAAACTCACCGAGAACGAGGCGGCACAGTCCCGCACAAAGACACCGAGAACGAGGCAGCACAGTCCCGCACAAACACACCGAGAACGAGGCAGCACAGTCCCGCACAAAGACACCGAGAACGAGGCAGCACAGTCCCGCACAAAGACACCGAGAACGTGGCAGCACAGTCCCACACAAACACACCGAGAAATGGGCAGCACAGTACCGCACGAACACACCGAGTCCGAGGCAGCAAGGTCCCACGTAAACACACCGAGAACGACAGCACAGTCCCGCACAAACACACAGAGAACGATGCAGCACAGTCTCGCACAAACACACTGTGAACGAGGCAGCACAGTCCCGCACAAACACACCGAGACCGAGGCAGCACAAATCCGCATAAACACACCGAGAACGGGGCAGCACAGTCCCGCACAATCGCACCGAGAACGAGGCAGCACATTCCCGCACAAACACACCGAGAAAAAGGCAGCACAGTCCCGCACAAACACACTGAGAACGAGGCAGCACAGTCCCGCACAAACACACCGAGAACGAGGCAGCACAGTCCGGCACCAACACACCGAGAGCGAGGCAGTACGGTCCCGCACAAACACACCGAGATCGAGTCAGCACAGTTCAGCACAAACACACTGAGAACGAGGCAGAACAGCCCCCGACAAACACACCGAGAACGGGGCAGCACAGTTCAGCTCAAACACACTGAGAACGAGGCAGAACAGTCCCCGACAAACACACCGAGAACGGGGCAGCACAGTCCCGCACAAAAACACCGAGAACGAGGCAGCAGAGTCCTCACAAACACACCTAGATCGAGGCAGCACAGTTCAGCAAAAGCACACTGAGAACGAGGCAGAACTGTACCCGACAAACACACCAAGAATGAGGCAGCACAGTCCCGCACAAACACAATGAGAACGAGGCAGCACAGTCCCGCACAAAAACACCGAGAACGAGGCAGCAGAGTCACGCACAAACACACCAAAACGACGCAGCACAGTCCCGCATAAACACACCGAGAATGAGGCAGCGCAGTTCCGCACAAACACACCGCGAACGAGGCAGCACAGTCCCGCACAAACACAACGAGAACGAGGCAGCACCCTCCCGCGTAAACACACCAAGAACGAGGCAGCACAGTCCCGCACAAACACACCGAGAACGAGGCAGCACAGTCGCGGTCAATCACACCGAGAACGAAGCAGCACAGTCTCGCACAAGCACACCGGGAACGGGGCAGCACAGTCCCGCACAAACACACCGAGACTGAGGCAGCACAGTCCCGCACAAACACACAGAGAACGAGGCAGCACAGTCCGGCGTAAACATACCGAGAACGAGGGAGCACAGTCCCGCACAAACACACCGAGAACGAGGCAGCACAGTCTCGCACAAGCACACCGGGAACGGGGCAGCACAGTCTCGCACAAGCACACCGGGAACGGGGCATGACAGTCCCGCACAAACACACCGAGACTGAGGCAGCACAGTCCCGCACAAACACACCGAGAACGAGGCAGCACAGTCCGGCGTAAACATACCGAGAACGAGGGAGCACAGTCCCGCACAAACACACCGAGAACGAGGCAGCACAGTCCCGCACAAACACACCGAGAACGAGGCAACAGAGTCCCGCATAAAGCACCGAGAACGAGGCAGCGCAGTGCCGCACAGACACACCGAGAACGATGCAGCACAATTCCGCACAAAAACACCGAAACGAGGCAGCACAGTCCCGCATAAACACACCGAGAAAGAGGCAGCACAGTCCCGCACAAAGACACCGAGAACGAGGCAGCACAGGCCCGCATAAAAACACCGAGAACGAGGCAGCACATTGTCGCACAAACAAACCGAGAACGAGGCAGCACAGTCCCGCACAAACACACCGAGAACGAGGCAGCACAGTCCAGCACAAAAACACCGAGAACGAGGCAGCACAGTCCCGCGTAAACACACCGAGAACGAGGCAGCACAGTCCCGCACAAAGGCACCGAGAACGAGGCAGCACAGTCCCGCACAAACACACCGAGAACGAGGCAGCACAGTCCCGCGTAAACACACCGAGAACGAGGCAGCACATCCCGCGTAAACACACCGAGAACGGGACCGCACAGTCCCTCACAAACACACCGAGAACGGGGCAGCACAGTACCGCACGACCACACCGAGACCGAGGCAGCACTGTCCCGCGTAAACATACACGGAACGGGCAGCACAGTCCCGCACAAACACACTGAGAACGATGCAGCACAGTCCCGCACAAACACACCGTGAACGATGCAGCACAGTTCCGCATAAACACACCAAGAATGAGGCAGCACAGTCCCGCACAAACACACCGAAAGCGAGGCATCACAGTCCCGCACAAACACACCGAGATCGAGGCTGCACAGTCCGGCGTAAACACACCGAGAACGAGGCAGCACAGTCCCGCAAAACACAATGAGAAGGAGGCAGCACACTGCCGTGTAAACACAGCGAGAACTAGGAAGCACAGTCCCGCGTAAGCACACCGAAAACGAGGCAGCACAGTCTCGCACAAACACACTGTGAAAGAGGCTGCACAGTCCCGCAAAAACACACCGAGACCGAGGCAGCACAATCCCGCGTAAACACACCGAGAACGGGGCAGCACAGTCCCGCACAATCACACCGAGAACGAGGCAGCACATTCCCGCACAAACACACCGAGAACAAGGCAGCACAGTCCCGCACAAACACACTGAGAACGAGGCAGCACAGTCCCGCACAAACACACCGAGAACGAGGCAGCACAGTCCCGCAGAAAATCACCGACAACGAGACAGCACAGTCCGGCACCAACACACCGAGAGCGAGGCAGCACGGTCCCGCACAAACACACCTAGATCGAGGCAGCACAGTTCAGCACAAACACACTGAGATCGAGGCAGAACAGTCCCCGACAAACACACCGAGAATGGGGCAGCTCAGTCCCGCACAGACACACCGAGACCGAGGCAGCAGAGTCACGCACAAACACACCAAAATGACGCAGCACAGTCCCGCACAGCCACACCGAGAACGAGGCAGCGCAGTCCCGCACAAAAACACCGAGAACGAGGCAGCACAGTCCCGCACAAAAACACCGAGAACGAGGCAGCACAGTCCCGCGTAAACTCACCGAGAATGAGGCGGCACAGTCCCGCACAAAAACACCGAGAACGAGGCAGCGCACTCCCGCACAAAAACACCGAGAACGAGGCAGCACAGTCCCGCACAAAAACACCGAGAACGAGGCAGCACAGTCCCGCGTAAACTCACCGAGAACGAGGCAGCACAGTCCCGCACAAAGACACCGAGAACGAGGCAGCACAGTCCCGCACAAACACACCGAGAACGAGGCAGCACAGTCCCGCACACAGACACCGAGAACGAGGCAGCACAGTCCCGCACAAACACACCGAGAACGTGGCAGCACAGTCCCACACAAACACACCGAGAACGGGGCAGCACAGTACCGCACGAACACACCGAGACCGAGGCAGCAAGGTCCCACGTAAACACACCGAGAACGGGCAGCACAGTCCCGCACAAACACACAGAGAACGATGCAGCACAGTCCCGCACAAACACACCGTGAACGATGCAGCACAGTTCCGCATAAACACACCAAGAATGAGGCAGCACAGTCCCGCACAAACACACCGAAAGCGATGCATCACAGTCCCGCACAAACACACCGAGATCGAGGCTGCACAGTCCGGCGTAAACACACCGAGAACGAGGCAGCACAGTCCCGCAAAACACAATGAGAAGGAGGCAGCACACTGCCGTGTAAACACAGCGAGAACTAGGAAGCACAGTCCCGCGTAAGCACACCGAAAACGAGGCAGCACAGTCTCGCACAAACACACTGTGAACGAGGCTGCACAGTCCCGCAAAAACACACCGAGACCGAGGCAGCACAATCCCGCGTAAACACACCGAGAACGGGGCAGCACAGTCCCGCACAATCACACCGAGAACGAGGCAGCACATTCCCGCACAAACACACCGAGAACAAGGCAGCACAGTCCCGCACAAACACACTGAGAACGAGGCAGCACAGTCCCGCACAAACACACCGAGAACGAGGCAGCACAGTCCCGCAGAAAATCACCGAGAACGAGGCAGCACAGTCCGGCACCAACACACCGAGAGCGAGGCAGCACGGTCCCGCACAAACACACCTAGATCGAGGCAGCACAGTTCAGCAAAAACACACTGAGAACGAGGCAGAACAGTCCCCGACAAACACACCGAGAACGGGGCAGCTCAGTCCCGCACAGACACACCGAGACCGAGGCAGCAGAGTCACGCACAAACACACCAAAACGACGCAGCACAGTCCCGCACAGCCACACCGAGAACGAGGCAGCGCAGTCCCGCACAAAAACACCGAGAACGAGGCAGCACAGTCCCGCACAAAAACACCGAGAACGAGGCAGCACAGTCCCGCGTAAACTCACCGAGAACGAGGCGGCACAGTCCCGCACAAAAACACCGAGAACGAGGCAGCGCAGTCCCGCACAAAAACACCGAGAACGAGGCAGCACAGTCCCGCACAAAAACACCGAGAACGAGGCAGCACAGTCCCGCGTAAACTCACCGAGAACGAGGCAGCACAGTCCGGCACAAAGACACCGAGAACGAGGCAGCACAGTCCCGCACAAACACACCGAGAACGAGGCAGCACAGTCCCGCACACAGACACCGAGAACGAGGCAGCACAGTCCCGCACAAACACACCGAGAACGTGGCAGCACAGTCCCACACAAACACACCGAGAACGGGGCAGCACAGTACCGCACGAACACACCGAGACCGAGGCAGCAAGGTCCCACGTAAACACACCGAGAACGGGCAGCACAGTCCCGCACAAACACACAGAGAACGATGCAGCACAGTCCCGCACAAACACACCGTGAACGATGCAGCACAGGTCCGCATAAACACACCAAGAATGAGGCAGCACAGTCCCGGACAAACACACCGAAAGCGATGCATCACAGTCCCGCACAAACACACCGAGATCGAGGCTGCACAGTCCGGCGTAAACACACCGAGAACGAGGCAGCACAGTCCCGCAAAACACAATGAGAAGGAGGCAGCACACTGCCGTGTAAACACAGCGAGAACTAGGAAGCACAGTCCCGCGTAAGCACACCGAAAACGAGGCAGCACAGTCTCGCACAAACACACTGTGAACGAGGCTGCACAGTCCCGCAAAAACACACCGAGACCGAGGCAGCACAATCCCGCGTAAACACACCGAGAACGGGGCAGCACAGTCCCGCACAATCACACCGAGAACGAGGCAGCACATTCCCGCACAAACACACCGAGAACAAGGCAGCACAGTCCCGCACAAACACACTGAGAACGAGGCAGCACAGTCCCGCACAAACACACCGAGAACGAGGCAGCACAGTCCCGCAGAAAATCACCGAGAACGAGGCAGCACAGTCCGGCACCAACACACCGAGAGCGAGGCAGCACGGTCCCGCACAAACACACCTAGATCGAGGCAGCACAGTTCAGCAAAAACACACTGAGAACGAGGCAGAACAGTCCCCGACAAACACACCGAGAACGGGGCAGCTCAGTCCCGCACAGACACACCGAGACCGAGGCAGCAGAGTCACGCACAAACACACCAAAACGACGCAGCACAGTCCCGCACAGCCACACCGAGAACGAGGCAGCGCAGTCCCGCACAAAAACACCGAGAACGAGGCAGCACAGTCCCGCACAAAAACACCGAGAACGAGGCAGCACAGTCCCGCGTAAACTCACCGAGAACGAGGCGGCACAGTCCCGCACAAAAACACCGAGAACGAGGCAGCGCAGTCCCGCACAAAAACACCGAGAACGAGGCAGCACAGTCCCGCACAAAAACACCGAGAACGAGGCAGCACAGTCCCGCGTAAACTCACCGAGAACGAGGCAGCACAGTCCGGCACAAAGACACCGAGAACGAGGCAGCACAGTCCCGCACAAACACACCGAGAACGAGGCAGCACAGTCCCGCACACAGACACCGAGAACGAGGCAGCACAGTCCCGCACAAACACACCGAGAACGTGGCAGCACAGTCCCACACAAACACACCGAGAACGGGGCAGCACAGTACCGCACGAACACACCGAGACCGAGGCAGCAAGGTCCCACGTAAACACACCGAGAACGGGCAGCACAGTCCCGCACAAACACACAGAGAACGATGCAGCACAGTCCCGCACAAACACACCGTGAACGATGCAGCACAGGTCCGCATAAACACACCAAGAATGAGGCAGCACAGTCCCGGACAAACACACCGAAAGCGAGGGATCACAGTCCCGCACAAACACACCGAGATCGAGGCTGCACAGTCGGCGTAAACACACCGAGAATGAGGCAGCACAGTCCCGCACAAACACAACGAGAAGGAGGCAGCACACTGCTGTGTAAACACAGCGAGAACTAGGAAGCACAGTCCCGCGTATGCACACCGAAAACGAGGCAGCACAGTCTCGCACAAACACACTGTGAACGAGGCAGCACAGTCCCGCACAAACACACCGAGACCGAGGCAGCACAAATCCGCATAAACACACCGAGAACGGGGCAGCACAGTCCCGCACAATCGCACCGAGAACGAGGCAGCACATTCCCGCACAAACACACCGAGAACAAGGCAGCACAGTCCCGCACAAACACACTGAGAACGAGGCAGCACAGTTCCGCACAAACACACCGAGAACAAGGCAGCACAGTCCCGCAGAAAATCACCGAGAACGAGGCAGCACAGTCCGGCACCAACACACCGAGAGCGAGGCAGTACGGTCCCGCACAAACACACCTAGATCGAGGCAGCACAGTTCAGAACAAACACACTGAGAACATGGCAGAACAGTCCCCGACAAACACACCGAGAACGGGGCAGCAGAGTCCGCACAAACACACCTAGATCGAGGCAGCACAGTTCAGCACAAGCACACTGAGAACGAGGCAGAACTGTACCCGACAAACACACCGAGAACGGGGCAGCTCAGTCCCGCACAGACACACCGAGAACGAGGCAGCAGAGTCACGCACAAACACACCGAGAACGATGCAGCACAGTCCCGCATAAACACACCGAGAATGAGGCAGCACAGTCCCGCACAAACACACCGAGAACGATGCAGCACAGTCCCGCGTAAACACACCGAGAATGGGGCAGCAAAGTCTCGCACAAGCACACCGGGAACGGGGCAGCACAGTCCCGCACAAACACACCGAGAACAAGGCAGCACATTCCCGCACAAACACAACGAGAAGGAGGCAGCACACTGCCGTGTAAACACAGCGAGAACTAGGAAGCACAGTCCGGCGTAAACACACCGAGAACGAGGCAGCAGAGTCACGCACAAACACACCGAGAACGATGCAGCACAGTCCCGCATAAACACACCGAGAATGAGGCAGCACAGTCCCGCACAAACACACCGAGAACGATGCAGCACAGTCCCGCGTAAACACACCGAGAATGGGGCAGCAAAGTCTCGCACAAGCACACCGGGAACGGGGCAGCACAGTCCCGCACAAACACACCGAGAACAAGGCAGCACATTCCCGCACAAACACAACGAGAAGGAGGCAGCACACTGCCGTGTAAACACAGCGAGAACTAGGAAGCACAGTCCGGCGTAAACACACCGAGAACGAGGCAGCACAGTCACGCACAAACACACCGAGAACGATGCAGCACAGTCCCGCGTAAACACACCGAGAACGGGGCAGCAAAGTCTCGCACAAGCACAACGGGAACGGGGCAGCACAGTCCCGCACAAACACACCGAAACTGAGGCAGCACAGTCCCGCACAAACACACCGGGAACGAGGCAGCACAGTCCCACGTAAACACACGGAGAACGAGGCAGCACAGTCCCGCAAAAAAACACCGAGAACGAGGCAGCACATTCCCGCACAAACACACCGAGAACGAGGCAGCACAGGCCCGCACAAACACACCGAGAACGAGGATGCGCAGTCCCGCACAAACACACCGAGAACGATGCAGCACAGTCCCGCACAATAACACCGAGAACAAGGCAGCACAGTCCCGCGCAAACACACCGAGAACGAGGCAGCACAGTCCCGCTCAAAGACACCGAGAACGAGGCAGCACAGTCCCGCACAAACACACCGAGAACGTGGCAACACAATCCCGCACAAACACACCGAGACCGAGGCAGCAAGGTCCCGCGTAAACACACCGAGAACGGGCAGCACAGTCCCGCACAAACACACAGAGAACGATGCAGCACAGTCCCGCACAAACACACCGAAAGCAAGGCATCACAGTCCCGCACAAACACACCGAGATCGAGGCTGCACAGTCCGGCGTAAACACACCGAGAACGAGGCAGCACAGTCCCGCACAAACACAACGAGAAGGAGGCAGCACACTGCCGTGTAAACTACAGCGAGAACGAGCAAGCACAGTCCCGCGTAAGCACACCGAAAACGAGGCAGCACATTTGCGCACAAACACACGAGAACGAGGCAGCACAGTCCCGCATAAAAACACCGAGAACGAGGCAGCACAGTCCCTCGTAAACACACCGAGAACGAGGCAGCACAGACCCGCACAAACACACCGAGAACGAGGCAGCACAGTCCCGCACAATAACACCGAGAACGAGGCAGCACAGTCCCACACAAACACACCGAGAACGAGGCAGCACAGAACTGCACAAACACAGTGAGAACAAGGCAGCACAGTCCCGGGCAAACACACGGAGAACGAGACAGAACAGTCCCGCACAAAGACACTGAGAACGAGGCAGCACAGTCCCGCATTAACACGCAGAAAACGAGGCAGCACAGTCCCGCACAAACACGCAGAGAACGAGGCAGCACAGTCCCGCACAGACACACCGAAGACGAGGTAGCACAGTCCTGCACAAACACCGAGAACGAGGGAGCACAGAACCGCACAAATACACCGAGAAAGAGGAAGCACAGTTCCGGACATAGACACCAAGAACGAGGCAGCAC